>NW_027423763.1:1200000-1690000 GCF_013202065.1 Cotesia typhae
ATGAGATAAAAAGTTTATTTGCATAAACTAACAATAGTCCGAGACAATCGCTTTGAAATAAAAAATATAAAAAAATAATGATGAAAATAAATTGGCGATTTCGTTCAATGTTACACATTATATTATTATTATTTTTTATTTATTATTTTTTTATCTTACAAGTAAACTACTAATGTAATAAATGAAATCACAGTTTACCTATCAGTTGACTCACGACCGCTACGCCGAGCAGACGTCGCCGTACGTCGAGACGCTTTAGCGTCAATGTGCGGTGCTAATTTTTTAATTAATTTTTTTATAAATTTGTCTGTGATAGAAACATTTTTTTACAATTATTTTGAATAAAAAAAAAGTGGATTAAAATTAAGTGCGCGGATTTGCATAATTTATATGTTAATTTATTAAGCAACCGATCATCATGTGATTTTTGCTCGTTAAAATATTATTTTGCACAGAAGAAATTAAAAAAAAATTTTTTTTAAATTTGCAATTTATTCTTTTTTAATTCTAATAATTTTTAATTGCAAAATGGCGCCGAATTACGTGCCCAAGAACGGGGGCCACAGTTGGGGATACCAAGACACGTTGGTAAGATTTTATTTTATTTTATTTTATTGGGTTAATTTTTTATTTCGTTGATATTAAAGCGCTCACGCCGGGAAAGCAATATGGTAATTTTGAGCGTCGATTTTATAGGTATATGTAGATATATATATGCCTGCATCCTACGACAACATTGACTCTATTGATAAGCGGTGATAAACTGACATCAATAATTTTATTAATTATGTTATTTGGAAAGTTTTATTTTTATATTAATTAGTCCAATTTTTGTTTGATAGAATTTTTGGAAATTTTTTTTTAAACAGCTTTTGGCTATTTTATTCAATATTTTTGTAATTCATTTTTTTTTTAATAAAAATTTAGTTTGCAAAAAAATTGAAAAAAAATTTTTTACAAAATTTTTTTTTAATTTTAATTAATAATTTTTTTTTTTAATGAAAATTTGATTTAAAAAAATATTTGTAGTTTTTTTTTTTAGATATTTTAATTGATAATTGCAATTTTTATCAATTTTATATTAAAATTTTTTTTTGATGAAAATTTAATTTGCATAAAAAGTTTTTAAGTAAAAAAAAACCTTTTTTTTAACAATTTTTTGTAATTTTAATTGATAATTTAATTTTTTTTTATTTAATTGAAAATTTAGATTGCAAAAAAATTTTTAAACTATTAAAAAAAAATTAATTTTAATTTTTGTTTGAAAAAAAAAATTTTTTTTTGCAAAAAATTTAATAACATGTTAACTAAATAATTTAAAAAAAAAAAAAAAAAGGTGTATGTTTGATATAGCTACCGGTCAAATTAAACAACCTTAGCTTAAAAATGAATCATAACAATATTAATAATAATAATAACAAAAGTTTGTTTGAGGAAAAAGTATAAGTAGATAATTAAAAGGAAGACTTTTGATGGCTAAAAAACGAGCAAATAAATTAATCCAAGTATAAACAAGTCCTTCGGCTATGTGCACCACGTTGGTCTCACGTGTGTAGGAGTGACGTAACGCGAAGTGTTATCATCGATTAGCACGAGTCACTTAGCACCTACACACTCGATTTAACATTTCAATTTAATAATCTATCATTTTATTGTACACAAAAAACTCATGTGTAATCTATTCTGGATGTTTTTGTTTATCACTTGAATCAATCCGCCTCGTTAATCCTCGATCATTCATTTTAATTGCTATAATATATATTTTTTTATATCATTTTTATTTAACTATCTATTTTATAGAGCATAAACATTAATTACCTATACAACGCTCTCTTAGGAATTTTTTTTGGCGATTAGTTCCTAGAATTGCCACTAGGTGGCGATGTGGCGCTCTTTTTTCTCGCTTGTAGAAATTAAAAAACCAAGATTTTAATTTTGAAATAATTATTTTGAATTAATTTATATTATTAAAAAAATTTTACAACATAATTAAAATTAATTTAATCAAATTAACGATTTTAAAAATTAATATTCAATCATTTTAAACCTAATTGAGCATGAATCACTTATTATTAATGAAAATTAACTTTTTAATTTTTTTATATCGCCGTTTTGCCATTTTTAGCGATTATTTTGTAAAGTCACCGCTAGGTGGCGATGTGGCACTTTTATTCTCGCTTACAGACACTTCAAACCTAGATTATACATCTCTAACATAATTAATTTATTTAAATTATCGTAAATGGAACAAAATTATGATTTGTTTTTAAAACTTAAGGCCTCATAATTAATTTTAATTAAGCCAAATTAATTTCTAATTACCGTAAGCTTGATTATAAGTAAATAATAATTTATTTATTAAAATTTAACTTTTTTTTTTGGTTTAAAAATTTTTTTCCGGCTTTTTTAGTCATTAGTTCTTATCGACGCCACTAGGTGGCGATTTGGCGCTTTTTCTCTCGCTTGCAGAAATTAAAAATCCAAATTTTGATAGATTAAAAATTTTTTTTTAATTTACCGAAAATTAAGGTCTTTTTAACGAATTTTAAAGAAAAAAATTTGAAAAAATAATTTTTAAATCTAAGTACAGCAAATTATTTAAAAAAAAAAAAAAAAAAAAATTTCCCGCGTGTTGTTACATAACACAGACTCTCCCGCTAGTTTCAAATGAAAGTATTTAAATTGACATAACACACTACGTATCACAGACAATTTTCCCCCACCATACGTAAAAGTTTCCTGTTAAGTATAGTACTTAACCCATCAAAAATAACGATTTGGTAAAAAAAAAAATCCCAATATAATTAAATAATAATGTTCTTCACAGAAGTTAACTGCGTAATATTTTAATCGCTCCCCACCTAAAAAAAATTATGTAATAAAAATAAATTTTTATTGAATGTAAGAGTTAAAGTTTGGGCTCAACAGTCCCTTTCTCGAAGTTCGGTCCTAGTGACCTAATTTTAAAAATTAAGAAAGGGACAGCTCCCACTCCAAAACATTTTAAAATAATAGACGCTTAGTCAGAACGTGCGTAGTTTATATCAGTTATTTAGTAACATACGTTAGTGGGATTCATTACTTGTATAACTTTTGTTATCTACGCAGAGAGTTTGCTCTCGAGTACATATTGAATATTTTTACTCATTATGTTAAAACACTTGTAAGGCTTGAGTCAATAATTATATTTCTCTATCTATGTCAGTTTAATTTTGTTTTATTAATTAGTGATTGATATTAAAATTAGTTTAAAATTTTTTTTTTTAAATATAAGTGTAGTGTTACGCGATGGCAATGCTAGCCAGGAGTATTAGTGTTAAATTAAATGTTAATAGTAATGTTAATATTAAGAAAAACATTAGCAAGTTATCGAGGATGCTCTGCAATTGGCGGACAATTACGACTTGCAGCGACTCCCAAGTCGACGACCTTGTTATACCCAAGCAAGAGGTCATCCGGTTTATCACTGAGAGCATGCATAAAGTAGGCGCCAATCGAGAGGACGCTGCTGTCGTCGCTCAACACTTGATGACGGCCGATTATCGCGGACACTTCAGCCACGGAATGAATAGACTTGCCATGTATATTAGTGACATTGATAATAAACTCACTAATCCTAATGCTCGTCCGGAAACTGTTAATGACTTCCAGGTTATTTTTTTTTTTTTTTAATTTGAAAGTTTTTTGGGACATGGACCATTTTTTGGTCCATATAACCGTTTTTGGGACACTTGATTTTAAAAAACAATTTTTTGTAAAAAAGTAAAAAATTTGGGACATGGTCCATTTTTTGGCCCAGGTAACAATTTTTGGGACATTTGATTTTTTTTTAATTTAGAAATTTATTTTTTGATAATATAACATTTCAGAAAATTAATTTGTTCTTTGAATTTGGGACAGATTTTAATTTTGGGACATTTTCAATATTAAAAAAAAATTTTGTGAATTTTTTCAGAGAGTATTCTTGAGAAATAAAATTTTTAATGGTCCAAAATTTTGACCGCGGATCATTTTGGCCTAAATAATAAATTTGGATACTTTCAAAGATAAAAAAAATTTTTTTTCTCAATCAAGAGTGTCCCAAATTTGGAAAATGGTCCATTTTTGTCCAGCTTGATGGTTCAATTCTTTCAAATATTTCTTTGTTTTAAAAAATTGACTTTAATTTTTAATGAAAGAAAAAATTCTTAAAAGTCCGTAATGTGGTCCAAATTTTACCCAAAAAATTTCCAAATTTACGATTTCACTAAACACAAACCAAAGGACGAATTTATTGAATAAAAAAATTAAAATTCCTTCATTTCCAGGCTATTGCCCTCGTAGACGGGAAAAACGGCCTGGGCCAAGTGGTCGGCAAATACAGCATGGAGCTGGCGATAAAAAAAGCACAAAAATACGGGACCGGTCTAGTATCAACGCGAGGTTCGAACCACTACGGAATTTGCGGGTACTACACTCTAATGGCGATGGAAAAGAACCTAATTGGGTTCAGCGCGACGAATTCAAGCCCTCTGATGGTCCCAACGCGTTCAACACAGGCCGCTTTGGGCACAAATCCGCTGTCGATAGGCATGCGGGCCCAAAACGACGAATTCGTCCTAGATATGGCGACATCTGGAGTCGCGTTGGGAAAGATAGAGGTCGCTTTCAAGAAAGAACAAGACATTCCCCGAGGCTGGGCCCTAGGAAGCGACGGAAAAATTACAACTGACTCAGGCGAGGCGCTAAAGAACCACAAATTAATGCCGCTAGGTGGCGCGGAAGAGCACTCGGGCTACAAAGGCTACGGGCTGAGTGTCATGGTGGAACTTTTGTGTGGAATTTTGAGCGGAAGTTTTTACGGACCCAATATCAGAAATTGGACCGACGCTAATAGGACCGCTAATTTGGGCCACTGTTTCATGGCCATTGATCCTAAAGCTTTTGGGTCAGGGGCTGAGAATCGACTCAGCCATCTTCTTTCCCAACTGAGGGCGCTGCCCGTTAGTAACGGAGAGGGCGTTCTTGTCGCCGGGGATCTCGAAAGGAAAGCGATGGCCAAAGTCGACACTTGCGGCGGAATTCAGTATCATAAAAATCAGATTAGAATTTGTAAAGAACTCGCGGAAAAATTGGGCGTTAAGTCGATGGAATTAATCAAGAAAAAACATTATGATTAATTTTAGTTCCAAGTGTCATAGAAAATTTATTTTTGTAAAGTAATAATTTTTTTTAATTATTTTTGAAGAAATTTCTATAGATTATATACACTACAGACGGCAAATATGAGCTTCAGTTGATAAAATGCCTCCTTAAGCCCATTTTTGGTTAGTAGTTCGTACAGCTACCGCTAGGTGGCGCTTTTATTCTCACTTGTAGAAATTTAAAAACCTTTATTATTATCAGTAGAGTGATTAAATACTTATTTTTATAAAATGAACAGCCAAATTGAAATTAGTTAAAGAGAATTAATCAAAATTAATTATTTTAATTAGAAAATTATTTTTTAATTGTTTTAAACTTAAAATTTGTTTAATTGATTATTAAGAAAGAAAAAAGAGTAATTTTTTAGTTGATTTCATATAAGCTGGCCTTTTTTTAAATAATTAGTTCGTACGGCTACCGCTAGGTGGCGATGTGGCGCTTTTATTCTCGCTTGCAGAAACTTAAAATCCATGTTTTATTAGTATTATAATTTTTTATAAGAAAAAAAGTTAACAGAAGTCACAATAACGAGCTTTTCTATAATTTATTTTAATTCTATTAAAAATAAACTGATAACCTAATTTAAAAATTTACATAGTTAACAACTTGAAGTATAACAAATAAATAAAATATATATATATATATATATATATATATATATATATATATATATATATATATATATATATATATATTTAATAAATATAGATAAATACTCATATATAAAACCGCTAAGAAAATAAAACAGTAAATAATATGAAGCGATAGTGATAATTTGAAGGTTATAGTTTTGTTATTTATATTTTATCATTAATAATAAAAAGACAAAAAAAAATAATCTAACAATTTAATTATAAGTTTGTAATTTATATAAGTGGGGCAAAATGGTCAATATTTTTTTACTGAAAATCAAAGGTGTTAAATATATTTTTTATTAAATTAATTATGTTGTAAGTTTAAAAATGAAAATGCGAACTAGAGGAAGTTCAATTATTGTAAACGGAAAAGAATAAATGGTAAATAGTAAATAATGCCTTGCATTAGCTAATGGGCTTTCATTTGTTCCCCTTTCTTCTTATTATATTATCTTAAGGTCATGGAACCCATGGGACTTCCGTTTAAATCCTTCTTATTGGAGCAATTACCAATTTACGGGGGATTTTTTTATGAAATTAAGGTAGCACTTAAATTATCGCGGTAAAATCTAAATATTTGGTTCCAACAGTCGTTTTATCTCATTGTACCTCTTATCTAGGCTCATAAAATCGAAAATTTATGGCCTGAATGAAAACAATAATTATTAACGCTCATAAAGGATAATGTTATTCAGTTTACAATTGTCTTTTGACTGGTTAACCCTTTGCTATGTCGTTTTTTTGTTTTGCTCAACAACATCAGGTAAGAATCATTTTACATTCTTTAATCAATAATATTTAAGTCCTACAATATTTATTTTTAATTAATTTAAAATAAAAAAACAATAATTTGGGAAAAAGGGAGGGGGTGTGACTAAAATTAGAATATTGGCTAAAGGGTTGGAGATACGGCAAAAGTGATCAGGACCTTTTCGATAGAGGATTAAATTTCCTATAAAAAAGGTCTCTTATGTTTTTTCGATATTTTTTATATTTATCGAGATATTTTGAGTTTTTAATTTCCTTAGGGCAGTTTTCATGAAAACGTAAATCGCGGGTTTTAGATTCAAACTTTGACCTTGATTTTTGGCTTAACGGGTGGAGATATCGAAAAATTAACCGAAACCTTTTCGATAGAGGATTTAATTTCCCACAAAAAATGTTTCTTATCAATTTTTGATATTTCTAATATTTAGCCTGTAAATTAAAAAAAAAAAAAACCAAAACGAAATCCACAACATCTAAACTAAGCTTGTAGTTATAAAATTCTCGTTACCGCATTAAAAAACATTAATTTAATCACATACAATTTTGACCTAATGATAAAAGAGCAGATAACTTGTGACTTTGACTCGAGCTTCCTGCGGCCCCTTCTATACCTCAGCCTCTCTCTTCAGAGGGAAGTAGCCCATTACTTAGTACAGTCTGCAGCACAATTCAAACAATCCACTAATTTTCTTTTTATCACTACCTCTTCCCTTCCTCCACCCATCTAACAAAAAAATTTTTAAAAAATAATTCAAGCATCCTAATCAAATCTTTCAAAAATTTCTCCCCAATTCTCCGAAAAATAATTCAAAAATTGACCACAAAACCGGAAATAAATAGATAAAATAATTCGATAGTTAGTACATCTTTGATGTGTGAGTCTAATGAGTTTATAAATTGAGCCAGTGGTGACTCGTGACGCCTGCAAATTGCTGCGTGACTCAGTCCACCATCGACAATGGTGTGGTGCACATTCATTCAACAATTTTTAACTCCCAACAATGTGTAATTGATCCGTGTAAAATTCAAAAGTGATCTTCAATAATTGCAAGTGATTTTTTAACGGGAAATATTTAATAAAATAATAATGGCAAGTTCGGGAAAAAAAGAGGAAAACAGTCAGCATAGACATCGGCATCATCATCCAGATGTAGCTGTTTTGGATGGCAATGAAGAAGATGTTGATAAAGAGTGGGAAGATTTTACTCGTCTAATGGCCAAATTAAGAGACAGCCGGTCAAATCGACCAAATAGGTACCTTAATTTTCCATTTTGTTGATTTTAATAATTATTTTACGGATTTTTGACTGATTATTTTATCAATAGACCTTCTCAGGCATTCTACCCCTGCCCGCCACCCAAAGAAGATGACCAGCAAGAGTTTGATCCCTTTGATTATCTTAATACAATTGTAAGAGCTTTGGATATATTTTTTATGCATGCGCATGGATTTTTTATTAATCAAAAACATTACTTTAAATAATTTAGGACACTTCTAGAACAATAATCACTCTAATTTACCGAAATTTCAATAAAAATTCGATATAGTGATATATTTTTGATTTTGAGTTTCTACAAGCGAGAATAAAAGCGCCATATCGCCGCCTAGCGGTAGCTTTACGAACTAATTTCCAAAAAAAATACTTTTTTTGACTAAATAATTAATAATTCAAGGTTAAAGGCCATATTTAAGAGTGTTTTAGTTATTTAATATATTTTTTTATTAATATTCCTAATATATATATATATATATATATATATATATATATATATATATATATATATATATATAATATATTTTTCTAATTCCGTTGGAAATAATTAAATTTATGACAATTTGATATAGAAATTGATATTTAAAGGTTTTAATAATAAAAACTTGGATTTTGAGTTTCTGCAAGCGAGAATAAAAGCGCCACCTAGCGGTAACTTTACGAACTAATCGCCAAAAAAAATCCTAAATTAGAGTCTTATCGCCTAAGGTTTATATTTACAGTCTCCAGTGGAGAATTTATTAAAAATTTATTAAAAATTAATGATTAAAATTGAAAGTTAATTATTTTATAGTGACTCTAAAAAGAACGATTTTATCAAGCCATAGCAAATCGCGTGGGCATGGTAATAAAATTAACATGACCTTGACAGAAAAAGTGCAATTTAAAAATGCGAATGGCCTTGATTGAAATTCGTATACCTGTATAATTAGTGATAAATTAATTTAAAGAAAAATTTACAAATATACGAATGAATTACCCGAATAGTATTTTAATTTTATTGAAGTTGTAGTAGTTTGCATATGAGCAATAACCATTACGACTGGAACTATTTTAATAACACGGTTACGAGGATACAATTGCAGTTAGCAGTGGACTAGTACAGCGATCTTTGATAGAATTTAATATAAACACAAACGCGCGGTGACAATTCAACCGTTATGCGCATGACGCTTATATATGTCGCTAATATAACTTGTTTTGCATGTAATTTCAATTGCGTATATTAAATCTTTGATACTTGGTAATTTTTATATAATTAGCGTCTGGGGTAATTTAAATTTGATTTAGAATTTCGAAAGAAATTCAAAAAAATTTTTGTTGGACAAATTCGATAGCCTCAAGCAATTTTCTGTCGTTAGAACCCAATTAGAAAAATTTACGACCTTATTTGTCATCATGCGTCTATTTTGGCTCAGAAGACATTGGACTCCAAAGCGCGATAAGTGTATTATTATCGACTTAAAATGTTCAAAAAAATGTTAATGCTTTTGTTGATGACTTTTGCAACGGGTAGTATAATGTATCCGGATTATCCAACTGGTAGATGCAAGGAAAATGGATTTATAGTAAGTATCATGCTTTCAATCTAGAAAAACAATTGTTGATACTAAAAAACCAAAATTTCCTTGATAGTGTCAAGAAGACTTTGAATGCTGCAACCAAAAGTGCTTCGCCATCGGAAACATCGGCTTCAGCAGCTGTATTTCATTACCGAAGGGTAACTTCTCCACAACGCCAAAACCAACGGACAGAAAGCCGCGTTGTGGTCTTAATGGATACATCGCAATCCTTAACATACTATTTTTTTATCCTAATTAAAGGAATTGATTAATTCTCTTAACTTTTCTCTTGCAGTGCTTACGGAGAAACGATTGCTGCTCTAAATTATGCGTCAGGCTAGCGGGAATTCACTTGCCAGGCATCTGCAGATCCAAAGGACCTTTACCCTGATAGATAACTTGTAGCGTTAAGTGAAAAAATTAATAAAAATGATGAAAAACTCCGTCGAATAATTGAATCTACTAAAAGATACTTTATTTACTCTCGCGTGACTGATTTCAAAAAAATCGTGCCAATAACAGATTCTGTTACACGCGATGTTACGTTACAAACAATTTTTTGCAACTGTCTTACTTATTTTCTTGTTTCTTATTGATATTATTTAAAGCCGGGTGTTCGATAATAATAGACAATGGTGTCTAATAATGTAGGTCCGATCACTAAAATTGGACTTGCTAACCATTGCCCAGTAGGACGTGGTCATTGTTGACGTCAATTCAAGCCTCAAATTAAATAGCAAAAAATCATAGCATTAAAAGATAAATTACAACTATTACTATTTATACATTATACTTGCTAACTGCTGACAATTTTAAATTTACTGTGACAATATTACCCCCCTTTTTGATAAGGTGATAGGAAAGTTGCGGAAAATCATCATTTTGGCCCTTAAAAATGCGGATTTAGCAAAAAAATAACGTTTCCGTGAAAAAACTTTTTTTTGTTTTTCAATTGAATTAATCTAAAATTGATTGTTTTGGTCTCTTTGATTGTAAAAATGATTTTAGAGACCGAAATTAAGAGAATTAAAAAAAAAAAAAATTTTTTTTTTTGGGGAAAATAAAAAAAAAATTTTTTTTTCTAGATTTGATGGTAAAATTAATAAAAAAAAAAAAATAAAAAATAAAATTGAAAAAAAAGAGACTTGTAAATATAAACCATATAAACGAGACAAATTTTCAATAAAAATAGTTATTTTTGGCAAAAGAGCTTGCGGAGAATATAGGTAGACTTCAATGTCGAGGTTGCCAAATGATTAACAGCCAGCATTTGACCCCAGTTTAGTGCAGTATTCCCATTAAGACAGTCGTCTTTTTTTACAATTTGATAGAAATAAAAGTAAACCATAAACGAAAACAAAGTTAATTACGGGATAGCTGACCAACCGATTACCTTCGATAAATAAATAGATCTAAAAAAAGAAATAAAAACGGAAAAAGTCAGGAACAATGACAGTAATAAGTGGGAACATAAATAGTTTATGTCTGACAATTGTCTGTTAATGTATTAAGTAAACAATAGGTAAGAGAGATGTAGTGGAAAGCGATCTACCTATGACTAGCATTAGCTACAATCTAAAAATAATAATAGCCTCTCTTGCCAAATTTCGACAAATCTAAAATGCTCAAATCCTCGAGTCAGTTTGCGTTTAACCACCGACGGCGCCATTCAACATCTGTTGCTTGATTCAATTCAAGACGCGAAATAAAAAAAAAAAAAAAAGTTGTGTGGATGTTCCTAATAAAACGTAATATCTAATAATGAATTCCTCTGTCACTTGAATCAATGTTAGTTTGTTTATTAAAATAAACAATTTTTATTATTTTTCGTATTTATGCCGGCCAGTCTGCTGAACAAAGCCTATTTCGTCTGCAATGATGACTACGTTGTAAGTTGTTAATCACTAGCATGTTTACTAACTTTTTCTGGTGTGAGCTCTTAAATACGACAAAATCGTCTGTCTGGTAGCGAGAGAAAAACCGCCGTGTAGCTACCTAGCGGTCAAGCATGAAACTATCAACTAGAAAATTCAAATTCTTACCTTGAAATTGACTTTGTCTTGAATTTCTAGATGTATGGTCGTTACACGAAGGACCTGGGTGAATTCGCAAAGGAAGAAGCACGGAAACTTAAGTCCCACGAGAAGGCCCGAAGAAAGCTGGACAAGGTCAGAGCTGAAGACTTGAGAAAATCACGACGTGGCCCGGTATGTCGGAAAGCAGTAGCGTTGCTAGCGTTCATCTGGAAGCACACTGGAGCGAGGTTGGGTGAAGACTGGGTGTTCCTGGCTCTGCTTGGAATCATAATGGCGTTGATCAGCTACGCGATGGACCGCGGAATATCCATGTGCAACAACGGTTAGTATAAAAGTTTTATCAAAGCTTGATCAAAGCCTTGAAACTGATTTTAAACTTTTTCCAGCCAGGATATGGCTGTATCAAGACTTGACGTCGCATCCGGCATTGCAGTACCTGGCATGGGTGTCCTTGCCAGTGTGCCTGATCCTCTTCAGCGCGGGGTTTGTCCACATAGTAGCTCCCCAGAGTATCGGGTCAGGAATTCCCGAAATGAAGACCATTTTAAGAGGAGTAGCCTTGAAGGAATACTTGACCTTCAGGACCTTGGTGGCGAAAGTTATCGGACTAACGGCTACTCTAGGCTCAGGACTGCCCCTAGGAAAGGAAGGTCCGTTCGTCCACATCGCCAGTATCGTAGCAACCTTGTTGTCCAAGTTGGTGACCAGTTTCCAAGGGATCTACGAAAACGAGAGCCGCAACTGCGAAATGTTAGCCGCAGCGTGTGCTGTTGGAGTTGCTTCGTGTTTCGCGGCTCCGATTGGAGGTGTTCTGTTCAGCATTGAAGTAACGACAGTCTACTTCGCCGTAAGAAACTACTGGCGAGGATTCTTTGCTGCGGTTTGCGGAGCGACCATGTTCAGGCTGCTGGCGATCTGGTTTCAGAGGGAAGAAACGATAACCGCGATGTTTGCAACCAACTTCACGATGGACTTCCCGTTTGACCCACAAGAACTCTTCATTTTCGCTTTAATTGGGGTGGGCAGTGGATTAGGGGGAGCTTTCTACGTCTGGTTGCACCGACAGTACGTTATATTCATGCGGAAGAACAAGAGTATGAACTTGTTCTTACAAAAGAACCGATTTCTGTACCCAGGAATCGTTTCGCTGATGGTAGCTTCGGTGTCCTTCCCAATGGGACTGGGCCAGTTCATGGCTGGGGAGCTCAACACCCACAACCAGGTCCAAGGACTCTTCACCAACTTCACCTGGACCAAGTCCGGACTTAGTGTCGAAGAAATGAGCGTAGTTCAGCATTGGTCCACTCCATATTCTGATGTCTTCGTGGGGCTGTTTGCTTACGCGCTGTTCACCTTCGTGTTTTCGATTATCTGTTCGACAGTTCCTGTGCCTTCGGGAATCTTCATTCCGGTGTTCAAGATTGGAGCCGCTTTGGGCCGGGCTGTTGGTGAAGCAATGGCTCTTTCATTTCCCAACGGTGTCAGATATGGCAGATTCAACACTCCTATCACACCAGGTAAGGTTAATCAATCTTACCACTTAGGATAATTTTAATTGGTGTTTTTATGTACAGGAGGGTACGCGACTGTTGGAGCTGCAGCATTTTCAGCGGGAGTTACCCACACGATATCAGTAAGCGTGATAGTTTTCGAGATGACCGGACAAATCACTCACATTGTTCCAATAATGATCGCCGTGCTGATTAGCAACGCCATTGCGGCATTACTTCAGCCGAGCATATACGACAGTATTATTCTCATTAAAAAGCTACCTTATCTGCCAGATTTATTGCCCTCGAGTTCAGGTAACTACTCTGTTTGTTTATTCTACAATAACACTTGCTCCAATACTAACATCGCCTTTTCTTTATCGCAAGCGATAGGATCCAAGGTAAAGACTCTCAACTCCCACTTTGGTTAATTTAAGTTGACAATTTCACTTCTTCCAGGCATGTACAATATCTACGTAGAAGACTTCATGGTCAGGGACGTTAAGTACATCTACCATGGAATCAGCTACCAGAAACTGAAGGACACCTTAAAGGAAAACCGGAAGCTCCGCGGATTTCCACTGGTCGACAACCCGGCCTCCATGATCCTGCTGGGCTCGATCCAGCGACTGGAGCTGATAAAACTAATCGAGAAGCAGATCGGCCGGGAGAGGAGGCTCCAGGTGGCTCAGAAGCTTCACAAGGAAGCCGAAGAACGCGCTAAAGAAGAAATGGAGCGGCAATTACGGGATCCGGAACGAACGAGGCGGCCGTCGCGCTTCGAAGTGATCCCAGCTCCGGATATTCTGAAGATGCAGAGGCAAAGCGTCAGTGACTTGACCAATGTAGATCATCACACCTTCCACACTCCGTGCTTCGGGACCCAGCCCAAAAAGTCCATCCTCAAGAAAACCAACTCCTTCACACTCAAAGGATTCAGTCCGTTAGTCAGTCCAGCGATGACTCCATACACCACAGTCACTGGCGCTGAGAGCAGGATCAGGTTAGCCTTTGAAGCCATCTTCCGCAAGTCTGCTACGCTTCAAGACGTCGATCCTGATCCAGAAGTTGGCACTGTCAACGGAACCAGGAGAGACAGCTCTGATGAAGCCAATATTCCGCCACACACTCCCATGTTGGCGCCCAGTCCTGCTACTTCCAAAAAGGTCCAGTTGGTAGGTTTTGATTGTAGGTTGAAGGAAGGTTTGATTACCTTTTGATTGGTGATCTTCTGTTTCAGCCGAGGGAAAGGGTCATCGACATGTCCCCGGAAGACCAAAAACGGTGGGAGGAAAGCGAAATGGCCGCAGATGTTGACTTTTCTAGGTGTCATATTGATCCAGCTCCTTTTCAATTGGTGGAAAGAACTTCACTGCTCAAAGTTCATAGTCTTTTTAGCATGGTTGGGGTTAATCATGCTTATGTGACTGCTATTGGGAGACTTGTTGGTGTTGTTGCGCTTAAAGAGGTACGATATTATCATTTAGACATTTTTGATCAATTTTCTTTGAAGTTTCTTTATAATTTATCATAATTTAAAGCCTTAAGGTTAATTTTCATCAATTATAATGTTTAAATTCGAATCTTAAGGCTAATTTTCATTAATTATGATTTTTTTTCAAGTTCAAATTACAATTTGAAACTTTAAGGCTAATTTTCATTAATTTTGATGCTCGTTTATGCTTCTAGTTAAGAAAAGCAATTGAAGACGCCAATTCAGGCATACCACCAGCACACGCAGACATAAATCCAACAGTATCAGTGTCCAGTCTAACCAAAAGTGACGCTGAAACTGAAATCCTGAAGGACGAAGATAAACTAAACTCAATAAGCATAATCACAGACGACAAATCTAAGGTTGATAATGTCTAAGGTTGTAGATTAGAGCCAGAAAGTTCACGTTTTTTCTTTATCCAAATTTGAGGTTAAACATATGAATGCTCATTTAAAAAACTGCGAAAGTTCTGGCCCTATTGACGATTCATAAATACTTTTATGCAATTAAATGCAATGTTTATAAATTTATCGTTGTAATTATTAATATTAATTATTGTGATAGTCTCGTCAATCTAGGGACGTGACCATTAATACAAAGTGATCTATAGATTGCTAAATATTTTTATTTTTTTTTTTTGTTTAAGTAGGATTTTACGGCTGGCCGTAGCCCAAATTAGATATTTATTTTTATTAATACATTTATGAGGATTTTCCATATTAATTTTTAATATTAATATGTATTGTGTATTTATTGAAGAGACTAATTCTAAAGGCCACAGATTTTGTAACAAGCAAAATGGATTTGTAATTTATGCTCAAAAAAATTAATGTTATGCTCAATTTTCGATCAAATATTCGACGCCATTTTGCTTAACTCCGACAAAATATCAGAACAGTGTGACCAAGTTGTGCCAATATAATCAAACGCAATAAATATCTGAGTTAAAATTTAAATCGTAGATTTAATTTTGAATCTAAGATAAATTTTGACTCGGGATATAATTAATAATAATCATAACTTATAAATACCGCCTAAAATCCAACATTCCATCTGTCTAAAATCTAGACCGGTAATAATGCTATCAAAATATAAATTGAACTGAACAAATTCAACTGCGTAAAATGTACATAAAATTATAAATAACTACAATCTAAAAAAGCAATTGTTAATTAGTAATGTAATTTTGTAAATATTGTATAGTTGTGTACGGAAAATCTTAAAATGAAAATGCAAAAAAAAAAGACATTACAAATAATAATTTATTTTATTTTACATATTATTTGAGTTTATTATTATTAATGATACAAATTTTAATGATAAGTATTAAAAATATTTATTTGTCCATAGAAAACCACCCGTGCAAGCATTTAGGAACTGGCCCGGGAGTGGAAAACACAGTTCTACTGATTTCCTTCATTGTTTTTGCATTTATGACAATTAAACACACATCAGACTCATTGTTCTTCCCAAAAACAGCTGCGCTGACGATAACTCCGTCATCTTCATCCTAAAATAGCCCACTTTCATCAGTTTCAAAAACTGACCGTTTCTAATTCGGCCGTAAAAAATTGAAGAATCATTTTTTTGAAAACTTTTTCGGCTGAAATTGCATCTACACACTCCCTAGAATCCAGAAAAAAATACCCCGAGTCGCTAAGTTCATTTGCTTCGGAGAAAAATGGGTCACTTCAATCCCGCAATTCAGGAATTGCAAGTAAAAAGGTGGGAGCAGCAACTTTTCGGGGCTTAGGAGTCAAGTTGGAGGCTCGGGGTATTTTTTTCTGGATTCTGGAGGTTCCGTAGATGTGATTAAAAAAAAAAAAAGTTTGGAATAGCTCAAAGGAAGCATTTTTTACGACCAAAAAGGTAAAAGTGGTACGAACCTGCCCTTCAGGATTTGAGACGAAAATCGGCTCGCTTGGATAGAGGCCCTTTTCGCTCCAAGTGACCCGAGTTTTGGTGGCAGTATCGACCTTGATCACCTGCAAATATATCCTGAATACAGAATCCAAGATATGGAACAAAGCGGAGGTATAACTAATCAGTAATTACCGTTCCGGGATTGTCGAGATCAACATCGCTGGAAATAGCATAGAAATAACGATACTCTTTGCCGAGACGCTCGTAATTAAACCTCGGAGTTTCGCAACCCAAGTCGCAAATCAGTTCTGGTTTTACGAAAATTTTTCCGTCCGGAAGGAAGTAAGCCGACGCTTTGCGGCTTAACATATCCTTTGTGTCTCTAAAGTTACGATTGTTGTTGTTGTCATTAGAATTGACAGTTTGGTGCATAGATTCAATCTTTATCAAATTTTCTTCACTTGTGTGATCATGTCCGTCTTCCCCGAGTGGCAAGATAAATCTTAGAGGTCGTCCGCGGAACAATTCAGCGTAATTCGGATTTTTGTGCATATTCTTTATCGATTCTATGTACATGCAGTCAAGCATTTTAGCGTCTTTGTAGCAGCACAAATCAAGAACAATGTAATCCTTATCAAGCGTTTCAAATTGATTTATCGTGTGGAAGAAAAAAAATTTTTCTGCGGTAAATGTTCTTTTTAATTTCCCGTCAGTTCGCGATATCAGATGAATAAGCGTCTGGAAATACATTCATGATTAACGCCTTGATAAAAAAGAAACAATAGTTATTTACATTTTTATCATGACAAATTTTTCCAAAATTTTCAAACCTCTGTAACTTTGGAAGGAATTAGAATTTAAGAGCTGGGTAAATTTTGCTGGATTAAGGACACTTTGAACTACAAATTTTGTAGGAAAAGTTTTTTTTATCGCGATGATAGGTCTTGAGATATTGGAGGTTGAAGAGGGGGGTGTTAATAATGAAAGTTCAAAATTTGGATTTTTGGACAAAGTTTAAAGGTTCATAACTTTTGAACTAATTGAAATTTAGGGACCGGACAAATTTTGGAGTAAAGAAGAGACTTTTTGCCACAACTTTTGTCCCAAACTTTTTTTTTTTAGGATGAATATTTTTCGAGATAAAAAATAAAGAAAACTAAAAATGAGTAAAATTGAATTTTTAGAAAAATTTGGATTTTTGGGCAAACTTTAAATGTTTATAACTTTTAAACTAATTGATATTTATGAACCGGACAAATTTTCTAGTAAAGAAGAGACTTTCTTTAAACAATAATTATTTACATTTTGATCATCATGCCACTTGAGACAAGTGCAAAGCGGCTGGTTCATCAAATGACACTTGACCATCTTGGTGAAGGAAATGGCCAGCGGCTGCTCGATGATAATGAAGAAGTTATCGGTAATCCCAAAGGTGTGCATGTAGGATGGATTCATGCGCCATCTAGCAGGGACGCTACCAACTATCTCGGCTTGGTCGAACATCGATTTGTCTTTAATATCAAACATCACACGTCAGACATTAATCAACCATAAAACAGAAAGTGAACTAATCTACTGATAAATTATGGGTACCAGCGTTTTGAGCAATCGGGAACTTGATGACGCTGTATTCCGGGCCCTTGGACCCAACACTGAGTCCCACATTGAAAACAGTCCCATCTTTGATCACATGTGGGTGCGATGTGTGGTTTACGATCCCCACGTGTTTCGAGATATTGACCTTCTTCTTGGTTTCTAAAGTCACTGGGTCGATCTTGTGGACCACTGGGAATTCGGTGAATGTGTAGAATTCATCGTCGAAAGGGTAGACGGATATCATTGTGTTGTCCGATGCATTGTCTGCTGGGTTGAAAATAGCAGAAACTCTACGGAAGTTTTAATTTTGATTAATTCTTCCTAGTAGAGATGAAATCGAATTTCTACTAATGTTAGATCAAATAATTTTTACGGGGAGACAATTACCGATGGAAGATACTTTGGCAAGGATCTGGAGCTGCTTTTGTTCCAAATTCCGTCAAAACAATTCTTTGGGCTTGCTGGTTTCTTTTGTAAACGTCTGTTTGGATGAAGCGCCTTTGGTACGTCGCTTTTCCATCAGAAATGTGGAACCTATTGATTAGTTTAGTTTTTTATTTGGATAATTTGGTGGGGATTAAAAATCAAGCAAATTATCAGTAAAACTTTTTAAATTTTGTGGCTAAAAATTATCCAGCGTAATAAAAAATCATTTTTAATTTTTTAATTGCTTCAAAATTAATTGAGTAATTTATAAAGCTGCTGATTAATGACAGATAAGCTTTTTAGAGTAAAAAAAAAAAAAAAAAAATTATTACTTATATTTTAAAATTTAACTCTCTGGTAGCGAGAAAATTTTGCGACCATGCGCCACCTGTTGGATATTTTTGGTACTAAATTTTATTTTAAAAAAGTGTATTTGGGCATGTTGAGCCTTTTTAAGCTAAATAGAGCCTAATATGGCCCATTTTGATAACATGCCATAGCAAAATATTATTTAGTTACAAAGTTATGTCATAAAATAAAAAAAAATTTTTTTGCTTTATTTTTGAGAAATTTTCAATAATAAATTACCTGTGTAATAAAGCAGAGCTGTCAAACAAGTGATCAAATTCATAATTTCCAACTTTCAAATTTCCCGGGCCATTTCTCAGCAAAGTTCCTTTAAGCCATTTTGGAATCACGCCAGTTGTCTTTCCAAAAATCGGCTCGACAACTTCCTCTTCACAAGATCGCATCCAAATAGAAGTATCACAATTCGGATAATAATCAACTTCTTCACCGCCATTTTTAAATTTGGTCTCGCAATTATTATTGATATCCTTCTGTAATTTGGGCGTAAAATATCTATCAATAGTCTTGGACCCATATTTGCCGGAAATATTATCAACCAACCGAGATTTTTTACAGAACATTTTCACGGTAACTAATCACGCAATAAATTTTAATTAATCACTGTCTTCGTCAATCGGTAGCCGGTTTTCAGTCGCGGAAGTGATCAGCGGTCTCAGAATTGCGGATAGAATTTTTTTAATATGTTTTTGCGGCAAGTCCATAGTTTGTTTTGGTAAAAGTTCGAACAGTTTTTTATTGGAATGTTGTCACGACGAGTATTTAAATTTAAATGACAGCACTGGCCGTGAGCGTGACCTTTTAAGGGAGCATTTGTGTGACCTTCAGCCGGCTAGAGCGTAATCACTTAATCTACCCTCCTCGGTCAATTGAAGCCTTATAAACACTTCATTATTGATACACGTGTTTTTTCGGTCTTTCCTTATTCTGCTTAGCTAGTTAGGCACGTGCTGGGTTTCCAGCATTTTTAGATGTTCTTCCTATCAGTTGATTTTTATTTATTCGATTATATTTATTTCCTTTTATATTTATTTTGTTTTATTGCTTGAAAACATTGAGGAAATTTTTTGGATTTAAAAATAAAATTATTTCGAAAAGTATCCATTGTGGGTTAACTTTTGCTTACTGGCGAAGTGGTTTTACTCTTTCTTAACAGCGCGGATCGAACAGGGTTCGAGTCTGGTCCGAGGTTCAATTTTTTTTTTTAATTTCAAATTAAAATACTATTTAAAAATTAAAAATTAATTTTATAATTTTTTTTTTAATTAATCTGAAGTGAATGTTTAGAAATAAAATTCAAATTTTTAAATTAATAATTTCCATGTTAAAAATTATTATAATAGTATTTTTATAAATAAATTTCTATTTTTACAAAAAAAAATATTATTTTTTTAATAATTTATCGTAATGCTATTTAAATATGTAAATTAATAATTTGTAAGAGTTATATACAATGATTTATTGTTTTCCGGGTCATAACTCATGATTAATAAATATAAAAAATTTTTTTTTCCTTCAAAAGAAAAAAAGTATTAATTTTAATTTAAAATCAAAAAAAGAAAATAAACAAAATTAAATTGAATGAATTAGTAAAATTATTTATTATCATTCTGTCAATAAATAAAAAAGTTATAATAAATGTGTGCTATTAATAAAAATCGTGAATTTTAAATACAAATAAAATAAATAAATAAATAAATAATCTACTTACCGGAAAAAGTTCAGAAATTCTGGGAACTTGACTAGTTACCGTCTGAATGCTAATCACAAGATTAAGAGATTTTCTGAGAAATCTTTCAGAGCCGATTGTTTTGTAAACATTACGGATAGATCGCAACATTGCAAGTGTCGTATTGTTAGCACACAGTAGACGCATTTTTTCATTAATTGTTTTATTAATTGTATTGATGTTTAGGTAAACAAAAACTTATTTAGAAATTTTTTAAGTTGTAAAATAACTAATTTTAAATTTTTTTAGGAAGTTTAGAGTTGTATTGTGAACTTTATAACAATAACAAACTTTTGCGGAGTTACAACTTGTAGGTTAATGCTTTTTATGCATTTTTCATGTTTATGAACGACCAGTAATGCAGAGAATTCTGTGACCATGACATTTATTACTTTTATTTAAGATTATTTAATTAAGAATTTTTATTTATGCTGAAAAATAAATTAAATAATTAAATTTTATTATACTTATTATTAATTAAGCTTGTGATATTAATTTCTTAAATATTAAAGCTTTTAAAAAATTTTTAATTTGATTTTATATTTTTATTAAAAACTTTAATCGCAAATTGTTATTTAAATTCATTGAAAATTAAAAAAAAAAAAAATAAAAAACAATTGAAAAAAAAAATTGGGAACAAACCAAGCTGAGAATCGAACCTAGATCTCTAAGATTACATGTAAAGTGCTTCTAGATATAAATAAATACTAGAAATTTAAATTGCGCGCGCACTATTTATATTAATTATATAAAATTACACAAAATTGTTTTCAGATTTGGAATAATTCACATTTATTTATTAATAGCAGGTTCTTAAAAGTAACCATAAAGACCCAGGTTCAAATCCCGGCTCAGTCCAATTTCAATTTTTTTTTTTATACTTTTCAGGGAATTTACTTAATAAATCTCATTAGTAATAAAAAAAAAATGACCAAAATCTCCAAATTTTTAAATCAATTCCATCAATTTAATTTTTTAATAAAAAAATAATTATTCCAGCCAAATTAAAGGATTGAAGGGGCTTTAATAAATAAAAATTGATATTACAATACTTGACATATCAATTAATTTTTATTATTATTATTATTGTGAAAAAACAATTTCTAAAACAAATTGACCTATTTAAAAAAATATTTAATAATAAATATTTACATCAAAATGAGTTTAATAAAGAAAAAAAAAGAGATTACAGATTACTTTCAAAAACACATGACGAGTCATATGGATGTTTTGTCTGAGATATGATAAAGCCCGAGGAGAGGTATTTGGACTGAGGCACGTGACGAGTCATAACATGTAAATAGTATAATGTACAAGTATTGATAAAGATATCGCTATCAATATTGTTCATTATATTATTATTATTACTATTATTATTATTATTATTATTATTATTATTATTATTATTATTATAAACCTTTGACTCGCATAATCTGCGACTTCCTTTAATATGAGCCCGCGTAAAAAATAAATAAATAATTAATAAAACTAAAAAAAAAAAATAATAATTGCAATAAATGCCGCGCTTTCAATTCCTGTGATCTGAATAGATCCCTTGTTAATTAAAAAACAATTATGTAAGAGTAACAGTTCGCTCAATATCCTCGTGATTGATAAGCTAGCTATCGTAATTTGTCTTGTAATTAACTTATTGGATAAAAATCCATACGGAGGATTAAAAAGCGGATAGATTGATTTACAATTAGATAAGAAGGATTATTATCTATTGAAATCTTTTTGTTATATAGGTTACGGTCGGGCTGTAGATTGTGTGTAAAGCGTGTTGCGATTGATGTGTTGGATTGGGAGGTGATGTAATATCATTGACGCCACGCAGTCTGATCATTATTTTACATTTGAATTTATTAGTTTTTGATAATTCTTTTACTTTATAGATAACATCTTGCTTTTAAGTTATCTACAGGTCAATTTGTATTTTTTTCTTGGAAATAGAAAATTTGTAATCTTCTTGAACTATAAAGTCAATGAACTTTCGGTCAAACTAATTTATAAGTACATTTTTGCGTAATAAAGTCGATTTTTTTTCAAGATTTTAATTTCCAAATTTATACAGATATTTTGAACCTCTGTAACTTTGGGAGGAATTCGAATTGAGGAGTCGGGTAAATTTTGGCGGATTAAGGACACTTTGAGCTACAACTTTTGTTCGAAAAAAATTTTTTTTAGGATCAATATTTTCCAAGATAAAAATTAAAAGAAATTAAAAGTGAGTTAAATTGAATTTTTGAAAAAATTTAGATTTTTGGGCAAACTTTAAATGTTCATAACTTTTTAACTAATTGATATTTAGGGATCGGACAAATTTTGTTGTAAAGAAGATACTTTTGGCTACAATTTTTGTACCAAACTTTTTTTTTTAGGACGAATATTTTCCGAGATAAAAATTAAAGAAAATAAAAAGTGATGAAAATTGAATTTTTGGTAAAATTAATAATTATTAAGATGACTGTAATAAATATAATTAACCTTATCAAAAATTCACAGTGACCTACAACTACCCCAAATTAACAAATTGATAAATTGGAGATAAACATCACCCGTCAACAATATTATTATGACCTTGTGTAACATTTGTAATCCATTTAGCCGACCTCGGAATGCACGGAGCATTTAGTCCCAATCAGCGAAAAAATTAACATTCTCATCGTTAATATAAAACGAGTTTCCATCATGAACATCAACGTCAACTGGAAAAGCTTGAGAGTCATCAAATATGTGCTTCACGTCTAGCAGTCTTTCAGGGAAATAAAACAGTCGTATCCTTCGGTGCAGTCCTGCACACGCAATAATCACGCACCTCGTGAAAGTTTTGCAATAAATGCATGCACGAGAAAGTGATGCAATAGGAATAAATACTTTTTTTTTTTTTTTTTTTTTTTTTTTTTTTTTTTTTTTTTTTTTTTTAATTAAGGAAAGGATAATATTTATATTGATTTAATTTACACGGTTTATATTTATAGCCGACCAGTTCATAAATATCAGCATTGTGTAAAATTAATACAATAATGATAACAAGCTATGCTAATATATAATATATAAATATAGATTCATTATTTTCTTTTAATATACTAGCTATGAATTTATATTGAAGGTAATTTTATTGCCTTTGTATTAACGGAAAAATTTTCCAGGATTTTATTTAAAATATTTTCATCCAAAAAAATTCAAAATTTTTGGGTGATTTTCAACGAGCTGTAACTCCGAGGAAAATGATCGTACAGCAAAGAAAAAAAAAGCAAATTGTAGCTCCAAGTGTCTAGTTTTCAGATATGACCATGAAAATTTTTTATCATGTTCGAGTCTGGAAAAATCCTAAGAAAACTACAAAAAAATTTTCCAAATTTTTTTCTCGTCTTAAAAAAGTCTACGGGCTTCAAAAAAATTTTTTTCCATTGTTTCGCTGAAAAGCTTTTTTAGAAAATTAAATCCCCTTCAATTTGACGTAATCAAAAAGCCTGTACGATAGTATGCCGCGGAGTTATCGTCAGTCAAAGCAAAAAAGTACTTTTTCAATTTGACAACCAATAACTCTGGAAATAATGATCGTATAGGAAATCGAAGGAGGGTTATGAAAACTACACGATATTTTCTATAAGAATACCGTGAATAGCTTTTGTCAAAAAAATTTTTTTTTAATTGAAAACTTTAACTGAAAAAACGACAAAAATTCGCATAATTAAGGATATTTGGATAACTTGGTATAACTTTTGCAAAAATCACCAATGAAAAATTTATTATTATTATTATTATTATTATTATTATTATTATAAATTTTATATTTAATAATAATAATAATATATAGCGATTAGAATTATAAGACTAATCTATTAAACGATAATTGTGTAATATAAAACGACGATAATTATATTAAGCATTCACAGTTTGATTTGAGTTTAGCTTGTGAGCATGTTGATGTTTACTTTTTTATTAATTAAAATTAATCAATAATTTTTGTAAATAAAAAATGGTTAAAAATTATGATACATTCGAGAAAAGCGGCCCATCAGGGTGAGTTTTGATAAAAATTGAATCAGCTGTTAATTTAATGAAGTGAATTGAGTGAAGTGAGCGATTAATTACGAAACTCATGCTAATTTTCAGTAAATATGCCGTGAAACGTTTAGTTGGTTATAAACTATAAATATATAATATATTTAAAAAAAACTATCACGTTGCCTTCACGATCAACATGCGTGATTATCGTCTGCTTCTGCATTAACATTTTAATATTCTAATGTATTATCTAAGTCTTGCTTTTGATGCGCTGATAAACAAATTGTTTAGTATAATTTAGATTTATTTTTATGGATTATGCGATTATGTCAATAATCATAAATTTATGCTTTAGGATTACATTTATAAGTTTAATTTTTCAATTAAGTAAGCTTTACAATTTTTTAGATTAATTTTTAGAAAAATTTTGATAATTTAGAAATTTTTTTAACGTCTTAAAGCAATAAAATTTAACTTTTAAATAAAAAGTATAATTTTTAGTAGAAAAATTATATTAATATCTTTTTTTATGTAAAAAAAAAAAAAAAAAAAAACAAGAAATTTTGAATTTTGATCATTTTTAATGCGCCAAAATTTAATTTTTGATCATTATTTAATTTTAAATACAAGAAAAAAAGCTTTGAAGTCTACTTATCCTTTAAATTAAACAAATTCTAACTTTTGTTGGTGTTAGAGCGTCAAAATTTAGTTTTTATCAAACTTTACCTCTTAATATAAAAAATAAGACTCAAAACTATTTTTTCTAAATTTTTTTTCAATTTTTTAAGTACTATAAATTTTTTTTAATTAAAAATTAAAAATTCAATTTTTAAATAAAAAAATTCATCAAATTATTTTTTAAAAAATATTTTTACCGCCAAAATGAATTTTTTCTTTAAAAACATTGCAAAATTGTATAAATTTTCGACTAAAAATTATATTCAGACCTTTTTAAAATTAAAAACATTAAAAATTTCCACAAAAAAAAATAAAAAAATCTAAAAACGGCGCCCTCTGAAGGTGAAAGTTTAAACCGGGCGGTTGCGACTAAAAACATAAAATAAAACAAGCTGGGAATCCCCTCCACTGGCTAAAGCGGTTGAAACGTCTTTATCATGCTTTTATATATTTTTTATTTCTTTGTAGTTCGCGCTAGAGGCAAAATACACTTGTTTCTGAATAAAAATAACTTGTCCGGCTCGAACGCTCTTCAGTGAACTAAAATACCATCAATAAACCGTTGATAATAATTAAAAATGAAAATGATAAGTTGCAAAAAATTTTACTGAAAATAAATAAATAAATAAATTACAAATGAATCGGAGGAGAAAAAAATAAAATTGTGTGACTATTTATACTTATTTGTTTGAATTAACGGCACAATGGATACGTAAGTTTACAAACTGTTGATAAATTGTATTTAAATCAATAATGTCGCTCGATTGAATCGATTATGAATATTTAATGTTATTTGCTATTTGCAATTTGTTATTCTACGTCCTTCGCTTAAATTTATTCACCAGATGTATGAAAAATTCCGCGAATTCTTTATCAAATGATAAACACACATCAGCACACATCTATTAATGTTTCCATCATTTTATTTATATATTTTCTATATTTCTTGAGCAATATATATTATTGCGCTCCATGCGACTTTTTTTTTTAGAGCCAGAGTGTCATTAAAATCCGTGAATTTAATTTTTGTTTTCAACTTTTGAATTATGTCACTCGTGTAATTATTGCACTGTGCGCACGTGTTGGGTAAATGCTGCCGGATTGACCTTGCAGAAGAGGGAGCATTAAACTAATATCAAGCGAAAAATAAGTTAAGAATTTTTTGTGTAGTTTCTGATGAAACTTTTTACCTTTTTTTATTTTTTTTTGGACTAAGAATTTTATTTTGTTCATTTTTATTAATGTGCTTCTTGGAAAATTTTGTTTATTCTATTTTTATAAAAAAAAAAAAAAAAAAATGGCTTAGAATTTTAATAAAATTTGTAATAACTTAAAAAATTTAATTTTAAGCCTTGAAAATTAAATTTTAATAAATTTAATTATTTGCGCTCTAAATTATTCAAAATTCAATTTTTTTTCTGCCATAAAATTGATAAATTTTATTTTTAGGACTTAAAATTTATAAATTTATTAAAATTCAATTTCTTGCGATATGAAATTGATCAAAATTAAATTTTTTGCGGCATAAGCTTTATCAATTTAATTTTTAAGGCTTGAAATTTATTAATTTATCAAATTCAATTTTTTGTGGCGTAAAATATATAAATTTATCAAAATTTAATTTTTTTTGCTTCAAAATTTATCAAAATTTAATATTTAAGACTTGAAATAAATTAATTTACCAATATTTAATCTTTTTGGCGATAAAATTGATCAAAATTCAATTTTTTACTCCATAAAATTTATGAATTTACCGAAATTCAATTTTTTCAGCCACAAAATTGATCAAAATTCAATTTATTTCTGCACAAAATTAATAAATTAATTGAAATTAATGTCGCAAAAAATATAATTTTTATAAATGAACAAAAACTAATTTTTCGCTGCCCAAAATTTAAAATCTAAAAAATTTATTTATCTAAAAATAAATAAATAAATGAATAAAATAAAAATAAATAAATAATTTAATAAAAAAGTAAAAAATTTCCGTAATAAAAATATCATAGACAAGCTTGCTCGGCTCATGAATCATCCCAGGGATGTAATAAAAAGAAATTAGTAAAATAAAATAGACGATATACGTATCCCAACCTTCCTACTTTATTTCAACTCTAGTCTTTTATTAAAGTACATAATAAGCGTTTTCTTGATTATCTCGAACCTTACAAACTTCTTTGTTTGAAGTTACAACAATATCCGTGTAGATTAACCACAGAGATGCCAACTAAACATTCTTGTCTTCTCAATTAAACAATAAATTAATATATTAACAGTATTACAGTTTATTCAACTCAAATTACACATTAAAAAAATATTTTATCTAATCAGCAAAAAAGTAAATATGGATATTCACAAGTTGCAATTATAATATAAATTTTTATCCGGCATAAATAGATGAGGTCGCCTATTATTAGCTAACTTTGGGCAACATTTCAAACGTTTGATCGCTTATCCTTGAAATTTAATCCTCTTATATATTTTATATTGTTTATTGTTCGTGCAATAAAATAAAGTCAATGATTACTTATTTAAAAAATTTTTTTTAATCTTCTTTGTGATATAAAAATTTTTTTTTCTTTCGTCAGTTATTTCATTTAATTACGGTTGTCAATGATATCAAATGATAAATATTAAGGTGTATTTTGATAAAATTTACAGCGTGTGATGTAATTGATAGTGACTCGAGCGTACAACAATAAACTCCACAAACAAGATTATTATTTGTTGGTATACGCTACTCTTAAAAACGTCTAATCGACGTTTTATTGGGTTTAATCGCAGATCAAATTATCATATTTCCTTGACCGGTCAATTAATCTATTTATTTTTATTTTTAATTGATATATAATTTTACTTTTTAAAATTTTTAAAAATAAAAAAGTTTGGAAAATTTTTAATTGTACGCCTCATATGTTAATAAATTTTTTGAGTAATTTTTTATAGAGAAAATGAAAGTATCTTTTGAATACGTGGGACAAAAAATTTTAATATTGTTTAAATTTAAAAAGTTAAAATTCAAATTTTGGCGCCATAAAATTTATAAATTTAATTTTTTTTTTTAAATATTGGCGCCTTTTATTTTTGTCATATGCGCGCGCAGCTTAAAAAAATTTAGCTTAATTAAGTGGCGCCATAATTTTGACGTGAGAGAAATAAGAAGTTTTTTTAAAATGTGTATCATAATAAATTTAAAAAAAAAATTAAATTAGGCTAATTATATAAAATACGGCGTAAGTTTATTAAATTCTAGACCCAATAAAAAAAAAAAATCATGAATTTTGTTTGGGAATTATCGTGATTATAAAATTGCTTTACGCGCTATGAGGCGTGCAATTTTTATAAAAATTCAAACTAACAAATTAATAGCAATGTTTTTTACATTGTACAGCAAAGCAGACTCTAAAGAAAAGGAAGCCTTGATGGTGGACGCAAAGCCGCCGAAGATCCAAGGCTCCTTTGTAATGGACAAGACACTGCCCCAAAATGGCCTCCTGGAACAGGAGCCAGCCAATCCGCATTTATCCCACGGTAGCGCTACCAGGCAAATCCTTGCGGCGTTTGTCGCTCAGTTGGGTACCGTCAATACCGGCATGGCCTTTGGGTTCTCGGCGATTGCAATTCCGCAGTTAAGAGCGATCAACAGCACCATGCCAATTGACGACGTCCAGGAGTCTTGGATTGGTAAGGCAGACGATTATAATAATGGAATTCTCTAGATCCAACTAATGAACCTTTTATCTTCTAGCAAGTATGTCATCAATAGGAACGCCAATAGGCTGCTTCTTATCCGGCTACCTGATGGACCAACTAGGCCGGAAGCGTTCCTTGATCATCACCGAGATCCCAGCCTTGCTGGGCTGGTTACTAATAAGCTTCGCAACCAACATCGAAATGATCTATGCCGGGAGATTCTTCACCGGTCTCGGGTCCGGGATGGTTGGAGCGCCAGCCAGAGTCTACACCAGCGAAGTGACCCAGCCGCACTTAAGAGGGATGCTAACCGCAATATCCAGCGTTGGAGTCAGCACCGGGGTCTTGCTAGAATACGCGATGGGTGGAGTGACCACCTGGAAGATCTGCGCGATGGTCAGCAGTCTGATTCCAGCGTCAGCTCTGGTCTTGATGTTCATGTTCCCGGAGACGCCTTCGTACCTGATCTCCAGGAACAAGCCCGAAAAGGCGCGCCGTGCCTTGGAGCACTTTCGGGGCAGCTCTTACAACCTGACCAAGGAGATGGACACGCTTATCAACTTCTCCAACAAGAACAACCTCAAGAGATTGACCAATCCCAAGGAAATCTTGCATGCCATCATGCAGCCAAACGCTCTCAAGCCTTTCGCGCTGCTCTTCTTCTACTTTCTGATCTACCAGTGGTCCGGAACCAACGCGGTGACCTTCTACGCGGTGGACATCTTCCAGAAATCTGGCGCCACAATGAACAAGTACCTTGCTACGACCATTCTGGGCGTAGTAAGGTTGCTTTCGACCATCCTGGCTTGCGTTTTGTGCAGAAGATGCGGAAGAAGGCCACTGACCATGGTATCTTCCATAGGCTGCGGCCTGTCTATGCTAGGTCTTGGGACCTACATGTGGATCAACGACTTCTGGAAGGCCAACAACATACCTGCTACCTTCACCTGGGTCCCAGTAGTCTGCATCTTTGCGTACACAATCGCTTGCACAATTGGATTCTTGGTGATTCCTTGGGTTATGATTGGCGAAGTCTATCCTGTTCAAGTCAGAGGCATCATCGGGGGACTCACCACCATGTCTGCTCATTGCTTTGTCTTCATGGTGGTTAAAACATTTCCGTTCTTGAGGGCAGCCATTACTGAACACGGAACTTTCTTGCTATACGGGTTTATTTCATTGTTTGGGACCATTTACTTTTACATTTGCCTGCCGGAGACCAAAAACAAGTCCCTCCAAGAGATTGAGGACTATTTTTCAGGCAGAAGCTCTACTCTCAAAACCGGAAGACTCTGCAGCAGGAAAAAAAGTCTACAAATTCAGAAAGGGAATGTTCTTCCGAAGTAATTGGGCGTTTTTAGAGATTTACTTTTTTTTAGATTGGTTTATTTTAAAGGACTTTTAGGTCACATGCTCTGGATTGAGCAGAGGTTGGAGATTTTTGCTGTTTTTATCCTTAAAAAGACAAATTATTTTGGTACTAATGATAAATTTTTAGTTAATAATTATTGTGATAGATAATCAATAACCAAAAACGATATTAAGGCTCTGAAAGTATTCTAAGCGTGCCAAAAGCTGCTGTATACTTTTGTAACAATGTGCCAATATGTATTAAATTCATTTTGTTTTTAAGGGTTATACGTAAGATCACAAAATGGCAGTCCGCTAAAAGACTATCAATTTTATGATAACTTTAAAGGGTTAAATTGTCAAAATTAATTTATTTTTGTTAATCTATAAAAAACTATCGACTGTTCAGCCATTTTACATCTTAAACGCCTTTTTCAAAATAGCGTCAAATGTTCCCTACCTAAATTTTTGGCGTATAACCTTACAAAATCTAACCAAGCCATTTGTAAATATTAAAACTAAGACTTAAAATTAATTTATTGTAAAGTATTTATAATAAAAAACCAGAATTATTCTTAACAACCATTTTATTTACTTTGTTTAATCTTGTTACAATAGATAATTTTAAAACTTATAAAAATTTAATCGAGAGTGAGTCTAGGGCGATTAAGTCTCCTAAGTTTCTTCTCCTCCTCTTCCTGCATGAACTTCTTGACCACAGATTCAGGCAGGACTTCACCCTTCCAGACGGTGGGAATCCTGACGTTGTCCAGGATGCTCAATCTGGAGCGGACGTAGCTCGCCGGGTCGAACTTTTCGGCCTTACGGATCTGAGCGACCATTTCCCTGTGGAACCTCTTCTCCTTCTTCAGGACCCTTCTTTGCTTGTATTTTCTCCAGAGGAACTTCATCTTCTTCTTCAGCTTGCGCTTCTTGTGCTTCTTCATCTTGTGGCGCCGGATTACAATCAATCTTGCAGCTTCCTTCTCAATGATTTGGTTCGTCGGAAGCTCTACTGGAGCTGATCCAGGCGAGCCTTCCTCCACCTGGTCTATGATCTTCCGCGGGTTTATCACTTCGTTCCTGTGATTTACCACCGGCAGGTCTATTATTTGCGGAATCAGACCCGGGTGCCGGATGTTCAGGTCCAGGGAGCTCAGTGATGGATTCAATGACAACAATTCGCATGACTTTGGGTCGATTAGCGGTATTATGGTTGGATTACTCCGTAATTGATGGAGAGAAGAGTAATTTGACTTAGGTATTAAACCTGAACATGAAATTTTTCCATGTTGAGGTTAGCTTTTTTAGTTTTTTAGTTAAGTTAGCTGACATTTTTTTATTTTTATTTAAATAATTATAATACTGAATTTAACAACATTTAATTATGGCAAAAAAAAATTGACTTTTAGAAATTTAAAAAAATTATGACAGCTAAATTTAATGTCAAAAAATTTATTATTATTATTATTATTATTATTATTATTAAAAATATAATTTTTATAAAATTTAATAAATAAGAAAAAATTAAAAATGTCAGCTAACTTTACCATTATATAATTTATTTTGTCAACTAAATTTAATATTTTTTTTTTAATAATAATAATAATAATAATAATTTATTTATTTACTCACCGATGGACACTCTCAGCCGATGAAAAGACCGGCACAGTGTTGACGCCATTTTTTTTAATTGTTTGTTTATTTTTTATAAATTTTACTCACTAACTTACTTTTTTTTTTTGCATTTTATGCTATTGAAAATTTTATATTATTTTAAACAGCTGTTTGAAAATTAATAATTTATATTATACACTTTTAATGTTTTTTAGTTTTAAATATTTAATTTAATAATAATAATAATTAGAATTTGTAATAATTTTTTACTATTTAGAACTTGTTAAAAGTCTTAAACATAACCTGAAGAATGTTTTGTGAAAATTTTTAGAAGTTATATTGCGCGCATGCGCGGCGCACCGCGCATGCACTTTAAAATTGCGTGGCGGAAATTTTTGAATTTTCAATTAAAAATTTTTTTTTCTTTTTAATAAATAAATCATAAAAAAAATTTTTTTTGACAATTGATCATTTTTTTTTAATTAAAAAAAAATTTTTAAATGTCTAAAAAAAATTAATGAGTGGTTAAAAAATAATAAAAAATGAATTATTATAGAATTGAACTTTATTACTTATGAAAATATAAAGCAGAATAATTAAATGAGTTAAGTCATTATAATTATTTAAGGTGTAAGCCGTTTAGGGTCACGTGGGAACATAGAAGTCTTCCGGATGTTATCCAAGCCGAGATAAAGCATTACCACGCGCTCTAGACCAATTCCTCCACCTGCGTGTGGAGAACAGCCGTACTCAAAGGATTCTACGTAAGATTTTATTTTTTCAATGTCTAAAAAATAATAATAATAATATTATTAATTAATTAATAAAAATAGTTATTTAATTTAATTTAATTTAATAAGAAAAATAAATTTTCTTACCAACTCCATGGTGTTTTGCGCGCTCGGTTAAAAATACCGGGTCGTGGATTCTCTGAGCGCCTGATAAAATTTCTTCACCTCTTATAAACATGTCATATGAATTGGAAGCTTTCTATAAATAAAAAAAAAAAAATGATCAATTTTAAAAAATTAAAAATTAAATTTAAAAAAAAAAAAAATAAAAAAATACTTACAGGATTTTTAGGATCAGGCATAGTATAAAAAGGACGAACAGCCAAAGGAAACTTGTCCAGTATAAAGAAATCAGTAGAATATTTCTTCTTGACTAATTTTCCCAACAACTTTTCATCAGCAGTAGAAAGATCTTCCTCTTCGCCGAGAACAACTCCAGCTTCGGCGAGCATTTCTCTGGCCTGAGAAAACTCGAGCTTCAGCGCTGGGTCTAGCCATTCAAAAGGCTCAGCCGGATACTGCTGGTTTACTATCGCTATTAAATCAGAGTGCTTGTCGCGGAGTCTTCTGAACATCTCCGTGAACATGTATCCAATGGTGTTTACCACTTCGTGGTAGTGCGATTTGAAAACCATTTCTAAATCAAGGCCTATGAACTCTGTCAAGTGACGATGGGTGTTTGAATTTTCGGCTCTGAAAACTAAAATTATTAATAGATTATTATTATTATTATTAAAAAATTAAAACAATATATGTAGATAATAATTTACCTGAACCGACAGTAAATACTTTATCAAAATCAGAAGCAATAGCCATCTGCTTATACAACTGAGGTGACTGAGCAAGATAAGCTTTTTTTCCAAAATAAGGCATCTCAAAGACATTAGCACCGCCTTCACTGGCAGCAGAAATCATCTTCGGAGTATGAATCTCCTCAAAGCCAATCTCCAGAAGAATTTGCCTGAACAAATTAGTAATCCTGGACTCCAAGCGATAAATCGCTTGGTTCGCGGGAGTACGAAGGTCCAAGAAGCGATAGTCCAGCCGCATGTCCTGGTTGACAGTGATCGCGGGTCCGCTCTCGGCATTCTCCGGCCTCGCGGCGTCTTCCACTAAAATAGGCAGCTGAGACTTGGCTGCGCTCACTACGAATATCTTCTGGATTGAGCACTCGACGTCTTGTTGCGAGCAAGACGTCACCTTGGTCGGGACTGTTTTTATGGTAGCTTCTACGTCAATTATAGACTCCTTTGTGATCCTATTTAAATATAATTACAATCAATAATTATTAAAAAAAATATTTTTTTAATTTTAAAGGAAAAAAAAAAAAACTTACCCGGAAATAAATTTAATCATCTGCTTGCTGATCTTGTCATTGACTGAAGCCAAACCTTGGACCGTCGAGCCTTCTTGTCTTATCACGATGAATACTTGCTTACCTTTTGCGCGACTGGTATACAAGCGACCACGAATCCAAACAGTTTCATTGGTAAGCTTTAAATTTAATTCTTTTACGTGGACATACTTTCTATCTGAATGATATTCTGTACTCCGGATCATCTCCATATTTCCGTAAAGTCCTACGGAAATATCTTCAGTCGCTTCTTGTTCAGTCTAAAAATTTATTAATTAATTTATAATAATTATTTTTATTAATTTTTACTTTTTTTACACTTCAATTTTTTACCTTATATATTTATTTTAATATTATTTTATTAATATAAAATTACCTTCAATTTTTTTTTGTATAAAAACAATTTTTTTTTAAATTATTTTTAAAGAAAATCATTTATAATTTTTTAAAATTTCTATTTCTTTCAAAAAATTATTAAATATCTGTTAGAATAATTTTTATTGTTAATATTTAAAAAAGAATATATATATTTACCATCTGAGGTTGACGTTCAGCTTTTTTAGCAGCTTTTTCAGCTTCTTTTTGTTGTTTTTTCAAAGCCTTTTTTGACGGCTCGGATCTAAAATAAAAATAATTTTTACAAAAAAATTAAACTAAGAAATGAAAAAAATTAAATTTGAAAATAATAAAATTTACTTTGAACGAACAAATAAACAATCATTTATAAATTGATCTTCCATTGTTCAGTAAATAATTAAACGCAATAATTGAAAACCTCTGAATTTATCATACATCATATTTATTTATAAATTAAAGATAAAACTTACCCTTCTGTTTTTCCTTCTACCATCTGAAATTATAAATAAAAATTGCATCAGTTTTTTTCTCAATTGTCAATTCTAATTATTAACATTAATTTTTACTGTCATGAACAATAATTTTATATTGCAAGAATTTTTTTTTTTATTAAAAATTTATTCAGAAGTTTTATTTAAAATTTATCAGAAGTTTTATTTAAATTTTGAGGTTAGGTAATAAAAAATTAAAAAAAAAAAGCATTTTTCATTAAACTTTTATGAAATTTATTTAAATTTTAATTAATTATTACTTACCTTGGAGTATTTAATTGATTAAAAATACTTTTTAAGTATTAAATTGTCAAATTTGGTGAAAAAATAGCTATCACGTGTCACTGTCGTGTCACGTCCAATAAACTCGGGAAAATTATAAGTGATGTAATTGAATTAGGACAGAAAAAAAAAAAAAAAAAATAATAATTAAGTAATATTAAAATTTTAATTATTTAAGTAAAATTAATTTTTTTTTTATTAGAAAAAATTTTTAAAAAAATTGAAAATTTTCATATTAAAAAATTTAATTAAAAATGTATTTTTAAAACCAAAATTAATTTCTTAAAAATTAAATAAAAAATAATAAATTAAATTAAATGAAAAATAATAAAATAACTTGAAAGATAATTTTTATTACACTTAAAAAAAAAAAAAAAAACAAGGAAAGGACAAGACACTTTTTATAAAATAATTCTAGCAGCATCAGCAGCATTTGTCAAATAAAAATTACTATTGTTGGTTCCAGATTCAGGTATATCAATACTAACATGCACCTTCGTACTCGGTTTTTTAAGTGATTCGAGAGTATCGTTAGCAGCTTTGTTCCATTTATTCCCGGTGCGACCTAAAAAACATCCAAGCTAAGCTTAAAACTTCTCAAAAGGTGTCTTGTCCTTGTTTTAGGATCACAAATCAATTAAAAAATTTTAATCAAGTGTTTTATATCTAAACAGGTCTTATTGACGGTCTACAGTGATTAACAATCAGGAATAGAAATAAAAATGCCGCTCAGATACTTCCGTTGCTGTTTGGAAAATAATTGTTTGTTGAAAGCACCGGAAATTTTTGAGCTTAATACATTTATTTAACATTTGTTTTTTTTTTTTTTTATTTTAATCAGCTTGCGGTTTTTTACTTCTTACTTTTTAACTTCTCAGCGGCTTCGTCGAACGACGCGTCGTGAATGTTCATCATTAGGTTGTTACCGTTCAGGTAAACGCGGTTCTGAGAACTTGCGATCTGAAATTATTTTTAATTAATTATAATATTTATTTTAATTAAAAAAATAATAAATATAATTACTGTGCGAGAAATGCTTTGAGCTGCACGGAGTTTCCTCAGTTTTAAGTAACCAGGATTTTGGCCTACTGCTAAACCTAAGTGCTGTGGAGTTAAGGATTATTTTTCTTTTCATTTTTAATTATTAAAAAAAAATTTTTTTTTTTTTTTGTAAAAAAAAATTTATACTAAAATTTAGACACTTGATAATTAAAAAAAGCTAAATTTAAAAAAATTTCAATATTTCACAAGATACAAGATCATTTTTTAATTATGAAATTTTTTAAAAACAATTTTTTAGTCTGAATTTTCTTAAAAAAAATTATTTTTTAAATTAATTAAAAAATTCTTGAATAAAAAATAATTAAAAAAGGATATCATTTTTGCAGCTTCAGCTTCTCCCTCAGCCTGAACAATCTTCTGCTGTTTCTCCTGAACAGCTCTTTCAACAACAAAAGCAGCTCTCTGAGCTTCTTGCTGAGCAACCTGCTTGGCTTCAACAGCAGCGGTGTACTCCTTACCAAAACTGAGCTCAGTGATAGAAACATCATCCAGGACAATGTTCCAGTCCTTGGCGCGCTCGGTCAGCTCTCTGCGGACCAGCATTGAGACCTGCTGTCTCATTGTTATCAACTGGGAGGCGTTGAATTTAGCGACTACTGATTTCAAGACTTCGTTGCAAATGCTCGGCAAGACCTTAATATTATTTTATTAATTAATAAAAAAAAATACAAATTTTTTTAAAATTAAAGCTTTGAAGTAAATTAAAAATTAATTTTTACTAAAATGAAGCTAATAATTATTTAAATAAACTTTAGCCTTGTTAAAGATTGTTAAGATGATGACATACTTTTTCATCATAGTCCAATCCTAATTGCCGGTACATAATAGGCAGCGCCATGGCGTCAGGTCGTGAAAGAACTCTAAGAGAAATGTTGACCATCTGCAAATCTTTGGATCCTGTTGGGGAAGAAATTTTTCTGGGACGACTTCTGATGTCATAGATGATTGGGTACTGGAACCAGGGGATTCTAAAGTGAAGACCTTCGGTGAAAATGTCTTTTTGGATTCCACCAAGACGGGAGAAAATTATTGCTCTGTGACCTCCTTCAACTGGTAAATTTAAAAATTTTTAATAAATTAATTAAATAATAAATAAATAAATTAATTTTTAAATTAAAATACTAAAAAGTAATTATTTAATTTTTAATAAAATAATTTGCAATAAATTAATAAATTAATTTATTAATTTTTAATTAATAAGTTTCTAGTAGTTGTAAAAAATTTTTTCAGAAACTAACCTGTGAACATAGATTGTGAAATTCCATAGGCCGCTGCTCCAGCTACAGCCAGAACCTTGAGACCGACTCCAACTCCTTTAGGACTTCCACCAAATTTCCCAGCTAGGTCATTCAAAGTGCTTTGTGCCATTTTAGAGTTTTTTAATCAACGATCTAAAAATCTATCTGCAAAAGTGCTGAATTATTACAAAATTGGTGAAACTATTGCGTACCGGCACACGTTTTGGAGAATTACTTGAAATTGGCTTTTTATTTCAAGACTTGATTGCGCTGAAGTTAGCTAGTGAACTATGGACTTTATCGGTAAGTTAGAAATTTATTTTTTAATAAAAAATTATTGAAATTACTAATTAATTTATTTATTTTATTTATTTTAATAAAAAATAAATTAATTTAATAAATTATATTTTTAAAATAATAAAAATTATTTTAAATTTTGTGACATTTTAATTTTTAAATAAAATTAAAAAATTTACAAACTTATTAAATAAATTTATAGAATTTTTTATTAAAAATTGTAACTTAATTAAAATTTAAACAATTTTTAATAAAAAATAAATTTATTTTTAAAAAAAGTCAGCAGATAATTGTAAATCAATAAAAATTATTAGAAACGCGCCTTAAAATAATGACATCGTGTACATGTATATAGTTATATGACAAGTGATACGTCATGTGGTATTTTAATCGTTTAAAAACTAATAATTGTTCCACTCGAGGATCATTACCCAATAATTAATCAATTAATCAACGAACCATTATCAATCATTAATTACCTAATTATCAGTTCCAGACCTAGCTCAATATAAAGACCCGACTCAGTTTAAAGCGGCTAAGTATTGACACTTGAAAGCTAAGACTTTCAAGAGAAGACTCCAAGCTCTGCACTTATATTAACTTCCATCAAGCTTATTTATTTAATAAAACAAATTTTTTATTTTAAAATTTGTGTCAAATATTTTTCAACCAGAATGGTGAGTCAATTTTAATATACCTTTAGAAACCTTTGCAATTTTTTTTCTATAATAAATAAATTTTTATAAAATTGTTTTTAATTATTTAAAAAAAAAAAAAATGTTTTAATTAATTTTTAATTGTTTAATTTTTTTAGATGAGGTGACATTTAATTCTGCAATGCGGAAAAAGTCCATTAGTTTATTGCTGCTGTCGTTATTGGTATGGGGTATTATTACATACTTCCTTTTCCTTACACGAACAACTGACAATAAAGATAAGGTGACTTATTTATTGATAAAAATATATGTCTAAGTTTTTTTTATTTAAAATTATAAATTATTCTTAATCTTTATTTATTTTTTTACTTTTTATTATTATTATTATTATTTTATTAAAAATAATAATAATAATAATAATAATGAAATTTTATTAAATTTGTTAATAAAATAATTTATTAAAAAATCCTAAAAATTTATTTTTAAATAATTAATTTTTTTTTTGAAAATTATTATTAATATTATTGTTATTATTATAAACACTGTTAATTGTAGAATGTACTCTCGAATCAGATAAACAGCTTAAAAGCACAAGTTGAGAGAAGGATTGCTGACAATCAAATTCTGCTGAAACGTCTTATTGAATTGCAACAAAAAAGTAAGTTTATTATAATAATTATTATTATTTTACATTAATGTTTTTATTAAATTTATTTTTTGTTATTTTTAATTTTTAGAACTTGCAGAACAAATCAAAACACCCAGTCCGGTAAATGAAGAAATTTTAAATGTTACTTACCCAGTAGCTTCAACTGTTAAATTAAAAACAGAGGTAATTTTTTAAAATTACATTATTTAATTGAAGAAAAAAAAAAAAAAAGTCATTTATTTTTTTTATTTAAATAAATTACTGTAAAAATTATAATTAAATTTTCCAGGAAGAAATCGTAAGCGAAAGACTTCAAGCACTATCATCAAAAAAATTAGTAAACGACTCGCCAATAATAGCCGTGCTGGTAATCTCCTGCAACAGAATCACAGTACAGAGATGCCTGGACCAGTTGATAAAATTACGGACTAATGCCGATCAATTTCCAATAATTGTTTCACAAGACTGCGAGCATAAACAGACTGCTGATGTTATCAAGTCATACGGTGATCAAGTTGTGCATATACAAGTAAGATTTTTTTTTATTAAGTTTATTTATTTATAAATAATTAATCAATTGTTTAATTAATTTAGCAACCAGATCAATCAGATATTGACATTCCACCAAGAGAGAAAAAATTTAAAGGCTATTTTAAAATAGCTCGTCATTATGGCTGGGCTTTGAATAAAGTATTCTTTGAATTTGGATTTGATACTACAATTATCGTTGAAGGTAATTAATTATTTAATGAAGATCACAATATTTAAAATTTATTATTAATAAATTTTTAAAAATAATTTCAGATGATCTGGATGTCGCTCCAGACTTTTACGAATATTTCCTAGGCACATATCCGCTCCTAGTAGCCGATAAATCACTATGGTGCGTGTCAGCCTGGAACGATAATGGCAAATCCGGGCTAGTTGATGAAAATGCGCCTCACTTGCTTTATCGCACTGATTTTTTTCCTGGTCTAGGTTGGATGCTTACCAAAGACCTCTGGCAAGAATTATCTGTCAAGTGGCCCAAAGCGTTAGTAATTTTTTTTTTTTATTTTTAAAAATTATTAATCAATTTTTTATTTTAAAAATGTATTAATCAATTTTTTTAATATTCAAAGTTTTAATTAATTTTTTAGTAATAAAATTTTTAATAAATTTTTTTAGTATTCAAATTTTTGAAATTTTTTTTTTTTTTTTTTTTTTTTTTTTTTATTATAATTTTTATTAAAAATTTTTTAGATACTGGGACGACTGGATTCGTCAACCAGAACAGAGAAAAAATAGAGCATGCATCCGGCCAGAACTTTCTAGGACCAGAACTTTTGGAAAAGTTGGCGTTAGCAAGTAAGAATTTTATTTAATTATTTCCTCTTTATTTATAAATTTTTTTTTTTTTTTTTATAATAACAATAATAATAATTTTTTTAGTGGATTATTTTATGAAAAACATCTTAAATATATTAAACTCAACGATCAATCTGTGCCTTTCACTAAAATGAATTTAAGTTATTTATTAAAAGTAAGTAAAATTGATTTTTTATTATTTTTTAATTGTAAAATATTTAACTAGATATTTTTTTTTTTTTTTTTTTCAGGATAATTATGACATTAATTTTGTTAATGATGTCTACCATTCAACGGTAGTAAGTTACTCGGAATTAAAAAGCGGTAATATTATAACGTCTGGGTCAGTGAGAATTCCTTATCATTCACGACAAGCGTTTAAAAATACTGCCAAGATGCTGGGATTAATGGATGATTTTAGAGTAAGTTTTTTTTATTAAAAAATTTAAATATTGACGTTTTTTTTTTAATATAAGCTCATCGTGAGGTTACACTCATCAAGAGCTTTCATTTGAGTACCCACATGTATATTTTATATATTTTTCATATATACATATATATAATATATATAAATATATAAAATATATGAAAAATTGATGTGGGTACTCAAATGAAAGCTCTTGATCAGAGTAACATCGGGATGAGCTTAAATCTTTAAAAATGTCAATAGTTCACAAGATACAAGGTCATTAATTAAATTAAAAAAAAAAAAAAATTTTTTTTCTTTAGAGTGGCGTTCCAAGAACCGGCTACAGAGGTGTAATAACCTTCTTTTACAACAAAAGACGTGTGCACCTTGCACCGAACATGAACTGGAAAGGTTACGACATAAGTTGGAGCTAACACAGAGTGCGCCACCGTAAACAGTTCCGTAACCTGGAACCAGTGATAGCTTACCAATTTTATTTAAAATAAAAATTGTAGACTATTAAATTAAATTAAGAAGAAGAGAGAGAGAACGAGACAATTAAAAAAATATTAATATTAATATTATATTAATAAAAATAAAATCAATAAATTCGTACCTGGCAAAGGGATCCAACACTCCAATGTTCCGTTGGAAAAGCCAAAGGGAAAACTTTGCCGATCGACTACCTCCCGTAAATTTTAAAATTAGCTAATTTGTAATTGTAATTGAATCGAGTTTTAAAATAACCTCTTAATTCTATTATATATATACAAATATAAATATTATACATTAATATAGTTTATTAAAAATAGCTAGAGCTCGGAAGAAATTTCTTGCGAGTTTATTTATGCTTGTTAAAAAAAAATTTTAGATTTTTGAATTTTTTATCTGCTGCTTTTGTAAATATATTTTAGTGCAGTTATATAAAAAAAAAAAAAAAAAAAATAATTATTTAAATAAAACAATTTTTTTTTTTTTATAAATTATTTAGTACTTTAAAAATCTCATCGGTAGACAGAAAAAAATTTAATGAATAAATTTTATTAAAATAATATTTAAAAAAATTTTTTTCAACAAATTTAATTCAATTTTTTAATTAAAAAAATCTTAATAAATTTTTTTTTTATTTAAAAATTTAAAATCAAATTTTAATAAAAAAAATTCTGAATAAATAAATAAATAAATTTAATAAAAAAGTCTTCCGACGTAATATTATTATTATTATTTTAATGTAATTTATGTTAAATGTGCAATATAAATAATAAATAAAATTAATTACAGTATGATTTATTTATTGTCTGTACAACTTAAATATCCTGTTACAAATCCGGTGACAGAATAAATAGAAGTTAATTTTTTTTATTTTGTATAATGAAGATAAAGTGTGTTATGTTACAAACCTCTGATGTTCGGGCGGTGTACAGACTTAAGGACTAAATAATAATAATTGGAAATTTTCGCTCCCAATAATTCTAAATTTAAAGAGTTTGTTTAGAACATCCATCTGGGACCGAACTTGGCTGGTGGCTTAGGAGCGTCCTCAGGAAGCGACTGAATCGGCTCGTAGACTGGAATCTCTTCTACGGGCTTGGGTCGCTTTGTGTCGTGGACTTTTACCTCGCAGAAGTAACCGTAGGGTGGTCGCTCAAGGTTCATGTGTTTTAGGACGCATTTGTCTAATGCTGCTTGTGTGTTGCGGCATCTGAAATTTTTTTGTCGGTCTTATTCTTTTAATTATATAGATTAAAAAAATTTAATCCATTAATTTTATAGAAAAAATTAATAAAAAAAATTTTTTATTAATAAATTTAATAAAATTATTTGATTCAAAAAATAAAATAAATAAAAATACTAACGGCATAAAAGAAGTATTCGCACTTGATTGATAGACACAATTATAGTACTGATCAAATTCCTGGTAACAATGTTTTTTAAGTTTCCTCAAAAACTCAAAAGCGCATGCCGTGACAGCTTTTCCTTCATCGACACATTTAACTTCACTAAGTTCGGTTCGACATAGCATAAATTCCTTAAAAAATAACAATAAATAAATAAATCTGACATTCCTTATAATTGAATTTTTTGGTTATGATTAAATTACGTAACTTAAACAATTACAATAATTAAATACACAATAGTATATTTTTTTTTCATTACATGTAAGCCTTTGAAATTTTTAAAATTAATTTTAATTAAGAACTTAAATGATAAATAAAATAATTGAGACTTACATTGTTTTGGTTTTCGCAATATTTTCCAAGATAAAATGAAGCAGCGTGGAGAACTGGCCAAGATAAATTTATTTCTGGCACAGTTAATTCTTCTTCAGTAGGTAATGGTATTTTATCCGTAACTACCATCTTATTTGTTTATTTTTTTAATAAATAATAAACTGTTTGGTTTTTTTATATTTTAATTTTAATTTATTTATTATTTTTCACAGATCAAGACCAACAAAATTGCTGGCCTGTCTTCGACTATCGATTCTTTATTTTCAACTTTGCGGAGCTAGCGCCAACTTCAGACAGGTCAGACATTTTTTTTTTTTTTATTTATTTAATTTAATTGTCAAAATTGGAAAATTTGTTTTTTTTTTTCAATAAATTATTTTAAAATTTCAATTTCTATTTTTACAAAAAACAAAAATTTTAGTTTATCTTCAATATTAGAAACTTATAAATTTATTAAATAAATTTTAAAAAGTAAAAATTTTGTATTTTTTAAATTTTTGACAGAAAAAAATTATTTTTAAGGTTAGTATTTTGAAATTTTTTAATCAAAGTGTCAAAAAATTTGAATTTTTTATTTTTATTAATAATTTTATACAAAATTACAATTTTAAATTGTAAAAATTTTTAAATTAGTTTTTAATTTTAGAAAATTGAAAAATTTTGTGTTTTTTAAATTTTTGACAGAAAAAAAAAAATTATTTTTAAGGTTAGTACTTAAAAAATTTGTGATTTTTTGGTTTTTTTTTTTTTTTTAAATTAAACTGTCAAAAATTTTCGACTTTTTATTTTAATCAAAAAATTTTAGAAAATTTTGAATTTTAAAAATTTTTGACACCAAAAAATAATTAATTTGTAATTTTTTTTTTAATTTCTCCCTGTCAATATTTTTTTAAATAACTTTTCTTGAAATTATTTATTAATTAAAAAATTTTTTAATTATTAAATTAATTTTCATAACAAAAATATTTAATTTTGTAATAATAAATTTAATAAAATTCATGAAATAAATAATATAAATTTAAAAATTTTTTCAGAAGCTTTACCTGTCGCCAACTTCATTCCAATAAGTACCAATAATAATAATAATAATAATAATAATAATAATAATAGTAATAACACGAACAACAAACATAATCTGCCAGTAAAAGCAAATCCGAAAAAGAAATTCAGTATTACTTAACCATGGCAAGTGCAGAAAGTGAAGAAAACCTATCAGACTTATTCGACAGCGGTTTCAAACAATTCACAAGCATCCAGAACACGCAATCAGCCACAAACAGCCTTGAAGTGCAGCTAGAGGTAAAAAAATGCATAAGTGTCTTTGAAACTGCGACAAAATTAGTGTCTCTCGCGGACATGTTCAGCCGAAACGAAGAGTTCAGCGAGATTCCAACGGAGAATATAAAATACTTCTTGCTGCCGGCATTGCTGGGGACTCTGGCGACGAAGATCTGCGACCGGGAGAACAGGATGCATTATTTAAAAGTCTCCGAGGTTTATTTTTACGATTTTTTGGAGCGGGTCAAGTCTTACGGAGTTGTGAACGTTGAAATTCCGAAGAAGAGTCAAGAAGACGATGAAGAAGATGATGATTCTAAAAAAGGAGGGGATAAAAAGAAAACGAGCAACCTGGAGAAGATCGAGGACATGGTCAGCGTGAGGAAGCTCAAGCTGATGCGTTACAAGGAGCAGAAGGAGCTCAAGGACAAGCTGGAGGTCTACCAGAAGAGCATGGACAACCCGAACCTCGACGACGAGACCAAGCGGAATTATTTCACCACTTTGATTAATCTCTACGCGCTGGAGGCTGTCGATGAGCTTAATTCTCTCAAGGAGGAGAAAGCCATCCTTGAGCAGATGAAGCTCATCAATCCGGAGGATAAAAAGAAGGACTACAAGCCTCCCAAGCTCCAGCCGATTATTATTACTAAGAACCAGCTCCAGAAGCAAGTGCTTGGTGCTGGGTATCCTAGTCTTCCCGTGATGACTGTCGAGGAGTTCTACGAGAAGAAAATCGCCGATGGAGAGTGGGCTGCTCCTGGGACCAATGTTGGAGGCAAAAGTCTTCAGGACATGGCTGCCAATCAAGGACAAGAGGATCCTGAGGTTCTCGAGAAGGAGCAGCTGGTTGAGAAGGATGATGAGGATCATCTTCAGAGGATGCGCGCTATGGACGAGTACAAGGACACTCACAAGCGCGGATGGGGCAATCGATACAACAGGAGCTAAGTTAGAATTAGGGGATTTTATTTTTGTATAAAATTCATTAAAAATTTTTTATCTTTTTAAATAATTTAAAAAAAATTTTGCATTAAAAATTATTTATAATTTTAAAAAATTATTTCTGACAAAATTAACAACATTAAAAAAGGGTATAAATAAATTATCGTAATAATAAATTTATAAATTAAATAATGAGATTTGAAAATTCCAATTCATTAATTTGTCAAATCGCACATATAATTGCAAGCGTTTATATATTTACAATAATTCATCTTCAAAAAAATTAAAAATATTCAACAATTTTAAAATAAAAAATAAAATTATCCAAAGCAATAATTTTTATAAATCTCACGGAACATGTACCTGCAATTAATTTTAACTTTTAATTTTGCACATAGTAAAAACACGCCTGAGAGTTTTCTGTGCAAGCTGTAAATTTCTTCTGGGGGTGGACAGAGTCGGTGAGTGATAATTGTCGGCACCAAAGCTTGCATTCTAAAAGAAAAAAATAATTTCAAGTTTTTTTTTCTCTTAATAAAATAGATTATAATTAAAAAAAAAAAATTATTCTTACTTTTTCGTAACATTTTGCCCGCCGAAATCATAAGCGTCATTTTTCTCGCTGAAAATCTCCCCAAGAATCATGACAGCGTCCACATGAGCCTTCTCCATGAGCTTGGACTCATACCCAGTCAAGAATTTCATTTCTCTGGACAATCTGAGCACCTTGTCACGATCTCCATAACTCGCTCCGTTGATAATTTCTATATAATTATCCATAAATTTTTTTTCATAAGACCTGCATGCTCCAAAGTCCAGAAGAATCATTTTTTTGGTCTCTGGGTTGTAGAAAAAATTCGCCCAGTTAGGATCTGTCTGCATGTAATAAAAGACAAAGAGTTCTTTTAAACATAAATGCATTATTAATTTGCATATGTGCTCGCGTGTCTCCATGTCCATTTCTACGCACTTGTCTACTGGTACTCCGTCAATTAATTCTGACGTTAATACTTGATTAGAACATAGCTCATCTGTAAAAATAATAATTTTTTTTTTAATTAAAATTTTTGTTTTTATTTTTTAAATAATTTTTTTTTATTTTTTAATTAAAAAAATTTTTTTTTTTCATAAGAAATAAATTAATAAAAAAAAAAAAAAAAACTTACCAACAATTGTAGGAACATAATACTCAGGATAAGGAGCCAATAATTCTTTAAATTTCTTCGAGCACTCAGCTTCTCTGACATAATCAACCTCCCAGGACAATTCCCGCTTAGCAACCTCTACTACATTGTCAATAAACATTCCCTCTGGAAAAATATTCCAAACTTTTAATACACCCACCAGATTATCAATATCACTTTGAATTCCTTCGGCTACTCCAGGGTACTGAATTTTCATAGCGACTGATTGACCATTTGAGAGAGTCGCCAGATGAACTTGACCTATTGATGCAGCTGCAAATGGCTTTTCGTCGAAAGTTGATACTTTGGATCTCCAATCTGGACCTAATTCATTTACTAATACTTTCTAGAATAATAATAATAACAACAGTAAATTATTAAAAATATTTAGGCTGCATTAGAAAGTGCTTTTAAATAAATAAATAAATACTTACATGAACTTGCCAAGTTGGCATAAAATCAGCGCTTTGTCTGACTCTTTCAAAAGCTGATTGAAGCTCAGGACTTATTACATTGTTATCTTGAATACTTAAAATTTGTCCGATTTTTAATGCAGCTCCTAAAAAATTATTTTTAATTAATCAAGGAATTAATTTTTTAAATTAAATAAGTATTTTATCGAACCTCTAACTTTACAAAGTGTAGCAACAATTCTTTCAGCATTAGCTTTAGTCAAAAAAACATTATCTAGAGTTTTTCCAACGCTAGTTTCTTCTTTGAGGCCAAAAGTCCTTCGGCTAAACTCAGCAAGAGTTCCAATACCTAATCCAACTCCTAGAGTCGCAAAACTGGCCATTCTTCCTAGCCTAGTGCTTGGTACTTTTCTTTCTCTTGCTTCTGTTGATAACTAAAAAAATTAATAATAAATATTGTTAATAATAATGATGAAAAAAATTAACAATAAATATTATTAATAATAATGATAAAAAATATTAATTTTAAATATTATTAATAATTTTTTTTAAAAATAATTTCAATAAATTTTAATAAATTAAAAAAAAAAAATTCTTACAGTAACTCGTGGCTTAACAACAGGTCTCTTAGCTTCTGGTTCAATAATTTTCTCACTCAAAGTTACTTGAACCTTCGGTTCAATAATTCCATCTTCTGCCTTATCACCAATTTTTTTTTCATGTTCAATTTCGAGTTTCCTCAGCAGTTGTTTATCCTTATCACTCAATTCTATTTTAGGAATAGTTTTTTCTACGGTACCAATCGTCTCTATTTTTTCTTTGACGCTGCTGTACTTGATGGGAACCTCCACAACAGTCGATTCAGTAGTTGATGATGATAGTGGTGGCTCTTCATTTTTTTTTATTTCTCGAGGATCTTTTGCGGGATTTAAGACTTCTAGCTTGGAACCTGGATGACTTTTTTCTAAAGGAAATCCTGTTAGTTCCGAGGCTGATTGCTTTGTGTACTCTCGGATTCCTTTTTCGACGACGCAGAGCCTATCCAGAAGCTCTTTTGTCTCTGTGTATAATTTTTGCTGGAATTTAAAAAATTTTTTATTAATTAAAATATTTAAAAAAAATAATTATTGAATTTTTTTATTTTTCTTGTGGATAAAAAAAAATTCTAAATAAGTAATTATAAAAAATTTTTATTTAATAATTAAGAAGTTTCAAATTTATTAAAACAATTAATTTATTAATATTGTTCATTTTAGAATTTAATTTAATCATAAAAAAAAAAATTTCTAAACTTACTGGAACCTTACTTGGATCAATATCTCTAAATTTTTCAACAACTCCTTTTAAATTATTTTCGGCAGCAGATTTGACACTTGAATTATCAACAATATTTTTAACACAATCCTTTTGGTGTTTTAAAAATGCATTTCCTACCAATTGAGCGCCTTTTATTACTCCAATTAAATCCGAACTCCATGGGCGCACCATTGCTGAGGAATCACTGTGTCACAACCTGACGCAATAATAAAACAAAAATTATAAAATAAAATTTTACAAATTTATAAATTAAATTACATAATAATTAACACTATATGTCAATATTCATTTTTTTAATACATTTTTATATTTTTTCTATATTAAAATTTAATAATGATTATAATTTAGGTTAGATCAGAATTAATAAAAACAACTTTTGACTACCTGAAAGTTTTTCTCAAGTCTTAGCTGGGGTAAGATTGGCTTTTTATTACAAAAGTAGAAAATTATTTTTATTGCTGTTGTTATTGTTAGAAAAATGTATAAATTTAATTAAAGTGAAATTGACAGATGCGGGTTCTAAGTATTGAAATTGACAGTGACCTTGGAAGAACACTAGCGCCATCTTGAGTTAAAATTGAAAAGGTCTGTATATGTTTTTAAAAATGAAATTTAAAATTTAGGCGGGAAAATTTTTTTTTTTGAAAATGTTATTCTACAAAAAAAAAAAAAAAAAAAAAAGAATTTTTTTATAAAGTTTTTTTAGAATTCTATAAAATTTAAATAGTTGAATTTTATTTAAAAAATCATTAATTTTTTTTAATTTTATTTTTAATTTTTTGGTTTTAATTATTAAATTAGAACTAAAAAATATTTTTAAAAAATTTCACGCATTGTTTTTCAATTTTTTTATAATTAAAGAAAATAATAATTAATAAAATTAATAAAAAAAAATTAAAAAGCAGTTTAAAAATTAAAATTAAGTTTAAAAATTGTAATTTTTACATTTAGGTAAATGTAGATTTAAAAATAGATGTAGATATAAATTTATTTAAAAATTAAATAAAACTCAGCAAAGATAAAAATGTCAAGTAATAAATCAATCAACGAGGCGTTGTAAAATTTTAAAATTCCTTTCTAAATAAGCATTATATTATCCAAAACTAAAGAGAGTGATTTAAAATCTCTTAATGACATTTTCCCAAGAAAATAACAATTCACTTTGCATTACCTTTTTATGCAGGTATAAACTGACCATCTTACTCCTGCAGTAGCCAATTAGCATTGCCCACCCCCACAAATGTCCTTTTAAGTAAAACTTAACCATAAAATTTGATAATTCAGTCTTTGCTTTTCCTCTCGAGTGTGCACGTGTTTTAAAATTACTAAAATGGAAATCGATCAATTCGAAGGGATCCAAAGAAGATTAAAATTAATCCTGAAGGGAATAAACAAAGTGCGTGACGATTTAGACTTGGACAAAGAAGAATTAAGGAGTAATGTAAAAAAAATCGGGAGTGAAGTTGTTAAAATAGAACGAAGTTTTAAAATCGAAGGATTTGAATTAGTGGACTCGATTTTGGAAGAAGTGACCTTGATAAAAGAGGAAATGAGGAGTGGGAGAGAGGAAGTGAAGGTAGAGATAAAAAAACTCAGTGACTCGGTCGCGAAGTTGGATAAAAAGTGCCGGAAGATTAGCGACGACGCGGATGATCTTCAGGTTCGTCTAAATGTGGCTTTAGACGCGGCAAAACTCGCGGAGCAGCGCTTGGAAGAAGAGAGGGGGAAGAGTGACGTCAACGCGGAGCTGATGGGGAGACTGAAGGACAGGGAGAGGGAGCTGGAAGAGAAACTGGAGGGGATGACCAAGAAGATGGCGGAGCTCAATAAAATGCCGGAGGACGGCTTGGAGAAGACACAGCTTTCTTTTACCGAGTGCAAGTTACAAGAATCCTGGCACGGAGGCTCCGATTTTATTTTCAAGGACTTCAAAGTCTCTCAAGAGGTCAGAGAGGTCGAGTTTAATTTTAAAAACTTTGTCGAGCATAATAAAATTGTCAGAAGAAGAAGTCACGAAGTTTCTGGCTGGGGCTGGCTTGAGAAAATGGAGGACAGGATGAGCAATATTGTCATCAAGGGATTGGACATCGAAGAGGATAAAATTGTCGAGCAGGTTAGTCAGTTTTTTGAACTCACGCTCAATACTCAGATTAAAGTTCTTGCTGCTAAGTCTTTTGTGGATAAGAACAAAGAGAAGGCGCTGCTGGTTAAGCTGGAGTGCGAAGAAGACGTCGAGGAGGTCATGCGTAAACACAAGTTTGGTAAGGACGGCATTTTTATTGAGTATGGTGAAATGACGCCGCAGAGAGAGCTTAGGAAGCAGTTGAAGATTATTGTTGAGAAACAATTGAAACATACTAATTGTTAATTATGATTGTAATTAATAAAAAAAATAAATTTTAAATATTTATTAAATCATATTTTTTTTTTATTCTTAATTTAATATTTTAATTTGTAGAATTTTTTTAATGTAAAAAAAAATATTGTAATTTTTATTTAAATAAATTAAGTTTTTAATTTAATCTGCTTATTATTTAATTTTTTATTAATTAAAAAAAAAAAATTATATCAGTCGTAAATTAATATTTATTTTTTATTGTAACTTTTTTTTTCAATTTAAAAAAATTATTTTAATTTGTGTAGAATTAATTTTTATTTAAATAAATTTAAGTCTTTAATTTAATATTACTATTGTTTGATTTCTTATTAATTAAAAAAAAAAATATGTCGGAAATTTATATTTATATTTATAATATAATTCTTAAAATTATTTCGCTTTAATATAATAATTAGGTTTAATAAACGGCATTTTTGTGACAATAGCTTTCCAATTTTTTCCTCTAACTTGTACCAGTAAATTCGTGCCAGTTTTAGAAAAACTCGAAGGTACGTAGCCCATAGCAATAGATTTCCCAAGAGTTGGACTGGGTCCTCCAGAAGTGACCACGCCTATTTTCTCTCCAGATTCGGTAAGTATAGCAGCGTTTTCGCGGGCTGGCGGGCCCTGGTTTATCGTGAGTCCGACTCGTTTTTTCTGGACTCCTTGTTCGATTTGGGAAATTATTATTTCCGCTCCAGGGAAGTTTGCTTTCTGACGTCTGCGTTTTGCTGGAAATTTTTAAAATTTTTTATTTTTATTTGATTTATTGTATCACTGTACTAAAATTTAAGATAAAAAATATGTGTTGCAAGCTATTCGTAACGTGATTGGTCAAATATATAAGCATGAAAATATATGCAAAGTCTATAGTTAGGTGCGCAAATTTGAATTTTGGTATTTATAAAATAATGGATGAAATATATATTGAAATAAAAAATTTTACCAATAAGCCAACTAAGCCCAGCTTCAACCGGAGTAATTTCTTCATTAATATCATGACCATATAAACATAAACCAGCTTCTAACCTATAAATCCAATTAAAAATTATTAATCTTTTTTCATTCTTATAATTTAGATGAAAAATATGAAAATATACACAAATAAACAAACTATTCGTAATGTGATTGGTTAAATATATCAAAAGCATGAAAATATATGCAAATCCGAAACTTAGGCGCGAAATTTGAATTCTAGTATAAAATAATTAAAAAAAATTTCTAATAACCTTAAACTATCTCTAGCGCCAAGACCAGCCATCTTAACCTCTTGCTGTTCAAGAATCATCTCTACAATGTCTCCAGCATGTCTCCCCTTGAAGGAAATCTCGAACCCGTCTTCCCCGGTGTAGCCACACCTGGTAATCCTCACATTAATCTTCTTAGCCTGCGTCTCTACAGAATTCATAAAATAAACTTCATTTAAATTAACTTCAACGAGTTTTTGAAGCACTTTGGCCGCTCCAGGTCCCTGGAGCGCCACCAGTCCTCGCTCCAGAGGGTCCAGGTACTCCAGCTGCACTCGCCTTCCTCTTTTATCAAACTCATCCTGGAAAACAAGGAAGAAATTCAAACTATTAGAACTAAATAGAAAATATTTAGAGGGAAGAAAAATAGGAACCTTGCGCTGGGTGAACAAATCAATGTCTGAATCCCTGCGACCGGCGTTAGACACTACGTAGAAGCGATCTTCAGCGTCCTTGGTGATAATCAAGTCGTCCAGGATCCCGCCTTGGTCGTTGGTGAAGACAGTCAATGTAGAGCCGCCGGGTTTTAAATTTTTTAAGTCTGCAGTTGTTAAACTTTCAAGGAACTCTCCGGAATTTTTACCCCAGACTATCGTCTGGAGCATATGCCCGACGTCGAACAACGACGCTTGGGTTCTTGTATGCTGGTGCGAGACTGCTATCGCTTCTTTGTATTGCACTGGCAATAGCCATCCCGCAAAGTTTACGATTTTTCCTTAAAATAAACAATTTTTTTTTTTTTTTTTTTTTTTTTTTAATAATTTATACACTTATAAAAGAATTTAAGGAGGAATATAAAATTTTGAAAGCAAAATTATAATTAAAAATAATTATTAAGGTAATATAAGTTAGTTGGTTACATTAAAAAAATATAAAGTGTTGCAAACTTCCAACAGATGGCACATGATCGCTAAATCTGCTCCCTTGCAGAGAGTTAAAATTAAATAACTAAATATTGGTATCAAAATTTTTCTAAAGGCCTTAGCCGTCTTTTTTTTAGACTAACGAACTAATTTTGATCCACGATACAATAATTATCATTAATATTTTCTATAAATCACATAAAAATAAAAAATTTCATAAATAAACCTTAAAAATCAGCAGAAATGTTTAAGAAATAATTTGGTATTAAAAAAAATTTATTCTAGTGTTAAGAAAATTTTTTTAAAATTAAACTAACCTTGGTTTTGAACATGGAAATCATACAGACAAGTTCTTCTAGCAGTCGATTGTTCCCGCACACTTTTGAGATTACAACTGGTAGAGGTTACAAATTTTTTACAACGGAACACGAATGAAGAACCAGAGGAATGTTTGAGATGATTGAGGAGGTTGAACATGATCGAGTTAGACTGACGCGATGAAAATGATGTTGATCAATCGAGAAGAAAGAACTTAGTGTTACATTTACCAATACACTTACTTTGCATATTTATCTCGCAAGTGTTGAGATAATAAACTGCCAGTGCGATAAACTCGCCTCGTTTTTTATTATTATCGATTTGTGCAGGGTTTTGATACTCTGAGGTCATACGCTTGATTATTTGCAATTGAATAAAAAAATTTACTTTAATCATTAATCAAGAATTAAATTTTATCTTCTTGATTTAAGACAGTTAAAAATTTATTTTTTTAATATAAAAAAATTTTTTTACTTACCTTTAGAAGCTTACATCAATTTGTCTTATTCATAAATTTATAATTATTATTTTTTTGATTGAAAAAATAAAGATTTTTGGGAAAAAAAAAAATTTTTTTTTCATTGAAAAAATGAAAAATTGCTCATAATGGTGATTTTTGCAAAAACAAAGAATTTGAAGCTTTGGGAGACTATGAAAAAAAAATCTTAGAGCTTTGAATTTTTCAGGGATTTTAGGGGACACTTGTAGCTTAAAAAATTACCGACGATATCCTTGGTTCATCCATTTTATTTAAAGTTATACCAAGTTATCCAAATATCCTTAATTATGTGAATTTTTGTCGTTTTTTCAGTTAAAGTTTTCAATTCGAAAAAAATTTTTTTGACAAAAGCTATTCATGGTATTTTATAGAGAATATCGTGTAGTTTTCAAAACCCTCCTTCGATTTTCTATACAATCATTATTTCCAGAGTTATTGATTGTCAAAGTGAAAAAGTACTTTTTTGCTTTGACTGACGATAACTCCGCGGCAAACTATCGTGCAGGCTTTTTGATTACGTCAAATTGAAGGGCATTAAATTTTCTAAAAAAACTTTTCAGCGAAATAATGGAAAAAAATTTTTTGAAACCCGTAGATCTTTTTTAAGACGAGAAAAAATTTGGAAAATTTTTTTTTTTTGTAGTTTTCTTAGGATTTCTCCAGACCCGAACATGGTAAAAAATTTTCATGGTCATATCTGAAAAGTAGACACTTGGAGCTACAATTTACTTTTTTTATTTTTGTTGTACGATCATTTTTCTCGGAGTTACAGCTCGTTGAAAATCACCCAAAAAATTTTTTTATATCACTTAATTTTTGTAACTAGTATATATATAATATATATAAATATATAAATATATAAAAATATAAAATCTATGAAAAATTGATGTTGTACTCATCAAAAGCTTTCATTTGAGTACCCACATGCATTTTTGATATATTTTTCATATATACATATATATGATATATATAAATATATAAAATATATGAAAAATTGATGTGGGTACTCAAATGAAAGGTCTCGATGAGAGTAACTTCAGGATGAGCTTATATCTTTAAAAATGCCAATAGTTCACAAGATACAAGATCATTTATCTATAAATAGAGCATTTAATAATATAGATTGAAAAAGGGTCTTAAGACTCTTAAATTAACTAAAATAATCTTAAAAATAATTGAGAAGGCTATATATATATATATATATATATATATATATATATATATATATATATATATATATATATATATATATATTGAATTTGTAAATTTATTTATTAGTCACTAAATTATCATATATTAAAAAAATGAATAAATAAAACCAACATATTTATCACGTTTTTTTTTATATCTCATTATACATATGTTATTACAAAAACAAAAAAAGACATCATTTTCCATTTGTGTGTTCTTTAAATATTAATTTTATCTTTTATTTCTTTTAAACTATCTTACGATTTTCACAAAATTTCACCGATATTCAAAATTTCAATCATATAATCCTTAACTCTTTTATCCTTGTTCACCCTTTGTTCCTACATTTCAAAATCGGGATAATTTAAATTTTTTTTTTTTTTTTTTTTTTTTTCAATTTCCAGAAAAAGGTTTTTTTTAAGGAAACGCTCCTGTCAACATACAATGTACAATGATTACACCAGAAGTATTATCTTCCGTCATTAATAATAATAATAACTAAAATTAATATTAATAATTAATAATTAATTTTCACCCTAAAAAGTTTGAAATTTCACCTTGAATTTCACTTACAAATTTAAGCCTTAACTATACAATAATTCGACTCGAATACAATAAATATCATCACTTCCGTATATATAGATACAATTTAAAATTCCTCAATTATCAATTTTTAATTAATTAATTAATTATTTGTTCCACCTCTTTTTTTTCCATAATTATTAATAATTAAATATTATAATCCATTTATTTTTAATTTATTACATTAATTAATTAATTAAAACATTTTAGGTCGCATAAATATTTATCTTGTTATTAATTTATAAAATGAAAATAGGTACAATTTTTTTTTTTTTTATTTATTTATCCATTATTTTAATAATTTTATTAATAATTTTTTTTTTTTTTTTTTTTTTTAAATATTGGACGCTCTTTATTCGGATTATTTTTATAAATATTTTGTCAAAAGACTCCGAAATATTATTTTAGTCGCTTTATTTTTTTTTTTCTCCCTAATAATGCCCATCGATTGCGATTCTAGTCCACTTGGTAGAATTAATTTTGTAGTAACATACACACAATTATTATCATAATAATCTTTGTTTAAAATTTTTCCCATTATTGTTTTTTTTTTTTTTTTTTCCCTAATACATTCATACACACGCATTAGACAATTGCAACAAATTACTAATTAATAAACACTCCATTTTAGTTTCTAACCTTAAAATTAAATGCCCGTAAGCGGCGTACAAAATGTCGGCAAGTTTTCTAACTTCGAAATGCAACCATTTTGTCGTAAACTTTTTTTCATTACTTGTATTTTTAATTTTATTTTTTTAATTACAAAATTTTTACCAATTTTATTATTTTATTTACATTTTTCTGCATTTCGACGTTTTTTATTATTTTTTACATTAGTCTTTAATTTTATATTTACAGATATAATAATTTCTACCGTACAAAGATAACCTTAATTTGGAGGAAAATATGCCGACAATTTGGAGCCGCTAAAACGGTAAGATTTTTCTTTAAATTTATTTAATTTATATAATTTTAACGTCACATCGGTGTAATTTACAATTATGCTACGCAATATCGTTGGGAATTTTTTATTATTAATTTTTTTTTTTAATAATAACTCTCACTCACTCGTAAAATTACCAAATGATTGAGTTTTTAATTTTAACATCGCTCGTCAATGTTTTTTTCTGTCTTTTTGGGAGTACCTATTTACAAAATTCGAAAATTACGGTTTTGTCCGAACTTCGAATTGTCCATTTGTATTTTTTAATTTTTTTAAAAATTTTTAAGCGGGAAAAAAAATATTTTTACCTGCCCGGGATTCGAGCCCGGTTCCGCGCGGGTGAATCAGAGTAGCCTACGCGCGTAAAAAAAATCAAAATTATCACCCATTTTTCGCTCTTTTCCACCCAAATAATGTTTTTAGAACTTAAAAATATATTTTTACCCGCTTAAAAATTGTAAATAAATAAAAATATGTTAATTTTAAAGATTTTTTACTTTTCTTTTCGTTTCGTATCCATAAATAGATCGTGATGCTTGTCTTTTAGTTAATTAAACGTAAAAACCTTTATTGCTAATTAATTCAACACAATACATCAACTTTAATAATAATAATAATAATAATAATAATAATAATAATAATAATAATAATAATAATAATAGCTATTAATTAATGATTATAAATAAAAATGGAACAATTTATAAATCAAGTGAAATCAATTGTTTCGAAATTGCACATTTTAATAAATCACAATTTTTTTTTTTATATTTTCTAATTCATACCTTTTAAGTAATGAGATTTTCGAAACACTTGACAACAATTAATTATTTAAATAAAAATGCTTTACAAACAAAATTATTACAAAATTTTTTTTTTTTTTTATAACTATATAATAAAAATATTTATAATTATTAACTAATTAATAACACTAAAGTTGTTAGTAATTACAAAAGTCATTTATCGGGTAAATTGGAACGCATTTTGTTTTTAAATTTGTTGATCATTTGTTAATGTTAAATGTATAGTGTTGTCTTTTGTGTTAAAAACTGTACAAATGCGATTTAAACCCGATAAAAATTAACAAAAAAAATAAAACACGTTTTATTTTAAATGCAATTTTGTGACATAAGCGTATTTTTAAGATTTTTGCTGGGTACCGGGTTCGATCCCGGGTTTAATTAAAATTCAAGGTCTAGATGAAACACGCAACGTTAACTTATAAAATTAATATTTAATTATTAATAATTGTAACAGTAGATTAACTAACAATTAATAAAAACTTAATTGTAAATTTAAGAAAATAATTGTTAGTCGTAGTTTTAGCTTTTAATTATTTTTTTTTATTCAAATTTTGGGTTTAATTAAAAAAAATACTCAAATTTTAATTGCAGTTTAAATTATCTCTTATTTTGGCGGGAAAAATTTGGCGGAAAAAATTTTTTAGACTTCAGATACAACCGACCAGAAAAAACTGGGTTCGAATCTCAGCGCCGCCAACTTTTTTTTTTTTTTTTTTTTTTTAATTAAAATTCAAGAGAAAAATTTTATTTTAAAGAATTTAAATAAAAAATTGAAAACAAAATTTTTTTTGGATGAAAAAATTTTTTTTTAATTAAAAAAATACCATCTTCAACTACGACTGACAAAATTGTTATAATATTAATAATTAAAAGTAAAAACTTAAAGTCAGTCATTTTGCACATTTTTAAACAATAATAATAACTTTAATAGTACTTTAAAATATTTAAACATAACTACACTTTCAATAATAATAATAGCTATAATATAAGAGTGCTTAAAAAAAATATTATTGAAAAAAGCTCGACAAAATTGTCAGAATAAAATCTAAAAAATACGCTTAAGTCGGTAATCATTGTATATCGTATTCGACGCCGATTCGCGACGTTCGTAAAATAGTAACGCAAATTGAATAAAATTTAAAAATTGTTGAGGATTATTCCGTAAGTTTTTCAATCGCGTACTACAAAAATTACGACATCGAATGGAAATAGAAGCGTGGGAGTAAAAACTTATAAAATAATAACCGAAGCTTCAAAAATTCATTCGCACATTTTTAGACTGAATTTTATTTAAACAACCGTCGTGATTTTTAACAATTTACCATTTCACACTTTTACTTCTTTTCAACTTTTGTTTATTCATTACAAGGATCGACTCGAGTCCGATCGCCGATTTACGGCGAAACGACCAACGAAAGGAGGCTTTTTGTCAACGCTGATTGTGGTCCCGCAGATTTTTTCTCTCTTTTTCCGAAATTTATTGCCGATTTGTACTTTTTGACTAGATTCGAATTTGAATTTTTAGTTGTTTTTTTTATTTTACCTGCGGGACAGTGCGTCGGTGTATTTTTGCCCAAAAGGGGACTTCGATCAAACTTAATCAATACCATTAACGATCACTTTTTCTTATCCAATGTGTTGGAATTTTTTCCGAACACGTGAATAGAAAGTTTGTGATTTTTTTAAAGTAACAGTAACGCGCTGTGTTAAGATAAATAACTGTACGTAAAAATTTCAAAATTAGAAACTTAACGTTCGCTTTTTTTTTTTTTTTGAGTTTTTTATTTATTTTTTTATTATCTGTCAATTTTAATAAATTGTAGTTTTGATAAAAAATTAAAAAAATTTTTGAACATAAATTTTCAATAAAAATTTTGAACAAAGTTTAAAAAAAAAAAGTTTTGAACAAACTTTTGAACAATTTCTGAACAACTTTTGAACAATTTTTGAATAATTTTTGAACAATTTTTGAACAAAATTTTTTAATAAAAAAAAAATTTTTTAAGACAGATAATAAAAAAAAAAAAAAAACTCTTAACAAAAAACAATAAAAAAAAACCTTTAATCGCGAACGAATATGAACAACGTGTATGTGAAACATTTATTACGGGGACTTCCTTGAGCTTTTTTATTTTGTTTGAATAATTACTGACAAAGTATTTTAAACCCATTTGTTAATAAATTTACTCATTATCAGGGTTTAGCCTTTATTAATAATAAAATTTAAATATGTAATAGACCTTGGAAAAATGTCGGGTGGATATTTTGTGAGGGAAGTTTGTATGTGTGAAAGCAAATGCCATAAGTTAATAAACTAAAAAGAGATTTACTCGGATACTATTAATTTAAGATTGTATCTTTTTCCCGGGAAGCTCCGGCGCCCTCTGACCAACCTACCCCGCAGTCGCCCTCAATCAATCACCGTCAATCTCTCCCCTCCGATCAGAATCCGGCGCCAGAGGTGTCTTAGATCCGCGTCCGAGCCCCGGCGGGGGAATCCCCCGATGAATGCCTTCGCGATGAGAACCGCGATGAAAATCGCGTACACTGCTTATATCTATTGTATCCGGATAACATTTGTAAGTTATTATTTAGATATTTTTGTTATAATAATTATATATTTATATATTTATATATATGCATTAATTATGTAAGGAATGTCAAATTTTTTTTTTTTTTTTTTTTTTTTTTTTTTTTTTTTTCGAGCCAAGCTCATTTTCCTCTTTACGCTCCTAGTCTCCTATTTTTAATAAAATTGATTATGCAATTTTTCTATCGCTAAACACTTAACACATTTTTTTTCCAAATTACCAAATTAATTAATGGAAGACCATTGAAATTTAAAAAAACAATTAAAAACAAAGCTTTAAAATCTGATAAATCCTTACATTAAATATTAAATGCGTAACCTGTTCCTACTATTGTTTATAATTGTTTATTGTTTATTGTTTATGGATTCTACTATTGTTTATTATTGTTAATTAATAAATTGGTATGTTATATTTGATAAATCTGTAATAGTTCACTGTAACTAAAAAATTTAACTATAAAATGTAACCCTGACGAAGGCAATCACCAGCGGCATTAATAATAACAATAATATTACCAAATATTATTGCATAATTTTCCATCATTAGTAAGTAATTCTAAAGCCAATGTAAAAAAATTTTTTTAAATATCTCGGTTTGTTTCCGAGAAACAATCCAAATCCAATTGTTTCTTTGTTCCGGTAGCTCTCGGACGCGCATGCTTAAGACAGTGGGTTAGGGAGCGAACATATTCCCGTCAACGAAAGTTCGGAGAATATTCGAAACAAAAATTATTTGCCGGAACAAAGTGCCGAACAATCGGAACCGCTGGGTTGTTTTGAAGAATTCAAGCGGATTTCGATTGTTTGACGCCTTGTGGGCCTTGCCACCGCTTCACGTGTTTGTCGCAAGTTTTTTAGTTCACTTGAGAACAATTGTAATTTTTTTTTGTAATTTTTTCCGAATTGGTTAGAGCTGCGCTTGCGCAGGTGAAGCGATCGCCTTATTAACTATGATTCTTCGATTATATAGTGGACATTTTTAAACAACTTATTCCGGTTTTAATCACGGAGGCTCGTTCAGCGTACAAAACATGTGAAAACAATGTTTTACTGACGAGCAACTCGCACTGCTATAGACTGTCGGTTTTCATGCTGCGCACTTACGGTTCGTAGAACACACGGTATACAAAATGGAATCTCTAATTCGGATTTATCCAAGGAATCCCGATTGTTATTTTTGTATCACCGTATATTCCGATAGTAAGATTATTTCATTAAAAAATTAAAACCCGTTTTAAAAAAAAAAAAAACATATTGTTCATTCAATTCAATTCAATTCAATTATTTATTTATTTATTTTTTTTTTTATTTAATAATCGTCATCTTTAATTTAATTGCCTAAAACAATGGCTCTCTAAGCCGTTGCTCATTAGTCCGTGGCCAGACATATTAAATATGTCTGTTAGTCATATCCGGGTAGTCACATATTTTTAAGCAATTTATTAATACTAATCCGTGGTATCAACGCAATTGCTGTACCTGCATCCAAACGTATGCCAAAGGCCGCGAATTATTTCCAAATTTAAATTTACAACGCGAAAAAAAAAATCCCGCGAAGAATTTTTAAAATTTTAAATTTCGCGCCAAAAAATTAATTTCAAATTTTTTTTACATTTTTTTAGCCTCCAAATAATGCTTCGTGTCTCCGTAATTTGTCGAAAGGATTTTACCTTTTTTTTTTTTTTTCGCAAATTTACAAAAACAATTGGCTTTACATATCCGTAGTGTATTTTTAAGTGTACGTGTGTAATTGTATTTAATTGTTTAATAAATAATTATTAGTTTATATTATTAATAAGTGTGTAATTAAGTGTTGGTGTGTGTGTAACTATTGTGAGGCCAAATTGTCAACAAAATGGCCCCGTGTATGAGAAGTGTGTTTCCGAACGCGCACGGGAGAGCGCGCTCCGAGAACCAGGGCTTATTGCGCCTGCGCAGAAGAAGGGCAATCTTCTGTCAGGCATTAACTGTGTCTTCCTGTATATATTTTTTATTTTTTTTTTTCATGGTTAGTCGCACAAGATGTCTGTATTTGTTTATTTATTTATTTATTTATTTATTTATACTGTTAAATAATCGATTAGTGAGTTTGTTGTATTGGTGTTGGACCAATCTTACCGCGTCATTACAACTTACCGCGGATTTTTATTTAAATAATCATCAATAGTTCATGATAGTCGAGTCGTATTTGTGAGTGTGTATGCGCTGGGAGTATACACCAGCGCATCCGGGCTATGGCATATTTTTTAATTACTTTTTTAGTTAATAACATTAGCAAATTTACATGGATTAAGATTATGGCAGGGTTTGGCGCGCAATTTAAATCCTCGTATTGAAGCTTTTACAATTAAGTCAACTTTTAAGCTCCAGTACGGGTACCCATAACCTGTTGCAAGGGTTTTTTTACACCGCGCGCCTTGCCCCCTTAGAGTACGGGCATATGTAAATCAATATATTTGTAAATTATTTTTTAGATTTTTATATACTTTTTTTTATATTTTTTTTGGCGCCAATACATGGCATTTTTTTTTTTTTTTTTTTTTTTCTTTCGATTACAGAACATACACTACGAGCTATTGTACCTGTGTGTTTGTTTTAAATGTTTTTACATCGCGGGCACAGACGGCGCCAGGTGTCCTTTCTAATTTTTTTTTTTTTTTAATTTTTTAAATTACTTGGAAAAGCGACCTTTGCGCACGGCAGGACGCACCCTTGCTTGGTCGTTGTCTGTCAATCGTTCCATGGCTTTATATGTGTGACAATAAATATTACGGCGTGCTATGAAGTATTGTTAAACGTCTTTTTTTGTTACACGATTGTCTGTGATTTGTTTTAAATTATTATTTGATATTAGGGACCGTTAATTAATAATCTTTTCTTTTTTTTATTTTTTTTCATATAATTACTTAAGTGATTTAAGTTTGTTTTATTTTGTTTTTTTTTTCTAGAAAAATAAATTTGTTTGTGAAAAATTTATTTTTTTTTTTTTTTTAATAAATCTAATTTACATTTTTATCTTTTATCTCCCTTCCATTCATTATTATTCACACCGTTATTGCTTAAACCATTCATCCAAATAAGCCCAAACAAAATTTATCCGAATAAATATTTTTGAAGTTACACAGTAAAAAATTTTTTGTAACACTATTTGGGTGTCATTTAAAAATTGAGATTAATTTTTGATTAAATTGCACTGTAATTTTTTAAATATTGTCGTTTTTAAAAATCTAAGCTCATCCTGTTATTATACTCATCAAGAGCTTTCATTTGAGTACCCACATGCATTTTTTATACATTTTTCATATATACATATATATAATATATATAAATATATAAAATATATGAAAAATTGATGTGGGTACTCAAATTAAAGCTCTTGATGAGTATAATAACAAGATGAGCTTAAATCTTAAAAAATGTCAATAATGAAGTAATTACTTTGTATTTCTTAAATATTAAAATTTTTAAAGAAATAAGCTCATTTCGACATTATACTCATCGAGACCTTTCATTTGAGTACCCACATCAATTTTTTATATATTTTATATATTTATATATATCATATATATATGTATATATGAAAAATATATGAAAAATGCATGTGGGTATTCAAATGAAAACTCTTGATGAGTATAACCTCGGGATGAGCTTATATTTTAAAAAATTTCAATATTTCATGAAATAAAAGGTGATTTTAAAAAAAAAACATTTGTGTTACTATTGACACTTTAATATATTTTTCTACTGTGTAATTTTTTATTAAATGGAGCTGAATTTCATTGGAAGGGATTAGGAAAACTAAAATCCAAAATAATTGGTCCCTATCCTTTGAAAGAAAAAGGCCAGTCGTGCCATTGAGTGCTGTTGGGTAATTTCCATTGTTAAATAGTGTGTAAAAGTGTGTTAATGTTTAAAAGGCTTAACTATCCTAACTGTACAATCCATCGCAATGCCGTATATTATTATTATTATTTAAATAATTAGTTTTTGTTCGTTGGCAATTGAGTGTGCGTGTGTTTTCGTGTCCGAATAAAAATATTTAAATAAATAGGAAATGTCGGTCGGTACTTGGCTATGTACGCCGATTGGACGAACATAAGAAGCTCGAATATTAATATTATCCTTGAAAAATTGAAGTGTGGTTGCCCGAAGAGGGTATGCACTCGACGGGCGTTAGGTATTTACACTGACAAACTAACCCTATTTGTTATTTGTTATTTATTATTATTGTAGTAACTGTAACTGGTTTTTTTTCTTTATTATCATGCGAATAGAAGTAGTATGCAATTATTACTCGTACAAACTGATCGTTCTGCGGTTTTCCTGAGGTGTATTTACAGTATGTGAGTTTTTAAATTAAAATGGAATAATATCTGTAACGGAAATATTTTATTTTGGGAAGATTCATTTTTTTTTTTTTTTTTGAGAATTCGGTATGGATCTTTTTTTTTTTGGACTTTTTTTTTTTTAATTATTTTTAGCATTAAAAATTTTTTCAAAATTTTGGGAGGTAAATTTTTATTAAAGAAGTTTTTAAAAATTATTTTAGCAATTTTTAAATTGAAAAAAAAATTTAAACAATTTAAAAATTAGAAAAAAAATTTTTTTTATAATTTTTAATATTAAGAATTTTAAATTAGAAATTAAAAAAAAATTTTTTGCAAGTAGATTTTTAATAAAAAATTTTTTTTAAATATTTAAAATAATTTTTGGCATTTTTTGATTAAAAAAAAATTTTAAACAGTTTAAAAATGATAAAAAACCAAATTTATTATTAAAATTAAGAATTTTGGATTAAAAATTAAAAAAAAATTTTTTCCCGGTAAATTTTTAATAAAAAAATTTTTAAAATAATTTTTGCAATTTTTAAATTGATAAAAAATTTTAAACTGCTTAAAAATTATAAAAAAAATACATTTTTTTAACAAAATAATTTTTAACATCAAGAATTTTCGATTAAAAATTAAAAAAAAATTTTTTGCAGTCAAATTTTCAATAAAAATTTTTTTAAAATAATTTTCACAATTTTAAAATAAAAAAAAATTTTTAAATAGTTTAAAAAAAAATAACGTCACTCGCTAAAATGCGAGCGCATCTTACAGAGTACTACCGTGTCTCAAACCCAAAAAAAAAGTCCAAAAATAAAAAAAGATCCACGTAAACTTTGAAGCTTTTACGATGAATCCTTGACATTTCATATTTATATATTTATATACAGATAAATATATATCTCATTCGGATAGTAAGCAGCCTTAGGTGTTCTCGTATGTATCGGATGTTAATCAATAATTATTATCATCATTATCAATTATTCGTAATAAATTCCCAATAACAATTTCCTGCAATTTAATTATTTTTTTTTCTCTCTACTTTAAAGGCTACGCGATTGGAAAACATCTAGAAAGAAACTAAATATCTGAAAAGTCTCTATCTCTCGATTAAACGTAAGGAAGATCCAATCTGGCCTAGATAAAAATAAAAAATGGTCTTTAGATCAGGAACGGGTGTAGGAAATTTATTAATTTTGGGCAGAACGAAATTCGACACGCTTCCATTCATTCCGCACTCTTCAGTCTGCGATTATTCCAATTGTATTTTTTTTTGTTAATTAATAGAAACAAAATAAGTATTGTCTGTTACGTTATCGATAAATAATTAGTTTGAAGCCACGTTAAATTGACGTTTTTATAATTTAAACAATTAAATTGGCCAATTGATCAATTTTAACCAATAATAATAATAAAAATGTTAATAATAATAAAAATATCAATAAAAATGTTAATAATAATATAATAATAATAATAGTAATCATAATAATAATTATTTCAATATATTATCAGAACAATAAATCTCTCCCATCCCTTTTTAAATTATTTAAAGTTCCCATTTAGTTATTTGTTATAATTTTATTCTTTTTTTAATATTGCGAGAACGTAACGATTTTAAATCCTTTATTTTACATTACATTTATTTAATTATTTATTTATTTAATCATTATTTTGTTTTTATATTGCAAATTGTTTTAATTTACTTTTTTAATAAAAGATATTCGAAACCGACGCAATGTTACGTTGTTCGAAAAATAAAAAAATATTTCCCTTATTAACGATCACAGGACCTCAGATTACCTCAACCACACATCAGGACTCTAATATACACAATTTGTACATATATATATATATATATATATATATATATATATATATATATATATATATATATATATATATATATATATTCATACATATTTACATATATATAATATAAACACATGATTTTATTTTGCGGCTCTTTTTTTTTCGGATTTTCAAAAGTTCCGTTTTTTTTTTCGGAAAATCCGTTTGAGATTTTGAAATTTTATCAATTGACTTTGTAGAAAATTTAATTCTGAACAAAAAAGTATTCTTTGTATTTTTTTGTAAATTCAATACTTTTTGTGCAATTTTAATTTTAAATTGCAAAACAAGAATTTCATGATTTTATTTTCCCGCGCTTTTTCGGACGCGCAAAAATGGCGTTTTTCGTCCAAGATTTTGAAATTTTATCATTGTAATTTATAGGAAATTCAATTCTGAACAAAAAAGTATTCTTTGAATTTTTTTCTAAACTCAATACTTTTCGTGCAATTTTAAGTTTTAATTGCAAACTTATAATTTAAAGAGTTCAATTTTTCCGCGCTTTTTTCGGACGCGTAAAAATGGCGTTACACGTCCGAGATTTTGAAATTTTATCATCAAACTTGATAGGAAATTCAATTCTGAACAAAAAAGTATTCTTAGTATTTTTTTCTAAACTCAATACTTTCCGTGCAATTTTAAGTTCAAATTACAACCCAGTAACTTTTGTCAAAATCAGAAAAAGTTCCGCCGCAAAACTGCCATACGCTCATATATATACATAAATATTAAAACAAATACATATACATACCACTCACACATCATTTACCTCGATTCACTCAGTCGTCGGTAATTACCCGAGTAAATTTCACTCTCACACACTCGAATTATTTAATAGAAATAAGTCACTCGGCTAATTACCGCTCCCAATCTCACTTATCCTAATTTGATAAACCCTATATTTTATTTTCAATATTTATATTTATATTCATATTTATATATATATATATATATATATATATATATATATATATATATATATATATATATATATATATTTATATAGCATTTATTTATAATTATATTTAATAACTCTCATGAAACGAGACGAAAGTCACTGTTATCAGCGCGTGTGTGATGTACGCATATATAATATATCATATATATATTATACACAATATATTTATATATTTATATATATAACTGCAATATTTCGTCTTAAGCTAATAATTTATTTATACCTTAATGATAAATTATTATTATTAAAGATGTGCCACGCCAAGCACACAATTACTTCTAATTATCAAATGTGTACAATTTAGTTTAGTTGCGCGTAATAGTGTATTAGTGTAATAATTATTAACCAATTATCAATAATGTTATATAATTATCAGTTATTCTATCCTACCGTATAATTAACTTAACCTTTTTTAACATTATTAAATATTGTTAATATAGTCAGTCGATAAAGTCGGTCAGGACAGTTATCGGTTGTGTAAAAAAACATTACACATACCTCGGACTAATTTACATAACGTGTCTTTTGAGACAGTGCTATTATCATTTTGAGGATAATCAGTATTGCCGAACAAAATAACAAGCCCGTATGTTAAATGTTCAGCAAGTGTCTGTTCCTCATTTCACACAGTTACATTATTGTATGGCACGTTTCTGGAGCCGGGAAGTACCCTTGCGACATGTAAGATGGCGCTACTGGGTGCTTTCACGAACTCTGTAACGGAATAATCGATGGAATGCTCATCGACCTGGGCCAGATGATCAACAAAAGCCACCTAAGCCCAGTGAATATTGTCCGATTAGTTACTAATAAATAATTAGTTAAATTTGTTACTTTAGTTGAGTGAAAAACTGCTGAGACATTGAGTGTTTTCGAAGATGACCGCTTGGACAGAGTTTGATAGAGAGGTTAGTGGTGACTTATGATTCGCCAATGTCGTCGGCTTTTCTCTTAACACCACGCTCTTCAAGGTCTTGCCCGGACTGGTTAGCAAGCATCGACCTCTGCAGTAGCTGCTGGTGTTGCTGATGCTGATGAAGCTGCTGCTGCTGTTGCTGCTGCTGCTGCTGCTGCTGATGTGATAAGTGCTGCTGCATAATCTGGTTCTGGTCCGGGTAGGACGACTCGTTGGCCCAAGGGGTCCACTCGTCTCAGTAGTAACTGAACTTTCATGGCTGCTGATTGTTCTGTTGGTTAACAACGTGCTGGAGCGTGAACCCGAGAGCACGGGGATCGCCGTGGAGCCTCAGAGCCTGCTCTAACCGCTGCTCCTGCAGGCGCAGCGCTTCCCCTGATGATGGAATCAGGCTTGCGGTTAATCTGACGCGCTTGTTTGCGGATTGGGATTGCAAGTCCTCGTTAAGTCCCCTCATCATCATCTGATGATGCTGCTGTTGCGACTTACCTAGATCTGGCGACAGGCTGTCTGGCTGGGACAGCTGCTGGTTCGTGTGGTGTCCTGGCATGCCAGAGCCTCCCCCGCCGCCATTGTGCTGCCCTAGATGGTGCCTCATATCGCTTCCCACCGCGGAACTCGCTGCAGCAGCTGCTGCTTGAGAAACCTGCAAGAGAATCCTCATCAGTCATCATCACCACAACCGTTCATTACTACCAACATCATCAACCCGGACAATTTAAATTTACCGCGAGTCTGAGGGCAGCCTCCGCTTGTGATCGAAGCAGAGCTTCTGCTTGATGCATCCTCAACGCCTGTTCAGAGTTGTTATTCTGGACACCTTGCTGTTGTTGTCCAGTCTGTCCTTGCTGGTTCGCATTAATATCATTGTTATTCCCGCCCATTCTCATGGCAGCTGCTAGGGACGCTACGTCCACTGATGATAAGTTTGGAGAGACCGAATTTTGAAGACCTGTTGGACGAAGAACCAGTTAGAAGTGATCACTCGTGAAAAGTGACAATTTCCAAGGTTGAAGAGGGTTCTTACCAGCAGCCTGGACCGCAGCCGCCATCACGGCCATCCTTTGTTGCTGAGACTGCATCTCGTCGTGATACTGTTGAGCCGTGGATTGGCTTCCCGCTCTCAGCATCTCGCTCAGCTTGTTTCCACTTGGTCCCGGTGACGCCATGTTGTTGTTATTGTTGTTGTTATTGTTGTTCAGTAGCCCGGTCCCTGCACAAAAATCTGCTCGCGTCAGTTAGACCGTGTTTACTAATATCGTCCTTTAGTTTATTACATTGGAAAATAAGTCCTAATCATTTTTAATGATCTGAACTTATTTTCCAGGGTGATGCTTAAATTAAGTGTCCCAAAGGGATGTGTCCCCACTGTTATATGAATATAAAGAATGATGATCGTTAGAATGATTGATGAATGTCATTTGTTATAACGGAAGTCAGGATTTGATAGTCTTTATGTCTAGGATCGTTAGTGATTTAAGTTAATAAAATGTAGTACGATAGCGTACCAGGTTCACTACCGGCCGAAGATAGTCTTCCGTTTCCGCTACTGCTCTCGGAGTGAGCCGACGGGGATGGGCACATTGGTGGTTGCTGTAAATTTTGTGGTCCACCTGGTTGACTCGTTAACACACCGAGACCTGCTCCTGAATCCACAGAATATGGATCTCATAACAAGTGCATCATCATCATCAGGAGCTAGGATTGGGCTCTATCTGATATAGGGCTTTAACTAATCTAAAGCCATAAGTATGTTTGCTTGTAATCGAGGATCCTGCACAGCTTTGCCAGCTCAGCGGATCCTCAAGATTCGCCAGCAAAAAGACTTAGACCACTAATGGGACATTGTGGGAATCACCGAGTGCATTGTCCACCAGGAAAGAGAGGTCCGGGAAGGACAATAGGCATAATGACTCACCTAAACTAGAACCGGCTAGAAGCTCTCTTTCACGTCGCTCAGCGGCAGCTCGGCTTAGAACGTACTGGGCAGCAAACTGGTGCTTGGGATCCATTCTCATGTGCTCCATGTGACTCAGCAGACCTTCGGAACAAGAGATTATTGGTTAATCATAGAAGGATTAATTGGTTTGTCATTAGCAGTTAAGTCTAGGCTAGTGTCTAATGTCTAGAACTTCTGGTCTAGGATCTAGGATCTAGAATCAAGAAGACTCACCACTCTCATGGGTATAGACGGCTTGGCAAACAGAACACGGCCACATCCTTAAATTGGTACTTAGTTGACTAGTTTCCGGATGACATGCCAGGTGCTTTCTGAGGCTCCCCTCGTTGACGTAGTGCTTCCCGCATACTGGGCAAGGATGGTTCGCAGTCCGACGTTTCGCTAGGTAAACCCCAGCAACCGAGGTGGTGCAGTCAGCAGGGGGAACAATAGTACGACACAATGTCGAGGTCAATGCCAAGCAGGTTTAAGCACCCAAAGAGTGTGTACATTTTAAGCTTATCTTAGGTCATTCATTCTTTTAACCAATCGTTCAGTTCTTCTTATTTTTAGTCTTAGTGTTACGCTAACTATTTTTTCCAGTCACTCTAATAGATACTTTGATCTTCATAGTGGTCTAGTTTGGGCTCAGGTTGGTTGCACACCTCAAACGCATTTGGTTAGAATTTTTTTGGACTGTTCAGGTTCAACTTTAAGGTTAATGCTTGCTGATACAATTCAAGAAGAGGAAGAATTCAATTGTTGGTAAGGAAGATAATTTTTACGTTTGAGGTGTGGATGGTTTCTTGTTATTTAGAAGTTAATGATAATTTGTGCAATAAAACTTTCCGATAAATTTTTTGATGAAGCTTTAAAAGATTTAGACAGATTCATTACACAAATTGAGAAACCTTGAGCCCAAAAAGAATCGGACAACATATTAGTAACAGTTATGTTAGTTTCCAAAAGTATCCCATTGCCCGAGAAGAGACACGTATGCCCGCGCCAAAGCGAATCGGGAATATGTGATAATCTTAGAGCTAATCTAATAAGTCTTTCTTTGTCTCGGCTAAGATGTTAATAGAGATGTTACTAACCACAACTATAACCACTTACAATGATTAATTAATATTACTGATATTATTGATATTAATGATACCATGTTGGAAAAGAGACAAAGAAAAACACGTTTGATGTGTGACTGATAGAACAATATCAAATTTTAGGTACTTACTGGCAACACCAGAGGCGTTGGGGTCCTTGTGGGTGATCTTCATGTGTTCCATGAGTGCCTCGCCGCCGAGGAAGAGTTTGTGACAGATTGGACAGCTTGTTGCGTTTGGCCCGCCAATTAGTCCCGCATGTTGCTGGAACACAACACGCTGTTGCAACTCCTTTTTTGTTTTTTGCGATAATTAGTTTTGTTTTTATGAAGCGATCACGATGATGACCAGAAGTAGTAGTAGTAGAAGTAGCAGTAGTAGTAGAGAAGCAGCCGGAGGATTTTATTTCGCGGACGGTGCCACAACAGGACCAAACATATTACCGGGGTAATATTACCGTGTTTTATTTTATCGAGTCATTTGATTCATTGTTTTTGTACCAGAAGCAGCAGGGAAGGCACAAAACAGACGATACCAATTGTGTGTAAGTTATTACTTGCCCAATTAAGTTATTTTATTATTTTATTTTATATTACTTCGCACCAGTGAGCTTGCATTCATTTCCTTCAGTCTTATAAATCAATACTTTAGGCTTGAGGAAATATTTACGCGGCCCATTTTACCCCTTTTTCTTCCTATCGCGTAGAGTACTTATTTCTGAGTAATTTGAGCCTTTGTTTGATCAAATCCGACGATTAGTTTAGATTTTAGAGGCATTTCATTCGTACCCGTAATGGTATTCAAAAAAAAGTATAAAAAAAAAACGCCGCCATTTTGAAACTACTTGGCCGATTTTATTCAACTTATACCACGACCTAGGGGCACATACAAGAAGTTAAGTTCTCGAGTTTCGTTTAGTTCCGACGGATATTTTAAAAGTTATCGTCATTACAGTTTTCCGAATAACGTTTTCGAAAAAAAATTTTTTTTTTCCTATCAATTTTTTTCGATCAAAAATCGCTAAGAAATCACCAATAATTGATACTGAGTGAAAAAAAAATGCTCGATAAAGAAAAAAAAAAAAACCTTTGGACCTTTTACGAGGCCTCGAACATGTGGGTGGTCTACTGTGATCCGAGCGGCGCTGCCGGTTCTTTCTTCTTTGATATTAGCATTCTCGGATACTCAGTACATATTAAATACTTAAAACATGTACAATCTACTGACAATTAGATCAGATAGTCCTCAAGTCGATCGAGGACTAAACAGCTGAATGTTATCGTCGACATAATCATCAGTATCTCCCTTTAAATTTATAAACTTTAGCTCCCATGCCTTCAGACCGAGAGATGATGAATGCACTAAGCTCATTGGCTGCGAATATATATATTTAATAACAATAATAACAATAATTATAATTAAAAAAGTACTACTGTAATTTTAAACCAGACGTCCTTTGTCTATCATCATCGCGCGACGCACAGCCACATTTTTTTTTTCTAAATAATTTTGAAACTACACTAGGTCATTTTTTTTTGCTTAATCCAAAAATTTGAGTATTTATCTCCGAGGTTTCCGTCGTTTTTTATCAATATAGGGATGAAGGAGGAATTTTTTTAATCTCATTTACACGAACTGTATTTTTGGTGGTTTTTTGGATGAATTTTTTAATCTATGGCATTTTTAAACTAGTCGACCGATTTGCCCCGTTTTCTACCACAACCCAGGGGAACATGTAAGGAGCTGAGGTATAGAGTTTGGTTAAGTTCCGATGGATATTTTAAGAGTTATCATCATTATAGTTTTACGAATACGGTTTTCGAGAAAAAACTGTTTTTTTTTTTTTTTTTTTTTTTCGGTCATATAATCAACTTCTATCGCTAGAAAATTGTTCAAGAAGCGAAAAATAATTGAAATTTACCAAACAAATTCAAAATTTCCTTCTATTGAAGCTTTGATCCTGTTTTAGCAAAAAAATTTTTTTCGGAGAAAATAATGAGTTTTAAGTTCCCAGTATTCTTTTTCAGTATTTAGGGTTCGTGTAGATGAGATTTAATAAAAAAATTCCTGAAAATTAATTAAAAAAAAAAAAAAAAACGGCGGAGCCTGGACAATAGTCAAATTTCACACAAACTAAAAATTGGGTAAAACTGAACTTATAGGCAAAATAAATGGGTAGAATAACTTAAAATATACTTAGAAAACTTTAACACAATAAAAAGTACATAAAATTGGTGAACAAGAGACGAGAAAAGGCTAAAACGAGACTGAATGGCAATGACCTCAAACCGCAAACATTTGGGGGTCGTGTAATGTTTTTTTTTTTTATACTTGTTATTTTTAAAATCCCGGACCTAGGGCACTGGAGCCGCGGTTGCGTATGGATAAAAAAAACTTGTAAAAAAAAACGAATACAAAAGTTGGAATAAGTATACACGAGCGGAGGAGTTTGTAACCGAGATGTAAAAAGAGAGAGGGAGATATATTGCATGCAAGTTATTCTCGGAGGGAGGCTGACTCTGGCAGAAGAAGGTTCGACGCCCCGACCTGGCCCAACTGGAAAAAACCGGTTTCAAGTGCTTTTTATTTTATTTATTACCTTTTTTTTTATTCAACATCAGCATCCACGGTTTTTGTAACCAACTCATCTCGAGTGTGGAGAACTGTATGAAGATTATTTTTAACGCGTGGGCGTTTGCTCCCATGTACCTCGTAATTATTGTTTTTATCCTCTCGGCTAAGAGTTATTGCTTTTAGTTTCATTTTTTTAAACATTTATTTCATTATTTTTTTCCAACTTCGATTTAGTGTCTTTTGTTGAAAAATTTTAAAGCCCGCCATTTTGGAAGTACTTGACCCCATTTTACCCCATTTTCAGCCACGACCCAGGGGGACATACAAGAAGTAAAGTTCCAGAGTTTGGTTAAGTTCCGACGGATAGTTCAAGAGTTATCGTCATTATAGTTTCCGAAATACGATTTTCGAGAAAAAACTTTTTTTTTTTCCGTCATTAAATTAACTTCTACCCCTATAAAATCTTCAAAGGAATAAAAAACAATTAAAATTCACAACAAAAATTCAAAAGTTTCCTATTTGCTAACTAATAACTCGTCTCGATAAATTTCTAAATATTTAAACAGGCGTAAAACCTTTGAAAAGACATTTGAAGTGAATTTTAAATCGAAAACGCGTTGATGACTCGGTAAGTCATCAAGGGATCGATAACTAACTAGCCGTCTAATCGTTTCCTTGACGTTGTCGGTGTGCGTGTCTACGTTAACCTCTTTCGGGTGAACTCCTCGGAGGTTTCTTGATCGTCATACATATCACCCTCGGTTTTGTATTCCGCCTAACTTCTTCACTTAAATCCTCACCCCCGATCCTTTCGCCCCTGAAACCTGGCCTATAACCTGCAACCTACAACATACAACCTCATACCTAACAACTTCCTCTCTATGCTCATGTGTTTTAAAACTACGCACTGATAGAACGATTTTTAAGTATTTAAAACGGAGTAATTGAAAAGTTTTTTTATTTTTACGTGATTTATAGAAAATATTAATGACAATTATTGTATCAGGGATGAAAATTAGTTCGTTAATCTAAAAAAAGACGGCTGAGGGCTTTAAAAAAATGTTTATACCAATATTTAGTTATTTAATTTTAACTCTCTACAAAGGAGCAGATTTAGCGAGCATGCGCCATCTGTCGGAATTTTACAACACTTTTAATAAAATAAATTTCACGATTTTTGGGTTTTAGTTTAAATATCAATTTTTTTTTACGTAACTGAGATAAATTTTTAGTATTTAAAAAAATTATTTATTAGAAAATATAATTTAATAAATATTTTTAATTATTTTTGCTCCCAAAATTCTTATCTCAGCACCAGCCCTTGTCTTAAAAAATCCTTGGGCATTTTTTTTCTCATATCCCAGCACTCTCCACAAGGCAAGCGAGAGCTGAAGATAAAGATTAAAGAAGCTGAAGAAAAATAAAAAATAATATTGAGAAAACGAATGAGTAATATCTTTTTCCCTTGAAGGTTGTCTGAGGCTTGGTTATTTCTTTTTCTCAACGTGGCCTCGTACTTCAGCCCGCGGATAAATAAAAAATACAAGCAAGTAACTCCGCAAAAACTCTGTACACATATAATAACAACAGTAAGTACGTATGTATATATTTATGTGTGTATAAGGATAAAAAATATCAAACCGAGGCCTTGAGCCGCGATTTCTCGAGCCGAGACTGCAAGTTATTCGGCTCGACCTTAATTTCCGGCGGTAACGAGGGCGTGACGACTCGCTGGCCCTCGTTGTCGTTGCTCAATCGGGCCCAGGCATGTTTATTCGCAAAATCTCCCCCCAAGGCCCATTTTCGCCTTCCAAAGGATAAAGGAGACCATTGACGACGTTGTTACGCATCGATGACGTTTCATGTACACCCACTTCCTCTTTATGCCACACCTTGCCGGGTAAATGACAGAAAAAGGACTTTTTTTAGGCAATTGTCCCAATTAATGACAAGGTGGTACCAATTATTGGACATTTGTTTTTTTCAGAGTTTTTTGATTGAAAAAATCCGAGTTTTTCGCTTGGAATGAATGAGAGTTAATAGAGCCTAATCCTAAAGCACCGAAAGCGTGTCGGATAATCCCTCGGAGAAAGGGTGGACTGAAGACTAATTCCGGGGGTGATTGGAGTCGAAGAAATGATGAAAGTTTAGCTCCTGCCGGGTATATGCCAATGAAAAAAGACAAAAGTTTATTGTCCTAACGGGTCATTCAAGTGTGACAGGACGTGGGGAAAAAAATTCGGGGGTAGTCGACCGAGAAATCCCTCCCAGTTGATTCACGAGCAAATGATTTCATTATCGGTCCCCTGCTTTTTTAGGCAATCAAAAAAATTCGGGGGTGGAGCGAAAAAATGTCGATGTTATTGAATTTTTTTTTTTTTTCTTTATTTATTTATTTTGAAGCTAAATTTTTTTCGTTAAAAAAAAATGTACATTTTTTTTTAGAAAAAAAAAAAAAATTTTTTTTTGCTACAAAAAATATTATTTATTCCCACAAAATTAATTCTCTGGCTTTAAAAAAATCCTTATTTTGATCTAAGAAAATTTATTTAAGTCAAGAAAATTTTTTTGTCTTGAGAAAATTTCTCTCTTGCTCCAAAAAATTAAATATAAAGAAAGAAGTTAATTTTTATTGACTAACATCTCAATTTTTTAGATTTTTTTTTAATAAATAAATTATGGCAAAAAAAAAAATTGGCTTTTAAAAATTTTTAAAAATTAAAAATGCAATTTTTTAAAAATAATTTTTATTAGGCACCCGATAAATTTTTTTTTCCAGTCAAGAAATTTTTTTTTCTGTGTAATTATAATTTTGACCAAAAATTATAACTTTAAATTCGTATTAAAGACTTTTTCGATTGAGAATTAAATTTTCTTCAAAAAAAGTTTCCTATATATTGCTATTTTCAATATTTAACCGTAAATTTAGATTCTAAATGAATAAGAACGATAAAATCTTAAAAGAATTCAAAAAAGTATGAATAATCGAGGGTGGAAAAAAAATAAACAAGTAAATCCGGTGTCTAACGAGTTTTTACTGAGCGTACTCACTGGGGCAATTAACCGGGGGTTTTCCAGGTAGCTTTTGCAGAGGAAGAATACCTCGAGAGAGAGAGAGAGAGAGCGGGGGTTGGTGGCGAAATGAGTAAAGCAAAGTACTCCGACTCCAGGCGGAGGGATGAGGGCTTGAGGGATGTCGTGGCTAGAAAGAAACCCGGAAAGCCAAGCAAAGGGTTGTTGTATCGTGTTGCACGGCATTTAAGACTTACACCAGTACTTTTAGGTATTTTAGTTCCGGGGCAGCGTGCACCACCACCTAGACGATAAATACAAACCATTTCGTATCTAATTCATCCCCTGTGTCTTGTTCCGTTCACTTTTAACCGGACAATCCATTTATTATTTTTTATTCTTACTCATAAATTTTATTTATTCCTTCGCTTTTAATTAAAACAAATTATTTTTTTTATTTATTTATTTATTTATTTATTTTTTTTTTTTTTCGGAAATTTATTATCAAAAATTAAAAAAAAAATATCTACTTATCACTTAGCGCTTAAGTTTGTCGCGATCAAGAATAAAATATCGCGAAAGGCTTGTTGGTAATTAAAATCCCGGCATAAAACACTCCGTTAACTTTATGCCTCTGAAATATACCTTTATAAATACTTTAATATATAAACAGTGAAAAGGGGTTGCTCGTTAAATAAAAAAAAAAAAAGCGAAAATAACTACAAATGTATTTTTACTCTCTCTCTCTCTCTCTCTCTCTCTAATTTCTTAAAAATAAACTCTGGCAATTAAAATCATACTTTTTACGGAAAATTCAATTTTAAATACAGATTTCAAGAAATTGTTTTTTACTCTAAATTCATTATCAAGTTATTAAGATAGAGATGTTTTTTTTAAATTGCATTTTAATTAATTTAAATTCAATTCAATTATATTAATAAGTAAATTTTTTTTTTTTTAGGAAATTTTATACTTTATAAAAAATATTCTTGATAATTTTTTTAATATTTTAGCAACAATTTTAGTTTTAAAGTCACAAAAAATTATTATTAAAATAAAAAATTAAAAAATTAATTTTTTTATAATTTAATTGAAATTTTAATTTTCCAAAAATTTTGAAAAATAAAGCTTTAGGATAGTTTTAAAAAAAAATTGCAATAACATTTTTTTTTTTTTAAATTATTAAAGAATTTTTTTTTTTTAAATTATTGAAGATTTTTTTTTTTTTTTAATTGTTAAAGAATTTTTTTAAAATTATTAGAGAATTTAAAAGAAAAAAAAACTTATTGAAAAATTAAAAAAAAAAAAAAAAAAATTATTAAAGAATTTTAAGAAAAATTTGAGAAATGTCAAAAAAATTAATTATGAATAAATGTCCCAATTATCGTCAAGAAGGTACCAAAATCTGTCAAATTAAAATCATAAAATTCCCACGTTTTTACAAACATAAAAAAAAAAAAATTCGCGCTATCGTGAGATATTATTCATTGCCGGACTAGAATCTGTAAAAGAATCCTTAAAAAAAAAAAAAAAAAAAAAAAAAAAACGTAATTTCTATATAATACTATGTAGCTCTCAGAACTGGTATCGTGGAGATTCCCTTGTTGCATCGCTGGTTATTGTGCCAGCGAGGGGTGAATTTGATTAAAGACCCCGGAGGCATCTTTCAATCTCTTATAAGTTTTTTGCCGGATTTTTTGTTTTACATTTTACATTTTAAGCCAACATACACCTCGAGTCTTTATTTTACTTCTATACAAGTTCCTTCCCTAGCATCCCTTTGAGTCCGCTTGTCTTCCGGAAGCACCCTGTTTGTGTTCTCATACCAGCCGAGTAACGACTAATCACAATAACTGGTCTTATTAAACTAGACTAACTAACCCGCTCTAAATAAAATGTCCAACGGAATTTTTATTGATACGTCAAGCTTAATTACGATTTTTTGTCCCGCGTTGAAGTTTATTTATCGAATTTTATATTTTTATGTGATTTATAGAAAATATTAATTATAATTATTGTATCAGGGATGAAAATTAGTTCGTTAGTCTAAAACAAAGACGGCTGAGGGCTTTAAAAAAATTTTTATACCAATATTTAGTTATTTAATTTTAACTCTCTGCAAAGGAGCAAATTTAGCGACTATGCGCCACCTGTTGGGAGTTTGCGACACTTTTGATTAAATAAATTACACGATTTTTGGGTTTTAATTTAAATATAAAATTTTTTACGCAGCTAAGAAAAATTTTTAGTATTTAAAAAAATTATTTATTAGAAAATAATTTTTTTAATTATTAAAAAATATTTTTTTGCTTTAAAAATTTTAAAAAATTAATTTATCACTCCTTAAATTCTATCAGTGCACTTTATAATTTTTCTAAATTATCTTTTACAACAAAAGAAAGTTTGGAGAGTTTGTTGTAATGTGTGATATAATTTGCGAAATTGATTTTCTTGGAATGCCGCGCGAGGGTAGCTATTACGATTGTATCTATTCTTAAGGGTGAGGAATGCCTTCGATCGTTTCGGCGCCAGATATATATGTATATAGAAGAGTGAATAATGATAGTGATGGTTAATTCTATATTTTAAAGAATTATTTAAAGATTATCTCGACTATTTTTAGCCGGTCTCTCGTCTCGTCTGCTCAATTATATTCGACGTTCGTAGCCTTTTCTCTAATGAACTCTGCCAGAGGTCATATAAGTCTCTTTGTATTTTATTTTACCGGTTTTTGTTTTTGGTTCGATTTTGGGATTAATGGTGCTTAAGTAATTCAGCGAAATAAAGAGGTGTGAGGATAATAATTGATTAATTTATAAGCACTTGTGTAATTTTTAGGGTTGTAAATTGTAGCATTAATTTTTTTTTTATTTTTGAGCTAAAAATTAAATCAAAAAAATTTTTTTTTAATTTAGGAGCCCAAAATTTTGATCAAAAATTTATTTTAGAAATTTTGAACCTCAAAAAATCAATTTTTCAGTTATTTAGCCAAAAATTGTTAATAGTAATTAATTTTTCGAATTTTGGATCAAAAAATTTGACCAAAAAAGGTTTTTTTTATTTTGGAGCCAAAAATTTAATCAAAAATGAATTTTTATAATTTTTTGACCTCAAAATTTTTCTATAAAATTAATTTTTCAATCATTGACTCCAAAATTAGTCTAAAAATTTTCTAAATTTTGAGCTTTAAAATTCGTTCAAAAATTATTTTATTAATTTTTTATTCCAATATAAAAATAAATTACAATTACAATTTACAACCCTGTAAGTGTCAAAATTAATTAATTATACTAGCGAAGCATAAAAAAGAAAATAAAAAGAAGCCGGCACCAAATAAAATTAAAAAAATAGTATAAAACAGAAAAATTAAAGTGTGAAAATTTCGCTGGCCGGTTAGTGCGTAATTGCATGATTATGTACAAAATAATATATATTATAAGTTAGTAATATATATAAGACATGTGATTATTGCAAGAATTTATTTTTTTCGAGATTAGAATTAAAAAAAAAGATTTAATGAAAAGGCAGCAATAATCACATGTCCTGGGTTAGATCTTAATTAAAAAAAAGTGGACGTCGGATTTATCATTGTTTGGTACATACATGACTGACCTTCGACGTATGGGTCCTCAAGCTTGACTCGGTGGCGAATCCCTTTCCGCAGATGCCGCAGTGGAAGGGCCTGTTCTTGGCTCGCTCGACCTGGGCGTCGTGGTTCCTCAGGTGTTGCTGGAGGTTCGACAGCTGGATAAATGCGCGGCCGCAATCTGGTAAGTGACATTTGTACGGTCTTTCGCCTGAAACATCCAAAGGGATTATTTTAACTTTTTTTAAAATTTAATTTGCCGATTTAATAAGTTTGACAGAAGTTTATTATTATTGGCTATAATTTTAATTATAATCAATAATAATCTAATCACACACATATACACACACTTTTTATTTACAGAAATAATAAATAAATTATATTATCATTTTTATTGATCAAAAATTACTCAGACGAAAAAAGTAATAAGAGCTTAGCCCTCTTTTATTAAGCGATCTGCTCGCCTCGGGCGGTAAAAACTCACTGGCCACTGGCCAGGATCACAAAGAAAAATTCTTAAGGACTTTTCAGAGATGGGGGTAAGAAATAAAATTAAAAAATAAATTATTTTAATTACTTTAAATATTGATTTTTATAAAAAATTATTTTTTTTTTTTTTTTGACTAAATATTCAAAATTATAAAAAAAATTTTATTTCTTAGGAAATTTAATTTTTTATCAACGGTCTTTATCAATTTTCTTTTTTATCTAACCCTTGGTCAAAATTTGAGGTCAAAATTCTTAAAAAAAAAATTTTTTTTTTAAAAAAATTAAAACTCAAATTTTAATTTTTAATTTTATAAAATAAAAATAAAAATTTTTTTTTTTATTAAATTAAATTAAATTAAAATTCTAGCCAAATAATAAAAGATATAAAAATATTTTCAATATAAAATAAAATTTCTAAAAAAAAAGTCTCTTATAATTTTTTGAAGGTTTAAAATAATTAACTGTAATAAAATAAAAATTTTATTTGACATAACAAAGAAAATAAAATCGTTATTCATAACAAAGTAAGTACATTGTAACTCTGAAATAAATAGTATCTCCGTGAATAATATCTCTATTTTAAATTTACTATTTAAACGATCAATATTCATATCTTACCCCTTCATCATAAATTCTGTGTAATCTTAGGTTTTTTTCGCAGGATAAAAAAATAATTAAAAAAAAAAAAAAAAACTATTTTTCAGAGAAAAATAAAATAAAAACAGATGTGTGTATTTATTATAAATAATAAAACTATTTTTTTTTTTTTTTTTTTTTCTTATAAAAGTCCTGGGTAATTATTTTTCCAGGGCATTTATACATTAAACACGTGTAATAAAATGAAATGATGTATACAGAAGAGTTGTTCGTTCATCGTACATCATATATTTGTGCCAAAGGTTGTAATTAAATAGAATGTACAATTATTACAATAAGAATAATTGTGTGTGTGTGTGTGTGTGTGTGTGTGTGTGTGTGTGTGTGTGTGTTTGTACAGACGGCCGTGTATTAATTTGATTTTAATTGTAAACTAAAAATGAAAATGAAAACATAAGGTTTTATTATATTATTATTGCGGTGAATGAGACGAACCACCGGAAGTTGTTTAACTCTCTTTAATATTGTATTAATACTTACTGGTTGACTACAGTAACATCTGGAGAGAAGAAATATTAAATATATATTAAACCCTTTTATTTTTTTATTTTTTTATTTATGTTTATATTTGTCGGAAGTATAAATTAGCAGTCAATTAATATTGTGGACTTTTGGAACCGGAAAAAAACGTCCTGGTGAAATTGTGGAAAAAAAAATTTTTATTTATAATTTTTATCTTGCTAAATTTACATTTTTGGAAAATTTAAGTTTACATGTAAATTTACCACATTGAAAAATTATTTAATTTACATGGAAAAATGTAAAGTTTACAATTTTTATTAATTTTATGATTACAAAGAAAAACTTTTAAATTTACATTTTTAGACATGTAAACTTTACATTTTAATAAATGTAAACTTCGTCTGTGGAAAATAATTTAAATTTACATTTTTAGAAAATTAAGTTTATATGTAAATTTAGCATGAGGAAAAACTATTAAATTTACATGTAATAAATAGGAAATTTACAGACAAATAATGTAAATTTAGCATTAGAAAATTTTTTAAAAAATTTATATTATTCCTTAAACAATAATACACAAGCTCCGACCGATAATAACCCGAAAAATAATTCTTAAATTAGTTAATAAATTATTGAAAGTGGGCGTAAGTAATATCGGTCGCATGTGTGATATGTGAAAAAGTGTCCCATGCGCATTGAGCCAGCCCCAGCCCTCGGTTTGGATTTTTTACTTAAACAAAACTAAACTACCCTCCTACTACTATATACATACTATCCTCAGCACTCTCTCCCAGTCTCCCTCGAATGTCCCCGTACACAGCATATAACGCAAACGCGAACACGAGATGCGCGGACCACCGACCAACCACGTGCAGTATGAGTAAATCTCGTTAAACTTTTTTTTTTTTTTTTTTTTTTCTTTGTATTGTTTCGCTATTTTTTTATCGCACGGAGATTTTGATGACTGGACCAACGAGATTTTTATCGAGGCTGTTTAAAATTTTTAGATTTTTTCTCTAAATATTGAAGAAATATACAGAAAAAAATTATTTGAATCAAGAAAATAATTTTCTTGATTTGAGTGAAAAAATTCTTAGACTAAGAAATCAAAAAGTTTCCGCCTTGATCCAAACTTCAAAATTATTTTCTTGGTTTAAGAATTTTTCTCTTGATTCAAATTTATTTTTTTTTCTGTGTAAAAAAATAAATGGCATAAAAATAATAAATATAAATTTATTTTTTTTTATGTTTAAAAAAAATAAATTTAAATAAATAAAATAAAAATTGTAAAATCTATGCCCGTGATTCTTGTCTCTGTCTCCGGGAAAATTCGCCCCTTCGCAACATCGCAACAATTCGCCCCTTCCTCCAGAAACTCGTCAGTGAATGCATATCCGAGGGAGTATAACTTCCATGACCCGGGCGGCGTCATCGAAATTCCACCCGATCCGAAAATCATTAAATTGCACGCACTCACATACAACACACAACCCCAACACATTTCATCCCCACAGCCCACAGTCATGCGCTCCCTTTGCCTCCACACTCTGCGGAGCGGTCACATTTCCTCCCTTAGCTCTCCTCCCACCTCCCCACCTCACCAAACCGAACTCTGTCCACTCAAAATCCACTATCGCAGTTTCCATCCCTCCTCTCCAGGCATGTGCATTCCTCTCCACTCTCTGCCTCTTCGGATCCTCAATAGATGTGCGTTGCGAACCTACACTCCAAAATTTCTACTATTTTCTCCATGCACCACGACTGATAATATAATTAATAAAAGTGCTTTTTTACCCTTGATACTTGCAGCTCGCTATTTACTCCTGCTAAATTGATGACTCGAGGGAGTCATCATTTTATTTATTACGCAAAGGGGAAAGGAATTTTTAGGGAATGTTTTTCAAAATTTAATTATTTAAATTATTTGGAATTTTTTTAATAAAATTTAAAATAATAAAAAATTCAATGCTTTTTAATTATTTTTTTTTGCAATATTAATTAATCAAAAATAAAAATTTATATGCCATTTTACGCAGAATTTTATGCAGTTTCACGTAAAAATTTTAGATAATAAAAAAAAAATTTTTTTTCCATAGAAAAAAATATATTTATTAACCAAAAATAAAAATTTATAGGCAATTTTATGCAGAATTCCATGGAGTTTCACGTAGAAATTTTAGTTTGCAAAAAAAAATTTTTTTTTTAAGCCTAAAAATTAATTGAAATTGAAAAAATCAAAAATTTCATCATTAAAAATCAAATTTTTTTTTTTTAATGTTTACTTATAAAAAAAAAAAAATTAATTTTCGGGTCATGTTACGCAGAATTTAATAGAGATTTATATAAAATTTTCTATTTTCTCAAAAATAATTTTTTTGAATTTAAAATTCTAATAAAAGTCAATAAAAATTGATAATTTAGAAAATATGATTTTTATTATTTATTTATTTATTAATAATGAAGATAATTTTTTTTTTACCTAAATTCTAAATGATTACAAAAATTGTTGAAAATGCATAAGTAAAAATAAATTAAATTAATAATAATAATATAAATTTACCAAATTTAAAAAAGTTATAAAAAAAATTTAGAACAAATTTCTAAAAATAATAAATAATAAATAATTAATAACCAAAAATCCGATTTTGACTTTAACTCAATAATATTCACGATTTATCACATAAAATATAAATGCAAAATTTTCATTAATCCGTCGGGATGAAATTAGAGGCCAGTTACCTTTTAAAATTAAATAATATATAAAAGCGCATTTATAAAATCCGATAGAAGTGAAACCGATAAAATTATCCATCTTTTAATAATGAAGCCTTATTAAAAATAAATGAATAAAAAGAATTATTTTTCCGATTTTTTTTTTTTTTAATTTTATTTATCCAAGTCGAAAAAAAATTGAGAGGCAAAAAAAAAGTTGTACAAAATATAATAATCCAGTTCTCTGACAGTAAGCTTTAATAAAAGAGAACCAGGGGTTGGATTCCGAGCGGAGTTGTACGAAAGTTCGCGTAAACCAGTTTTCGAGTTACATTCAAACCTCGTTACACAATATATAACATGTAACATATATAATATAGAAGATAAAAACGGCTTTGTTAGATAAAAAAAAAAAATCTAAAAAAAATTTAATGAAATTTAAAATTTTTTTAAAGAAAAGTTTAAAGTTTGGACAGATTGATCTGATTATTTAGTTTAGTTGATATTTATTGTTTATTGTGTTTATAAATAAAAATAATTGAAGCGGTATCGGGTGGTGAATAATAAATAAAATATTGCAAACACAAGTATACTTTGGATTAAAGTTACAACAGATGAATTTATAACCGCAGGTTCGATGAACGCCTTTCTATTTTCGGTGATTTAATATATTTCGTAAGTGGTACCTCGCTTAATCGATACAAACCATCGTTCGTATTAAAAATATATGTAGATTTGAATTTTAATTTAATGATATATCAAGGGAGTATGCAGATATAATATAAAAATAAGAGAATTTTATTATTATTTTTATTACAACAAAATTTATCGAAAAAATAAATAAATAAAATTTTGCGTTATTAAATAATGAATTTTGTAAAATTGCACTGTAATTTTTTAAACATTGATGTTTTTAAAGATATAAGCTCATCTTGATATTATACTCATCAAGAGCTTTTATTTGAGTACCCACATGCATTTTTTTATATATTTTTCATATATACATATATATAATATATATAAATATATAAAATATATGAAAAATTGATGTGGGTATTCAAATAAAAGGTCTTGATGAGTACATCATTAGGATAAGCTTATATCTATAAAAATGTCAATATTTCACAAGATACAAGGCCATTTCTTTATTATGTATCTAGAGATAATTTTCGAATGCAGCTTAAATATTTATCATCATAAATTGACTACTTATTTTCAAAAAGAATTGTATGATCTTTAATACATTATAATTCATAAATATTTATTATTATTATTATTATTATTTATAAAGTAAAGTACAAACCAGAATCCTGGCACTGACCATTAACCACCCAATTCGTAATAGATATTTTTCTCCGTCCCCCCACTCGTGACAACCGACAATTTAATATTGTTGAAATTGAGGAAAACGCGGTTTTAATTGCACGGTGATGAAATTTACAACCCTCTATTTCACACTTGATGTTCACACAAATTGACACTAACCTAAGCCAATCCCCGGTGAGGTCATTAACCTCCCCTCATTCAGACCGCGGTTTGTCAAATTTTGACAGTCACTTTATTATTTATTTCAGGAAATCCGCGACATACAATATACTATATACTATTTCCACGATCTGTAATATTTATAGTCCAAAAATTAAAAAAATTTCCCAAAAAAAACTAGAGTAGAAAGTTTGGAGTAGCAAGACGCGACGCTAAGAATTGTATAGAGCCAAACGTACCGGGTTCGAATCTTCCTTCGGTCAATTTTCTTATTTAAAATTTTTTTTAAGTAAATATTTATTTTTAAAATTTTTAAAGCCAGAAAATAAATAAATTTTAACTTAAAAAAATTTATTTCTAAAAATAATATTAAAAAGAGATCATGAGAAATTTTTGTCGTGTTTTTGATAAAAAATTAAAAGTTTAAAAATAAATAAATGTAATTTTAAATTAAAATAATAGAAAAGCTATTATAATTTATCGACAGGAGGAAAACAATAAATCCAGAATATATATTTGTAATAATGATGTATAATTATAATTCATTATTAATTTAAGTCTATCGGGAATAGGACAATTAAATATTCAACTGTGTGCGTCTATACAATGTTTAATTAAATGCGTATAATATATTCGGTATTGCAATTGGTATAATAGATGTACCTTATGCGAAGTTTGCGCATTAAAATAAAATTTGATGATTTTAAAAAGTTTAGCAACATGTATGGAGAGAGAATTGCGGGAGTGTGTTTGAAGAGTGATTTAAATGAAAGAGCGATGCGGTATAAAGTGTTTCACGCATGCATGGAAATCATTAAAATAAAATGGCCGATAACAAATGACTGTAAGGTTTATACACAAAATGAGGGGAAGCTTTATATATATATATATATATATATATATATATATATATATATATATATATATATATATATATATATATATATATATATATATATATATATATATATATATAAATTTGTTATGTATAATGAAACTAGCGCTATAGCCGGCCATGTTGGTTCACGTGACCGTCATCCGGGTAACCACGGGTACGCCACGCCCATTTAATGATTTCTACCCCCTGGTGAACATGCATGAGCTCGAATTTACGTACAATTTCGTGGGTGCGTGTGTGTGTGATAAGTGTGCAAGGGGGCGAGTGTGCTCCGGACACTAGACACGGATGTGGTCTCCGAGCCCTCGTTGCCAAGCGTCAGTACAGTCATCATCAGTATTTTCTGTTTGTTTTATTTTATAGTACATTTTTATTTTTATTTTTATTTTATTTTATTTTTTCTTTTTAATTTTTGCAGACAGACCCACGGCTGTTTTGGGCTTTGTTCACTTTGTTCACTTTATTTACTTTGTTTGCGACAGAGAGATTTATTTGTTTTTACGGGTGGGAGATTTAATGATTTTTGAGGGTTGTTGCTAAAAAATTATGTTTTTTTTTACTGAAATTTTTTAATTAAATTAAATTTATTCATTTAAAATTTAATTGGAATTTTTTTTTCTGTCTAGAGATTTTTTGTAATTTTTTTGGAGTTAAAAAATTATTTTTGAAGCTTTAAAAAGAAAAATAGAAGATTAAAAATTAAAAAATAATTAAATTTAGTCCAAAAGACTTTAAAAATTATTTTTTGGAGTTTTTTTGAACAAAAATTGAATTTTTAACATTAAAAGTGACCAGAAATGATTTTTTTAGAAATTTTGAGAACAATTTATTTTTAAATTGAAATTTTGTTTATTTTGATGGAATTTAATTTTTTTTAATTAAAAATTGACTATTTAAAAATTTTTGTAGAGTTTATGTCCTAAAAAAAGTCAAAAAATAATTATTTGGTAAATTTTTAAAGTAAAATTGATTTTTTAAGTAAAAATTTATGAAAAAATCTTTGTTCTAGTTTTTTTGATTGAAAATTCACTTTTTTTGATATTTTCATGATTTTTTTGTCATAAAAATGCTTGTAAGTAATTCTAAAGCCTTTTTTTAGACTTTTCTGACCAATTTTTAAAGCAAAAATTGAGAAAAAAAATTCTTGATAAGATTTTTGGAAAAATTCCTTGAAAAAATCTATTTTTTGGGTTTTTAGACCAAAAATCACCTTTTTAAGAATTTATTTAGAATTTTTCTTAAAAAAATAAATTAACAAAATTTTTATGAAGATATAAAAAATTTTTAAACCTTCAAAATTGCAAAAAAGTGAATTTTTTTTAATAAAAAATATAAAAAAAAAATTATTTTTCCAAATTTTACAATCAAAAATCGCATTTAAAATAATTTTATCGAAGAAAATTAATTTAAATATATTTTCAAAAAATTTATTTAGCCTTTAAAAAAATCATTAAATTTCTCTAAAAAATCCCAAACTCTTCTAAAATTCCATTGGCAAACTCCATTGGCAAACTCTAAAAAAAAAAAAAGATCCTATGACCTGCGATGACCCGTAATGATTTTGGGCGATGAACCCTTGAGCCCGGAGGGAATTTAAAACGGTTGGACGAAACGTTCCGCATATGCCTCGGTAGCTCGAAGCCTATAGAGCGTTACACCTGCCAAATTTTTATCCTGCACCCACGCAGTCCAGGTAGCCAGTGGGTCATCGGCCTGAGACTGGCCGTTGAAAATAGCCCCCAGGTTTATAATTAAGCTTCGCACCCTTCCGCAGCCTCGCGATCCGTTGCAATTCACTCTTAATCCTGACGAGCGATTGTTGAGTACCGGAAGTGTGGCACTAGACAATTTGGATGAAGGAAGGGTTGTCTGGAAAAGGCCTAGCCTTGCCAGCGCTGGATCCAGTTTCGAGGGAATAACTTATTTACACAGTAGAACGAGATAAAAAGTAAGTCGTAAACACTTGGCATTAAAATTCGGGTCTGGATGCGTGACTAGGCTGCCACAATATAATAACGACGTCATCAACTTTTGGATCGTATATAATAACCTTCCAAGCATCCAAGCCCAAAGCTCGCTTTCTCTCCACTCTCTGGGGACAACTCTCTCACCACTTAACGGTCTTATTTCGGTGGTGGTCCTTTTTTACAACTCGTAAAGAAACTACCCGATGCTTGGGTCATTAGGCAAGAGGGTGCTTTTACTCACAGACTACTTTTAGTCTTTATCTAACTACCCGCCATCCACAAGCTAGACCACGTTAAAGGGTAAAAATTAATGTCTCTGAATGAATTTCACTCGAATTTTTATCATTTTTCTCCTTCCTGCTTTCTTACTTTTGAATCTAAAGGGGTTACACTACCCACAGATTTTTCATTGTTAACGTCGAGGTTAACGGCTCGAAATCTAAAACTCTGGCGCCGTTAATTACCCTCGAATTTACCACTAAAAAATTGTGTTTTTTTAATTTTGTCCTATGCAAAAATTTTCTTTAGTATCGAATTACAAAACCACCAAGTTTCATAATTTTAGCTGAAGTTGTCCAAAAAAATGTTTTCTTTTTTTTATTATAGTGATTTTTTTTTTTTTGAAATTTGATGAGTTTTTAATTTTCAAGGCTTTAGAGCTTCATAAATATACAACTTCTAACTACTCCTTCAGTTTTGGAGAGAACTAAACATTTACAGACCAAAAACAAGCTCATTTTTGCTAAATCATTGAATTCATCGATATTCGATGTTATAAAATGAAACATAGTGTTTTTTTTAAAAACTTCTGAAAATTTATAACTTTTAGGGTCCTATACTTTGAAATATAACTTATTAGTGACCACCCCTTCAGTTTTTAACAAAACAAACCACATTGAGACCAAAAACACTCAGTTTTTTTACTAAATCAATGAATTCGTGCTTTTTTGATGCATTAAAAGCATATATGGTGTTTTTAATAAAATTTCTACGAATTTCTAATTTTTTGGTTCTATATTCTAAAGAAAAACTAATTACTGACTACTCCTTCAGTTTTTAGTAAAATAAACCACATTTATACCAAAAACGAATTATATTTATCGACTTATGATTTCCATATCCGTTTCAACAATACGAAATCCGGGTTGTTAGCATTCTCAAGCACGATTTAATTAGCCTCTCATAATACTTTTACCGAAGCCTGATAATCGATAATAATCCCGTGAGTTGATCGAGAAAGAGCGGGCACTTGGTATTAATAATCAGCGTTACAAGATAAAAGCGTCATCGGCGTAGCCTAGATCAGCTTAATTTCTGGTTTCTCATAACAAGATACTGAGCAAGCTGTATTGAGATAGAAACAAGCAACTTTGTACGTAGGTAGAGCGTAACGTAACACATAACTGCACCTCCTTGATGTACACATGCGTTTAATAAGAGGTACAGAAAAAAAGGAACAAAACTCTGGGCTCGGATACCGTATGGCGGTTAACACCCACGCAAACCCTTTTTCAAGCCCCTGTCATTTGTTTTATTTAAACTCGTACTCATCGTCGTTTTGAATGTGCCAACAAAGTACGGAGCTAGTACTTATACTATTATATGCAATATGCAATGTACTCGAGGTTTTATATATATATCTACTAGATGTAAATCTATATCTTAGTTTATGGGGCCGATGTGCAAGCTGTTTGCCGGCCATACCAGTCCCAGTCCCAGTCGGACATACATTGTCGACATGCTTGGATTACTACCTCGATAAAATAACCCTGTGTATTAAATCATCGCGACATTCAAAGCCGATCTTGCGCTATCGATCTTAAAGAAAAAAAAAATTTTTTTTTTCTGTCTAATATATGCAAATTTTTTTTTTATGGGTAAATTTCGTATCGTTGGAAAAGTCTTGATCTGGAGTTGAGCCTTTTTATGATTCCATATCATTCTCACCAATAATCAATTTATTATGATAAGTATTTAAGCTGCATTCGAAAATCCTCTATCTCTAGGTACATAATTAAGAAATGACCTTGTATCTCGTGAACTATTGACATTTTTAAAGATATAAGCTCATCCCGATGTTACACTCATCGAGACCTTTCATTTGAGTATCCACATCAATTTTTTTATATATTTTATATAATATATATTATATATATGTATATATGAAAAATATATGAAAAATGCATGTGGGTACTCAAATGAAAGCTCTTGATGATTGTAACCTCAAGATGAGCTTATATCTTCAAAATCATTTTGATTTTTGAATAATAATAATAATAATAATAATAATAATAAAATTAAATTAAAAATAAAAATCCATTAAAAAAAATTTTTTTTTTAATAATTAAATTTTTTACCTTGCGTAAAATTAAATAAAAATAATTTTACTAAAATTTATTGCTATAAAAATAATAATAAAAACAGAGCATGCTTAAAGAATATTAGACAAGTTTTCTCTTACTCAAACCCATATTTAACATCCACAACCCTTTTTTATTATACATAGAGTCTCTCTAAACCACAATACTAAGTATACTTAATATACACGACTATATCTAATTGAATTTATAAATCGTTTCCGGGTTTAGTGGGTCACCAAAAAAAGGTAATAATAACCGTAATTAATTGTTGTCCAAATATTTTATTCAAGCTCGCAGGAAGTCATCCGACACAACCGTATTATGTACATTATAAATACACGATAATTACAACCCCTTAAAAATTTTTTATATCTTTAAATTACTGTTATAGAAAATAATCAAGCCTGTCGTCGACCAATTTTTCATTTTGGTAAAAAAAAAAGAGGGGTGCATGATGCAGAGTCGGAAAAAATTTATAATAGAAGCGTGGGCATGATTACTCACTATTGAAATTAACCCTTCAATAATTGCGGGGGATTTTTTTTTCCAAGGGTAAAAAAGACTTTTTTTTTTTAATGAAAGAATCGACTTTGAATAATAGTTATTTTATAAATTTAAGTTTATCTGCTAAAGCCGTAGCCTTGACTCATTATCAATCGAACAGTCATTTATTATTTTTGTTTGCAATCTCAATCTAATGACGTCCTATTAAACGGGTTATTATTTACTTTATCGGTTATGATTTATTATTATTTAATTAAGTAACACTCAGTGTTATTCTTTGTTACAGTATATTATTAATTATTAATTATATTATTATAATAAGTATCAGTACTTATCGGTGTTTATAAAAGACATTTGCTGGAAATAAATTACAGGTGTCGGACAAATAATGACAGACCTCGTCAAAGATTAATATCATACGTACATACTCATCCGAAGTTTATAGTCTTGCATCTCAATAATTTCTTTGCCTTTTATGGTTTTGATGAGCAATAAAAAAAAATTTTTTTTTTTTAATTAAAATTTAGTAATTTTATTCTTTAAAAATATTTTAGTTTAAATCATTGCAATTGCAAAGACGCAATGTTGTGTGCTATTATATCAACCGATTGATAAGATAACACTTGCATGAGGATTTTAAAATAAATAGATAAAAATAATAAAAAATATAAATTGACATTCTCATTGCAATTATCGTTTCAAAGAATTTATTTATTGCATTGTTATTTTTTTTACTTTAAATGGAAAAAAAAAATTTTTTTTTGATTTTTATTTTAATTTAAAAATTATTATTATTATTATTGTAGATTTAAAAATTTTAATAATAATAATTTGTGCTTTTTCAACGTTTTATATCATTTTAGATAGCCAATTTATGATAATAAATATTTAAGCTGCTTTTTGAAAATTATCTCTAGGTGCATAATTAAGAATTGACCTTGTATCTCGTGAAATATTGACATTTTTAAAGGTATAAGCTCATCCCGATAATGTACTCATCAAGACCTTTCATTTGAATACCCACATCAATTTTTCATATATTTTATATATTTATATATATATAGATAAATATATATATATATATATATATATATATATATATATATATATATATATATATATATATATATATATATATATATATATATATAATATATATATTATATATATATATATGTATATATATGAAAAATATATAAAAAATGCATGTGGGTACTCAAATGAAAGCTCTTGATGAGTGTAATATAAATATGAGCTTATATCTTTAAAAATTTCAATATTTAAAAAATTACAGTGCAATTTAACAAATTCATTATTTAAAAAGCAAAATGTTATTTTATTATATTTCATTCAGTGACTGCAAAGTTGCTAGTTAAGATTATTATTAAAAATGTAAGTTGAAATAAAAATCCTTTAATAGCTTGTAAATATTAAAAACAATAAAATTTCTTGAAAATAATAAAACATTTATTTTACAAACTAAATAATTAAAGAATCCTTTATGCATCAAAAGTGTGACAGTCTGTCTCTCAGTGTTTCCACTTTGTTAAATCTTTAATTCGAGGCATTTGTGATGAAAAAGGATTTTAAATATAAAAACTCGAGTAGCTAAGGCATTTAGCTTTGATTTTTCTTGAGACGTCTGAGTGGATATTCCGTCCCATGAATTTGTAAACGGGTAAAATTACTGATTTTTAAGTGGAACTGAGCACTTTTCATTCTCTATTTTATTTTTCCTTTTTCAAGATTAAATTTAAGTTTAAATAATTTTTTTTTATTTTAACAAGAGACCCGAAAAATGATGATTGCAGACACGTGGATAAACATCACAGTGTGATGTTTCGGAATAAAAATAAACAAGTATCGATTAGTGTAACTATACTAGAAAGGGTTGTCGGAGAAGTAAAATAAAAATTGTCGCGTTAAATATTTATGGAAAATAGGCATAAATATTGTAGAAGGGCGAGGAATACATAATGACGTGATAAAAAGTTAAAAATAAATGACAGCCATCATCGCAACTACAGCAATTATTACCGAGCAAGAAGTGAACCCTCCGAATCTTGGCAACCCTTTTTGCTTCTTCTTTTTTTTTTTTTTTTTTTTTTTTTTTTCTTTCTAAAAGAGTACTCATACTTTTTCTTTATTACGCGGCTCTTTAAAAAATGGTCACGTTCTGCCGGGAAATTGACCGGACACTTTTAAAGCCCAGCCATTAATACCGATAAAAATCCTCGTTAATTTAAATTAACTTGTTTTATAAAATATATTGTGGTCGATAGTATTGCACACCTCAAAATGCAGAATTTTAATATTTTTATTTAATTAATAATTTTAAAAAATTGTTTATTAAATTTTTATTATTTGAATTTTTTTCTTAAATTATAAAAACTTTTTTTTAATTTAATTTAATTCCAAAAATTTTAAACAGATAAATGATTTTAACAAAATAAATTAATAATTTTCTTAACTTTAAAAAAAAAATTCCAAAAATCAAAATTAATTTTTTTTTTTTTTTTTTTTTTTAAAATTCCCTCCCCCTCCCTGCTGCAGAATATTGGCCAAAACGCGATTAGATGACAGGAATTACCCTGGAATTAGATTTTATTACTAAAATCGAATTTCGGTTATAGAGAATATATATAATCGAAGCCTGGAGCATAAACATGCCCCCTTCCGGTTGTCCAATTTCCGAGCGTGTACAATGGACACATCTCCCACTCTAAAACAAATTGCCCGAGTGCAATAAAGACACCCCGAACGTAGCGGGTGCACGTTGAGAGTTTGCGTCTCAGTGCGTATGCGCACGCTCTATTATTGACCGGCGTATTTTCCCCGATTAAAAAATTCCCGCGGTTTTTTTCGCGCCACCGATATTTAACCGAGCGTTGTCGATGGTGGGGACGCGGCCCTATTGGTTAATCAGGCCGCGCATGCCCCCACCATTTTAAATCCACGAGGGGTTAACCCGACGATTATTTATCGGCTGGCCATTATTGAACAGTATCGATAATATAAATCGTATTTTTATTTATTCCGACTTTTTTCGGGGACTTAAAAATGGCGGGAAGTTTAAAAATTGTCTATTTTTAAAAATTGTCCGTTAAAAAAAAATAATACACACGCTTTCACGGAAAATCGATAGAAAAATTTAGAAAATAAATAATTTATTTTAAAAAGTTTTAAAATATATTTTGATTAAATTATATAATTAAATGTCCAACTGTGGACATTTAACTGTCAATAGCTAATCAAATATAAATACTATTTAGTCTACACGTTAATTATTTTCCGAAAATCCAATATCCACGCGTCATGTTAATTAACGTCACTAATATTCTATTAACTTTGGTTTTAATTGAATTAAAATATACAATTATTTTTTTATTGAGCTTGTGCGACATAAGACAAGGTCAGACGATGCGACATGCGTTACATCAATCGTTGCTTCAGTTGTCCAATGATTACCTGTTTTCCAGTATTATTGTCCGAACTATATATATATATATATATATATATATATATATATATATATATATATATATATATATATATATATATATATATATATATATTGTGAGTTTGATGATAGGGTTAAGTCTGTAATTCATGCTTATAATCAATTCATAAGTTTGGATACTAAAGAAAGTTTCAAGGTAAATATTTACGGGTAACAAAAACAAATTTCCGGAAAGATCTTTAACTTAGTTTTTTATCCTAAGGATAAAAGATTTTTTATTTTTGATTTTTAACAAAAAATTTTGACCTCAAATTCTGACTAAAGGGATAGAGATATGAAAAAATTGAAGGATATTAAATTTCCTATAAAAAAAGTCTTTTGTGATTTTTTGTCTTGGATATTTCAGCCAGAAAATAATTGTGAACATAACAGATGACTTAAAAGCAACAAAATAAATAATAACTAAGAATAATTAAAGATAAACTAAACTTACCGGTATGTAAGCGTGTATGTTGTTGTACATGACTAAGTTGTTTAAACCTTCGATCACAGTAACTACATTTGTAAGGTTTCTCACCAGTATGGACTCTTATGTGTTGTACTAGCTGATGATTACTTGAGAATGATTTAAGACATTGTTGACACTGGTGTGGTTTAACTTCATTGCCGGTAATCATGCCGCCTGGTCCGACGCCAACGCCGACTCCAAGCCCAGCAAGACCGCCGGGAACTCCGCCTGGTCTGCCAAGTCCGCCTGGACCGAGATCCCGAGCGTGCATTGCACTCTGCATTGCGCTCTTGTGCATGAAGATCTGCGAGAAGAACTGTTAGGGTTAGTTGGTATGCTGAACTTACTGGTTAACCAACGGGCAACGATTGAACCATCAATTTACTTTTTTACAGGCGTACAAGCTCAAAAAACTCATTTTTTTGGGGGTCAAAAAAAGGTTTTTGGAAATTGTTTTAAAAAAAAGCCATTTTTTAAAATTAATTGTTAATAATTATTGCCTTAGAGGGTGCTTGAGACCTCAAGGAAAAAGACCTTGAGGTTTATTTGAATAAATATCTATTACAGAAAAAGTTTTCTTTGTTAGGTAATTTCAAGGTCACCAAAAAAATAACTTGATGATCCAATAAACGGGTTTTTTTGGGTAAATAACCGCTTGGCTCAAATGTTACTGCTAAAGTACGTGAAATAAAGGGTTGGATTATCGAGTAATGAATTAATTATACATAAAAAACCGAAACTTGATGTTAACTAAAAAAATATCTGACTAGGGCACAGGTGTTTTCGCCCACTCCGTTTACTCATTCCGCTCACAAAAGGGTTTAAAAAGTTTTGCAGGAGTGGAGAGCGTCTACTCTTAAAAACCAGACGGAATTAAAAGAAATGCCGAGGAAAGAATTTTATTAAAATATGTTAAAACTGTAATTAAAATCGTCGAAACCTGAAAACTTTTGTATAAGAATCTTTAGCTTCGTTTTTAAAAAAAAAAAAAAAAAAAAAAAAAAAAAACGGCTTCAATTGTCACTAAGAGATTCCCTCCCAAGTTTTACAAATTTTCTCAGCTTACCACCGTTTTTTAATAATAAAAAATCTTAATAAAGGGTTGATCGACATTGGGCAATTTAAATCCGCGTGGGACCCAAGACAGATAAATCTGATTTCAAGGTTGATGAATCACAAAAAGAATATTTTCTTTAATTATTCCCCTTTTTTTTATTCGACAAAAAAAAAAAAAAAAAAGAAAGGGAAGGGATTTATCTCGCGTTCTGGCCATTAATCATCCCCGGCTATCTTTGGGTATTTTTCACAGATTCATTCTTGAAATGAACCCGTTATCAAGTAATATAAAATACATTACTCAGGCCCTTAGCCTTTCTACTTTCACCCTTTACTTTGGATCTTTCGCCAGGGATCGTTTGAGGCTCCTGTCTACTGTCGTAGAATGCTGAACTGGCTCGTCTAACAAAACAAAGCTGTCCTGTCTCACCTGCTTGCCATATGCCCGAAGGAAAGTTTAAAAGGAAACACCAACAACAATCATCTACACACATTACCTACTCTTACTCGCTCACATGCGGAGGTACAATGTACGATATACAACACATACGTGACATACTGCATCCACCTACGCGCTGGGTGGACGCCAGAGTTTAAGTACTTGGCATATGTTCCCTGGACAGTGCACGTAAAGGTACTTCTATTTACTGGCTCTGTGTCATTACCCTAGTTCAATAAGCTATTGTTTTTTTCGTGTAGAGTGGCTATCAATTTTTTGATCAAAATTGAAGATAGCCCATCAGAATTCTATCAAATCAACATTAAAACCTGATCAGAATTCATCAATTTTTGATTTTTGGTCAAGTTTTGGTACTTAGGTTGAAGCAAGCCATCAGAATTCTATCAAATCTTCAGAAGAACATGCTAAATCATGTAACTGATGAATTTTGGGGACAAATTTCTGGATTGATCATCAAAAATTGATCAGAATCCATGAATTTTTGGTTTTTGATCAAGTTTTGGTGTTTAGATTGAAGGAATCAATCAAAATCTTGCTAAATCATCAAAAGAATATCCTAAGCCATGTTAATGATCAATTATAAAGACCAAATCCTAATTGGTTGCCATGTTATCACAAAAACTAGATCAGAAATGAGAAATTTATGATTTTTGATCAAATTTTATCGATCAATTACAGACCCCCCCCCCCCTCTTGAACCTCGACTCATCAAACCTCCCTATTTTGACCCTCTCATAACTTAAGCGTGACTTTACCTGGTTTTGCATCCGCTGCTGATAAATCGGGGAGTAAGGAGACTCGTATGCCCCATTCCTAGGCGAGACATGGTGCTGGTAGTCATGAGGCTGAGCATGGTTGTGATTCTGGGGAAGATTCTCGGAGTTTTGCGTGTTAGACACCACCGAAACCGGAGACAAAAGAACCCCGCTGCTCGGTGGCGTCCAACGTGGTTCGACGCTTTCATGACTGTCACCAGCAGCGTTATCACCTTTACCATCACTACCACCACCGTACATCTTGAGATAACCGCGTTACGCAACACTCACATTTCGTCACTATTCACCAAATTGGGGACCAATTGCTAAATGATCAATCAGGGATCCCAAATCAGTTCCAGCGCTCTTGATAGCCTTACTCTTGGAAAAATAGCCTTTTTTACGTTAACATAACTGAGGAAAAAAAGCAACTGCCTATTATACCAGGCGCCATACACTTTCCAACCGACAAGAATATAACTGAGGGGGGATATCAAGTTTTCTTGTGTCTAGCATTGTAGTAGACGTTGCGTTGAGGAGGGCGAGTGCAGAGAAAAAAAATATCGCTAGGATTGTAGGGGAGAAGTGATGAAGGGTGAGACGACATTCGTTTTTTATTTCATATTTATATATACCAAGCTGCTACGACCAGCTAGATAACGATTCATCCAAACAAAAAATTGTTATCGATTGAAACAACATTATTCTTAAGTGGGATTTTTCTACCAATCCCAGTGATGCTTTCAATCTGGCCAATCCCGTTCCTTCTTTTTTTTCTGCAATCCATTACAAGTCATTTTTTTTTTATAATTAAAATTGTAATGACTTGAGAAAAAAATTTTTTGTCCCGCCATTTTTTGTATTTTTATTCTGTTTTATGAAAAATCGTAAAAATTAGCCCACAAAAATTATTCTAAGAGAAATTTTTAAGAAAAAATTCAAAAATTAAAAAAAAAGGTTTTTTTCGTTTTTCGTATTTAGTATAAAAATTTCCATAAAATTCCGCGATACTTTTAATTTAGCCAATCCAATTGCTTCATTTTAGATCCATCCCATTACAATTCACTCTTTTCTATTAAAAATGAGTCCCTAGAATTTTTTATTAAAATTTTTAAGGGGAGGTGTGATGAAAAAAAATTTTTCTTTTCCCGCCAATTTTTCGCAATTCATTTTTTTCGATTAAAAAACGGAAAAATTGGTACCTAGAATTTTTTTCTACTGAAAATTCTAAAGGGGAGGTGTAACGAATAGAAAAAAAATTTTTTTTCCGTATAATTGTAAAGTGTCTTTGCAAAAAACTAGGCGTAGTTATTTTTTATCTATTCTGAGCGATGGTTGCTCTTATCAAAACGCGTCACGATAAGCCGCGATCTAACAATCTCTCGGATGACTTTATTTGCCCCCGCTATAAACTGCAAAGCTGTCCAAACATAGTCAGGAAATGAATCCTTGGAAAAAAATGAAAAAGAGACAGGGAGTTTTTCTTTGTCTGGGAAAACATAAATTCTGCCTGAAAATAATCATGTGTGCAGTTAGAGAAAGAGAGAAAAATTGCGGGGATATAATAAAATAAGAAGAAAGATCTTACAGGCCTTGGCTGCAGTTGTCAGGCTGCATTGCCAAGTCTCATTTGTTTATCGCTAAAACGTTCAGCGGGTGTATATGAGCTTCTTCTCCCTCTTTACAGTTCTTATTCTTATTCTTATTCAACATGCTCTTTTTATTTTTATCCGTATTTTATATCTGCAGACCAGTCAGAGCTGGAAATATTTTTCCGTAGTTTCCGGGGTATAAATCTTTACTTACTAGTCAACAATTTAGGATTAGATTTTTTATTTTAAAGCGCTTAGGCGACCTTTTGACCCAAGTTAGTGTCTCTAATAATTTTTTTAATATTTTGTCTAAAATTTTTTAAGTTTTAAATTTTCATAAAAAAATTGATGACCTTTTTGAAAGAAAATTATTATGAACACAATAGATGACTCAAAAGCAACAAAATAAATATTATTATTTTCTTCGAAGGTATTTTTATATTTTCTGCAATTTCCGGGATATAAATCAATCTTTAGACTTGGAATTTTAAGACTAGCAAAAAAAAAAAAATTAAAATGTCTACGTTACATGACACACTTAATGTCCGACTGTAAATGCCGACGAATTTAAAAATTTATTTTTAACAATTACGCACGTTTGTATTAACCCGAAGATTTTCCTTTGCCTTTTTTCGTTATTTTTAGGCGCTTATATTTTCCTAGTAGCTGATCTATGATTAGAAAATGCTCCGAATGACGTCTGAAAATTGCGCTTTTAGATCACAAAGAAAAAAAAAATTTATTTGAAATCGATTTAACAGTAGCTCGGAAACCTCTTGACCAATTAAATTTTTTTCTTTACTCAAGTGAAATCTATAATAGATTCCGATGGGCAGAATGCTAAAAATCGGCATTCGTGACTAGAGGCCGTTACCATTATTACATACAATATTCGAGACCAAGGTGGATATATATGTGGATAATAATAAGTAATAAGTAAATCCAATATCCATATTTATCCATGCACACGCACATACCCTTTTAAATAAAATCTTTTGTGCTTACTAAACCTTAAATTAGGGCTTGAATTCACCTCAATTGCTTTTTTTTCTATCTTTTGCCGAAGGAAATAAAAATATTATATCCCGAACCTATTCCAAGGAAATAAAATTTATAAAAAGTGTAGATTTATCATAGAAAAAATTTTTTTTAATTTACATTAAGAAAATGTAAATTTAATGTGGAAAAATTTGTAAATTTTAGATCTAAAAATTGTAAATTTATCGTCTGGAAAAACTGTAAAATTTATATAGAAAAAATGTAAACTTATTAATCGGAAAAATTTTTTAATTTAGAAAAAAAAAATGTAAATTTTAGATTATAAAAAATGTAAATTTATCATGTAGAAAAAACTGTTGAATTTACACAGAAAAATGTAAACTTTTCATGAGAAAATTTGTAAATTTTCCATGATGAAAATTTTAAATTTACATGTAAAAAATGTAAATTTTTAGTGTGGAAAAATTTTAATTTACACAAAAAAATGTAAATTTGCAAAATTTTAATTGGAAAAATCTAAAGTTTACATTAAAAAAAAAAAAGAAAACAGAAAGATCGAAAAGTTTGATTAAAAAGATGTAAATTTAAATAATTTTTTCACACAATCCTGAATCCGAACCTAAACCAGTTTATTCTTTGTATAGTCACATATGCTGCAAGTAATATGTTATGTTCATTTATCTTAATGTAATGTTAAATTTTTTGTTGAAAGTCATCTGCCTTTTTTTATTAATTTCTTGTGTGTGCAACACACGCAATCCCAGTTCCGCGTTCCTTTGGGAAGACAACGGGATTAAAGACTTTTGGATCTAATATATATATATCTATATATAAACATGTGTATATATATATATATATATATATATATATATATATATATATATATATATATATATATATATATATATTATATATGTTTGTATGTAAGAGATAGAGATGCGATTAACATTTGCGTGTCGCGTGAGAGCGTGTCCTTTCACGTGGTGTGTATGTCTGTCTGTGTGTGATATATATTTTTACAAAATATACATACAAGTTTCTTAGATTCGCTGGCGTGACGTTATAGGTTGATTAGACAAAAAGTATTTCAATTAACATAAGATTAATATGCATGAGATTTTTGACGACCAAAAAAATATAGATAAAGAAATTTTCATCATTATCGAGGTTAGAGTTTAGCTATATTTAGAAGAATGTGGGTGATACTGATTACTGATAATGATAAAGATTAGTCGGGATAAGATTGGACAGTCTGAGGTAACTAGGGAGGTTATAAATTTAGGGAGGATTATTGACACGTGGGATCGAGGAACTATATTTGAACCTACAATTTTTTTGGAAATTTTTCCTAACCTGTAGAAAATATTGTTTTTATACCAAAAAATCATTTTCTGTATTTTGATTCTGAAAATCTATATATATATATATATATATATATATATATATATATATATATATATATATATATATATATTTTGATTTTTGCTTAATATATGCAAAACATATATTTACATTTAAAAAATATACGAATGTTATAAAAAAAACTATATTTTGTACTAAATTTACATTTTTTTTATCGGAAAATCGTATAAAATCATATTTTATACAAATTTTTACGCAAAAAAATTATAAATTTCATATATGAACAATTTTTGCACTCAGAAATTATATTTAGATGTGTATATAATGAATATATCTTAAATATATGCAAAAAAATTGAAAATTCCGAAAAAATACTATTTTCGTGAAAAAATAATTTTTTTGTTTTTTGGAAATTTGAAGAAATATGGCCATTATATGTGACATACACACAATTTTTATGTAAAAAATACACAAGTAATAAAAAAAACTGTATTTTCATCAAATTTACGGTTTTTTTTTGTCGGAAAATCGTATAAAAGTAAACTTTAAGCAAGTTTTCGCGCGAAAAAATTATAAGTTTTATATATGAACAATTTTTATAGTCAGAAATTATATTTAGATGTATATTCAGTGAATATATGTTAGATTCAAGTAAAAAAATTCAAAATTAAAAAAAAATACAGTTTTCGTGAAAAAAATTTTTTTTTGGTAATTGGAATTAAAATTAAAGATAATTTTGAATAATTAAAAAAAAAGTTTCCTAAGTGATTAAATCTAAAATCAAAGACAATTATAAATAAATTTTCTTGGCAATTAAAATGAACAATAGTGATTAATAACAATAAATAAATCCATCAGTGTTGATCTTGAAATTGGTTTGAATAAATAAAAAGACATTAATAAAAAGAGTCCGGGACGGGCAACGCTCTACATCTAATTATACCACTTATATTTATATAATTGTGACAGTAATAGTAGCAGTAAATCGATCTACATATACCGAGATTCAATGATTCAAATTAATATTTAACTTATAGTTATTTATTGATAAACCTTCAGCCATCACCCGAACCCCAAGTGAAGGCAATGACTGTGATGATAGACGATTAATGATTAACTATTCAATCATTAATCATTTGTTTCTGCTAAGATTAGCCGACAATTTTCATTTTGCTAATAGTTCAATCAACCACCAATTCATTCATTTTTTATTATTAATCTCCTTCTTCACAAGCTTGTATATATAAATATATATATAGATATATATAAATATACCTCGGTTGCTTGTAATAATGTTTTCATGTTATTTAATACATTTACCCTCAGCCTGCATTGGAAAAAAATTTTACCGTGGTCTGCGATCTGATATCGCAAAAAATTATCGAGTGTCCTTTTCCTACAAAATAATAATAATGAAAATAAAATATATGAAAAAAAAATTTTTTTTAATTAAGAAATGGCCTTGTATCTCGCGAACTATTGACATTTTTACAGATATAAGCTCATCCTGATGATATACTCATCGAGACCTTTCATTTGAGTATCCACATCAATTTTTCATATATTTTATATATTTATATATTTTATCTATATGTATATATGAAAAATATATGAAAAATGCATGTGGGTACTCAAATGAAAGCTCTTGATGAGTGTAACATCGGGATGAGCTTATATTTTTGATAACATCAATAATTAAGAAAGTACAGTGCAATTTAACATAATTAAAAAATTCCAATTACCACAAAAAAAAATTTTTTTTAAAATTTTTGATCAATTATTAATTAAAATATAAATAAATATCTTTAATGTCGAAATTTTTTAATCATTAAATTTTCAAAAAAATTGTTTTTTAATAGTTTTAATTAATATTAAATTTTCAAATTAATTTTTTTATTAAAAAAAAAATTTTTTTTTCCAATAAAAAAAAATCTTCCTTAAAAAACTTTCTAATGGAATTTTTTTCCCATGATTCTTAGTAGGGTCAGCAGTATCGCTGATGTGCGAGGTCGTCACTGCGAGAGTAAATCGCAAATACTTTTCGGGCGAGGGTAGCGGGTGGGAGAGTGAAAAAAATACGAGAAAGAATATAAAAGAAAAAAAAAAAGAGATTTGTTGCCTCGCTTAGTAACCTTGTGGTCGCGTCACAGCTTTTTTTTTTTTTTTTTTTATTTATTTTCTTTTTTTTATCGTCACATGTATAATATCAGGGAATACTACAGACTGGGAGTTAACAACCGGGACAATGTTCTCTGACTCCGATATACAAATAAAGCGAAGATAAAAAAACATTTTTTTTTCAACAATCGTGTCTGTGGTCAGTTTTATTCATCTCATATGTTAACTCATCCTTAATTTTTTTTCTCAACATTCTTCCTCGATTTTTTTTCCCCGCAAAAACGTGATTCGATCCCTCTATTTTTTATTTTTAAATAAAGCCTAACCTTGTAACAATTAAAGTTTTAATTGAAAAAAAAAAGTAAATAAAATTCCGCTTGATATAAAAAAAGATCAATGACCGAGGCCACGGCTGATTGAAAAAATAAACGTATCCTACATGCTCGGGGAAAGGGGGGACCAGGAGACCGCTAAAGTGATACGATGAAAAAAATAATAAATAAGAGAGGGGAAAATAAAAAAAAGAAGGCCACTGCTGGCCTGATAATCTTTAATTTATTTTAATGACGCCGAGGCGTGACTCGCCGTGGTACAAACCGCGACTAAGAGCTTCGGGGGAATGCCGCGTGTTGTCGGAGGTCAGGTTCACCAGCCAAGCATTGCTCCATGCAGGAGATGCATGCGGGTTTTAAATATTTCGAGTTTTAAATCCCGGCTGATTTTTTTCTCAACAGTCAATTCTTTTTTTAATTATTGTGGCTTAAGGGTGGGAGATATCAAAAAAATAACCGAGACCTTTTTGATAGAGAATAAAATTTCCTACAAAAAAGGTCTCTTAAGATTTTTCTGTATTTTGAATATTTAAGCCAAAATTTAAATTGCAACTTTTAAAAGAAAAAATTGGTCACATAATATATTACAAAAAAAAAAAAAAAAAAAAAAATAAAAAAGTGGATGCTGGATGGAGTATGTTGATTGCATACATGTATGTGTTTATGTCAGCGTTGCTGTGTTGCCAGCTCCTTCCACCCGCTTTCTCTGTTCTTCTCGGTCTTATTTTTCTCCATACCGACATCTTCCTACACTCCACACTGTCCATTTTTTATCATCATCATTATCATTATTATTATTCCCATAGTTTATTTTATTTTTTAGCTCTGTACTGGGTTTGCCTTGGATTCGCCCCCCCCCCCCTCCCTCCCTCCTCCTACTATCTCAGTTTTTCAGAGCCAGCTCTCACTTTATCATCCGGGAGTTAGAGTTACTCTTTCTTGCTCTCGCATCTTACTCCTTTCTCGATAGAGCCACCCTGCCGCTTACTGCCTACACTCTTGACATCTCTCAAACCTAAGCCACCGAGTACAGAGTGTACAGAGCACTTGCAAGGGGACGGGGATTTAGAGTCATTGAACTCGGAAAAAAATAAGATGGCGAACAAAAAAATGTATATGTAAGAGAAGGCCATTTTAACTTTATTATAAAATGTCAAGAGAATTTTTTTTATATTGAAATTTTTATTGTTAAAAAAAATTTGCAATTTTTTGTCAAAAAAAAAAAAAATTGTTTGGAATTTTTTTTATTAAAAAAATCATTAATTTTAATCATTTTAAAATTTTAATAATTTTTATTTAAGAGAAATTAATGATTTTTTATTCAAAAAATTATCAATTTTAATAATTAAAAAATTAATCATTAATTTTAATGATTTTTAAATTTTAAACTTCAATAATTTTGTAAAAAAAACAATTGATGATTTTTTATTGAAAAAATTATTAATTTTTATGATTTTTAAATTTTTATAATTTTTTTTTTATAAAAAAAAATCTAATGATTTTTTTTAATAAAAAAAAATTAATGACTCCTTAATAAAAAAATTAATGATTTTTTTTTTAATAAAAAAAATTAACGATTTTTTTTAATAAAATTGAATTAATGATTTTTTTTTAATAAAGAAAAAAACATTAATGACTCCTTTATAAAAAAATTCATAATTTTTTTTTCAATAAAAATAAATTAAAGTCCTAAAAAAATTTTTTTTTCCCTCAAAAAAAATATTTTATAACAAAATTATTTAATAAAAGTTGAATGAGCCGGCAAAACACGAGGCCGTGCGTGCTGTTAGTGACTCGCCGCGATTGTTGGAGTAGGTCGTGGTCTGCGCCGTCGCGCTTCTTATTTATCTGTCAATTAAGCCAGAATCAATACCCAAAAAAATCTCAAAATAAAAATAAAAAATTTCCAAATTTTCCTCCAGACTCTTAAAAATTAATTAAAAAAAAAAAAAAAAATATTTCTCGGCCTATCCGCGCTTCGGAGCATGTCGTCCTTGCTCCAGAATCTTAAACCGGTCGAAATCGGAGCCCACGGAAAACAATAAGTACATTTATAAAAATTATTTATTAAAAAATTCTTACCGAGCGAAAAATATCCTAGAGCAGGATCACTAAAGTATGGCACAAGTTAAATTTCATGTTCACAAATTTTGTAATTTTTAATAAAAATAAAAAACCGCGCCATAGAACTGTCACTAAATTTTCGGCACAGAATTTTTTTTCACTCGCGAAAAAATAATTTTAAAAATTATTAAAATAAGCACCAAAATAAAAATTGAAAGCTCGGGGGAATAATTACAGCGGTGGATTAAAAGTAAATAAGTAATATTTAAAAAGTGTAAAAATATATATATAAATAAGCGTAAAGCTGCGTGCGCACCTTCCCTGCTAAAGAGTCTTTGCTTTATAAAATAGTTGGGGCGCAATACGCCTCAATGTGAGAGACGCCAGGAGAAACAACGCTCAACAACCGGGCGATTGGTCGGACGGACAAGGAGAGGGAGAACTGGCGCGAAGGTTGAAGGAGGCGCTGTCTGTTGAGAGCTTAAGGGAACTATTTGTACCAATTTACCAAAAATTGCAATTAAAAAAATAATTTCATCAAATTTGGGACAATTTTAATATAAAATTCATAAAATAAGTGTCTTTTGTGGGAATTTGTGAAGAAATTCGGGAGAAAGCGCGCCGGAGAGGGGGAAAGAGAGTGGGAGAAGGACCGCGAGGGTCTGGGTCACGTCTGGGCCCGAGCGGAGGGGAGACCGAAGGGTAGGGAGAAGTGGGGACGATATTAGATTATTTTTTTTAGCGGGTTAGACTTCCTGCGGCCCCAGGTGGTCAGGCTATTCACCCACGCACATATGTGATTTTGAGGAAATGAGGAAAAAATGTATATAGAGGACTGATAATGGAATCGAGAACAAAAGGAAGACTTCTTTGAAAAGAAGTCGGGTTTAACGGAAACCGGGGATAGGTTTTTGCGACTTAGTTTTTGCGGGCAGATCGTGGGACTGACCTAGGGCTACGTTTTTTGGGGAGGATTTTTGAGATGTTGGTAGATTAGTTTTAACGTTGTAGTTGTTTGATTTTTAGAAAATTTCATTTATGAAATTTTAGAATTATTAAAGAATTTATGTTCAGAGATATTGAATTAATTTTTATATTTTTTTCCGACATAAAAAAAAATTTTTAAGAAATTATCTCTGATGTTGTTGGTATTGTTGTTGTTGTTGTTTTTTGTTTTTTTTTTTTGTTGTTTTTGTTTTTGTTGATGTTGTTGTTGTTATTGATTTGTTTGGGTTGTTGTTATTGTTGTTCTTGTTTTTGTTTTTGTTATTGTTGCTCTAATGTTGTTATTTTTATTTTTGTTGATATTGATGTTCTTGTTATGGTTGTTGTTGTTTTTTTTGTTATTGTTTTTGTTATTGTTGTTGTTTTTTTTTTACCACAATAATTTCCAAAAAATTTAGAAATTTGCAATAAAATTAAAGCCATAAAAAATGTTAATCTTCATCAACCCTTGATGTAATTTTCTCAAGATTCAACATTGTATCTTGTTGAATTAAATTAAAAAAAAAAAAGCTAAATAAATTAATAAATAGGGTGTTTAATAAAACATATATTTAAAATTGATTGTAAATACTATCACGTTAGTATTCATGTTTAATAATCTAAAAATAGTATTAGCAGCTAGCATCGTATTTTTGCAGCGAGTAATTAACTCGAATCGCGTGAGTTACGTGTGTCCAACACTCGACTTACTAGTATTAAAACTTACAGAAATCCTTCTCTCATATATATATATATATATAAAAAAAATAAAGTGTCTTGTAGTAGAAACAGCATCAGTATAAGTGATCAGCTTGAACTCCCCCTCTTATAGAACCAAAGGAGCCTTAGTAAAAGATCGTTGCCCTTCTAAATATAAGTTTGCAAAATCAAACAGCTAGAGTTTTATGCTGCATATACCAGCAACGCTTCAACAGTAGTACAAGCCGATTCTCGAGCAACTACAAGCCCTTATACCTTTTACCTTCCACCCCTTTGGTCATCTTTTGGTCTTTGGTCTTTGTTAATTGTCATTATCATTATTTATATTATTGAGGGGGACTTTTTAACAGTTAAAAAATGCAAGTGCCAAAAGATCGAGTTGAAAGACGAAAGACGGGAAAGAAGTAGACTCTGAAACCGCAAATGCGCTCTAATAAGATAAAGAAAGAAGGAGAGAGGCGAGACAGATGCTAAGAGATAATTCAAAGTGTAACGCTGCCAAGCTATTATTACATCTCTACTTTTATTCTTACTTTAGAGTTTATTCTCAAGTTTTTTATGTTAACGCCAAGAGCTTATTCCTTGTATACTTGTACTTTACTTGGATTGGATAACATATTATAAGGCCCAGACTTTTAAGAGTTCTAGATCAGTAAATTCCTTTTAAAATAAGTACTCACATGTTTAAATTTATTTAAAAAAATTAACCCGCGAAAATCCGCGAATTAAAAAATTAAAAAAAAAAAAAATTAATTTTTTGGTAAATTTTAATTTTGAAGAAATTAAAATTTATTTTAATGATTTTTAAAAAAAATTTTAATAATAATAATGATAATAAATTAAAAAAATTAATTTTTGGCTAAATTTCATTTTTAAAGAAATTAAAATTAATTTTAATGATTGTTAAAAAATTTTGCATAATAATAATAATAATAATAATAATAAATAATTTTTGACTAAATTTTAATTAAAAAAAAATTGAACGATTAAAAAAAAAAAAAAAGGATGATATAAGTTTATTTATATCGTAATTGGGGCATTGAAAATATCTGAGAAATAAAAATGAATATAACCTAGGACAATAATAATATTATTGAGATATCTTATCATGGAGGCAAAAGTCGGAGCGACGATCTTACTCACTGGAGTCAATGAACGATAAAAAAAAAGGACAGGCTGCACAAAGAATAAACTTGGTGGACTCTTCTCCTCTCCACACGTTTCTTCTTCATCTTCTTTATACATAATGCCTCTTCTCTTTTTTATACATTGAAACTCCCATACATAATACTAATACTCTCTTCTTTATATTTATATTTAATACGTCCTCATAGTAAGAGTGCAACAATATACCGAGCAAGTGTGTTATGTGTGTTGTGTGTTGTGTGTGCTGTGTCTCATTCGATCCGCACTACATAGAGTATGTAGTGTCTTCGGCGTCGGTGCGTTGGAAAATAAGAGCGTGTGGGCGAGTACAAGCCCGCGGTCTTCCTGGGGTAGGTCACGGCAAAACCAGCCTCAGCTTCAAGCTCTCTAGCTCCGTCTTTCTCGAGTTTACTTCTGGTTTATCCTGCGCTGGTACACGTTATTTTATTATAAGCGACCACGGTAGATCATCCTCTGGGCCTGCCAGATAAACGAAGAAACAGGAGAGAGGAGAGAGGAGAGAGGAGAGAGAGATGGAGAAAGAGCGGGAGGGAACCGAGACCGGTACTACTACTTTAGATACTTTGCGGCCGCGATTTGCTTTACCTCAACTTTAGCTTCTTTCAATCATTAAACCAACACTTGTAAACTCTATCATTACTTTAATATATTATATTTAATTAACGATTATTTTTATTGCCTTATAATAACTGTTTTTTCCAGACTAAAATTGCTCATTTTTTTTTCTTTTATGTAAATTATTTCTCTGTAAAATTTTCTACCCATAAGGTTGAATAAAAATCATATAGAGATCATATATGATCATATTTAAATTAAATATATTTATATATCAACAAAAAATGGTCATATGTTTACATATGTGATGATATTTAAAACTTATGTGATCATATGTGACCATATGTGAGTCATATATGGTTATATGTGATGATATGTCATATATAGTGTCATAAATTGTCATATATGCCATGTATATATATATATAGATATATATATATATATATATATATATATATATATATATATATATATATATGGCTATATGTGGTCTTATATGCCATATATGGTCATATATGATCACATATGACAGAAAAAAAAAATTTTTTTTTCATCAAAACTTAAAAAATTAAAACCTCGAAACATTTAAAAGCAATAAATAACATTTATCTAAATTTTATAAAGCCAGTGATGAGTCTAAAGTGTATAAAGTGTACACAGAATATTAAAACATGATACCCTTGCAGCTGCCGCAATTGAAACCCCGAAACCGGAATGTTTTAGAAAAAAATTTTTTTTTGGCAAAATATATGGAAAGGGGCAAATGTAAATTGAATAGGTGAATCCATTGTCTCAGCGAACCCCATGGATGATGAGAAGACCTCGTACCTCATCCAAGAACAGTTCTCACGTTGCAACCCCTTCAACTAACCCAAGGTACATTTCTGATGTACTTTTTTTTTTTTTGCATTTCGACACTATTTAAATAACGGTTCTTCTCTTTGTTTCAATTCATCCCCATCCCTATTTATTTTCGATGTTTATAGAGAGAAAAAAAAAATAAATAAAAAAATAATGAAAGCGACAAAACGATTGACAGTAAATTAAAATTTGTTCCTTTCTTGAAAGACACAAAACTTCTCCGCCCTTAGAAAAAAAATCAATTATAAAAGACGGGATTTGCATATTGCGAAATATTTAGCGCCACCACGGCGGAAAAATAAACGAATGAAAGAAGTTACTGGTGAGGGGTGGAACCAATAGTTAACACCCTCTCTCATGTTCACAGCCCGGTTATTTTTTAAGATCTACCCGCGCGTCTTTATGCAATTTTAAACGAAGGGTGACATAAGTGTTGCAAAAAAACCCTTCTAAAATCAATACAAAATGGCGGCTATTGTCATAAATAATAAGAACTTGGAGAGTGTTATTACTTTTTCCAACCCTGACAGCTAAATATTCATGACGCATCAGAGTGTTGCTAAATATCTCGAGTGTTTTCAAAACCCTGTAAGTGGATTCGAGTTTTGATTATTTTTTTTCCGGCAAAGTTATTAATTTTTTTTTTTTTTTCGTACGCTCCCTTGGCGGCGGTGATACCGCAGTCGTACTAGCGTGAATTAAAATCCAATTATATCGTCACCTTCAATCCCTTATTTCCACGTCGCGAGGCTTTCTACGACTCACAGGACGCTTTTTGTTTAATATTTTAATTCAATGCAGTTGGAAAAATTACTGGGATTTTTATAAATATTCTTCGAAGGAAAAAATTACGATTATGACCAAAGGGTGGGAGATATTGAAAAAGTCATGAAAATATTTTTGATAGGAAATTAAATTTCTTACAAAAAAGGTTTCTTATGACTTTTTTTTTATCTTCAATATTTAGCCCAAAAATTGAAGTTTTAATTTTTTGATTTTAATTAAAGATTTTTTAAGTCCTCAAATTTTTTCTCCAATAGCCATTAGCTTTTTTTACAAAAGAATTTAATGAGATCTTAATTCATAAGACCTGAAATCTGGAATGTCTAAATGAGGCTCAAGTTGACCACTTCAAGTGCCCGTACAATTAAAGTCTCCTCTCCTGCCAAACTGCTGAAAAAAGTTATCCACTAACGAGCATTCAATTGTGTCGCGAAAAATCCCGAAAAGAGGAAAGAGAAGAAAAAAATGTAAGATGGTAAAATAATAAAATAAAATGGAAGCTATGAGGTTGTACTTTAGGTTTTACTTTGTTGCGAAAGAAAACTCGTCGGAAAAGTTTTTAAATTCTCCTTCTCCTCCTTCACACAGAAGCAACAATTTGTTTCGTTAAGAAGTCGGCTCTTTTGTTTTGCGGTTGCACTTTTTACCGGCTCTTATTGTATTTACTTTTTATTCGAGGTAAATAGAAATAAAAGAACAAGGAGAAGAAAGAGGAAGAGGAGGAGAGTGAGATACCCGGATCCCGGGCGCTTCTGTTTCCTTAAATATTATTTTTTTTTTTTTTTTTTTTTTTCGGTTGGGGTTTTTGTCTCTATCTTGCGTAGAAACATTTTAAAATCGCAAAAACGCGCACGGAAAAGCTAAAAACTTTTAATGTTTCCGCGAAGATTTAATTAAAACATCCACTTGCTGCTTTTTTTTTTAATATGATAATTAAAATGCGAAATTGTTGAAATTAAAAATCACGGGAAAATTTTTTTAAATTCAAAATTTCTCGCTAAGAACTAAAAATTTTTAAAAATTATAAGAAACCTTTTTTTTAGGAAATTTAATCCCCTATTGAAAAAATTTCGATCAATTTTTCATATCTCTAATATTTAAGCCAAAATTTGCAATCAAGATTAAAAAAATCTCTAATTAAAAATTCTCAAGGTCACACTTTATTCTAAAAAGTTAAAACTCAAAATTTCTCGCTAAATATTGAAGATATAAAAAAATTATAAGAAACCTTTTTTGTAGGAAATTTAATTTTTTATCGAAAAGATTCTTACTATTTTTACGATATCTCCCTTCCTTAAGCCATAAATCCAAGAAAAAGAACTGATGACTAAAAACTATCTCTAATAACCTTGTAATTATTTTTCTTTTGCCCTAAGTAACATTTGAGCCAATATATCAATAAAAATTCTTATTCTAATTCATGCTTGCATGCAGAAAGTATTTTAGAAAAAATTCAGGATAAATAAATAAATATAAATATAATATGGTGGGTTGGGTATTCAACTCACTCGCTGCAGAGTTGACCAGCATTCCTCGAGGGTACGTTCGTTGATGTTAGCCATTCCTCCACCCCCGGCACCGGGTCCACCACCACCTAGACCAGCAGCCGTAGCACGAGACTGCATTTTATTTAGGGCAGCCCAAAGCATAAGAAAACAACCCATTAGATCTTAAATACATTCATACCTTATTACAATTTACATTACCAACCAAGTAGTTACCAAGTTAACTTAATCTATAACTATATCTATTTATATAAGTGTACTTATGCATACGTATGTCTTATAGATGGATTTGTGCCTTTGATCCCAATTTAGAACTCTATGACCTGATAATCACCCGATCTATAATCATCGGCAGTAACTAAAGCTCAACATTTACCTAGAGTCTTGTTTACGATACTGCCTTTAGCTAATTGTAATTCTCCAATTATTTTTAACGCCGACTAATTGCTTTTTTATCGACCATTTTAAGGCTAACAAACGCTTTCTTTTATATTATTGTTATTTTTTTTTATCAATTCTCAGATTTTCCAGTAGAAAAGTTACAGCAGAGTCTGCTGAAAATTTTAAGCTGAAAATTTTATTTTTTGCACCAACAGAACTCGAGAAATTACTTTTTTTTAAATTTAAAACTCCGAAATTTAGCAATTTTACGATTTTTAAATTTTAAACTAATTTTTTTTTAGGAATTAGGAAAAATTATTTACTAATTTTTCATTACAAAAGTTAATTTAGAGTCTAACGAAAATTTTAAGCCCGAAAAGAAACTTCTAGCACCATCCAATCCCGAGAAATGACAATTTAAAACTTGAAACTCCGAAATTTAGTGATTTTACGCATTTTTGACTTCTAACTAATTTTTTTCGAGATTTAGAAAAAATTTTTTAAAATTTTTCGATAGAAAAGTTACAGTAGAGTCTACTGAAAGTTTTAAGGCAGAAATTTTATTTTTTGCACCAACAGAATCCGAGAAATAACTTTTTTAAAATTAAAAACTCCGAAAATTAGTATTTTTTGCGTATTTCTAATTTCAAACTAATTTTTTTTAGGAATTGAAAAAAAATATTCGAACAATTATTCAGAACAAAAGTTAGTGTAGAGTCTAACAAAAATTTTAAGCGCAAAAAGAAATCTCTAACACCATCCAATCTCGAGAAATGACATTTTAAAACTTGAAACTCCGAAATTTAGTGATTTTCCGTATTTTTAACTTCTAACTAATTTTTCCAAGAATTAAAAAAAGTGTTCGAATAATTTTTCAGTACAAAAGTTACAGCAGAGTTTAACGAAAATTTAAAGCCCAAAACGAAGCTTCTACCACCGATAAAACCCGAGAACTTTCCTTAAATCTCCACAAAGTCACTAAAATCCCGCACCTTAAGCAAAAGTAAAAAAAGACTCACCTGAAGTTCATTGACAAGTTTTTCCGTGAGAGTAGCATCATGCGAGTCCTGACTTCCAGTCCCGGGGCTCATCATAGAATTCTGTGAATTCTGCTGGTTCTGAACATTCATCCCGGGAACTCCTCCATTCTGATTCATGCTAGCCATATTAATAGCCTGCTGCTGCAAGCTCTGCTGATTCAAGCTCTGGCTCAAATTCTGCGCCTGCTGCTGAAGCGCCTGCTGATTGAGACTCTGCTGAGCCTGCTGAAGATTCTGGCTAAGATTTTGAGCTTGCTGTTGCAGGGACTGGCTCAAGTTTTGCGCCTGATTTTGCTGCAAGCTCTGCTGCAGGTTCTGACTCTGGCTGAGGTTCTGGGGCTGATTCAGCTGATTCATCTGCTGCTGGGGCGACAGACTCTGCAAGTTATGCTGAAGCGTCTGTCCGAGGTTCTGCTGCATGTTCTGGCTGAGCGCCTGACTCAGGGCCTGTCCAAGATTCTGGTTGAGCGCTTGAGCAGCCTGGACGGCCTGGACGGTCAGCGACGGACTCGAAGCCTGCGACATCGTCTGCTGAGCTTGAGCTTGAGCTTGAGCTTGAGCTTGAGCAAGGTTGTGCAAACTCTGGGCCATCGACGAGCTTATCGTCCCCTGGTGCTCTCTTTGATGCGGCGACGGCGTCGTTGGTGCAGGGGATGACTGTTGCTGCTGCTGGGAGTTCTGAGTCATGGCCATCGCGTGGTGCATCGCGTTGGGACTTGGTCCGAGGCTAGAGTTGCTCGGCATGCCGCTGTTGTTGCTCTGATTCTGCTGGCCCAGAGGACTGTGCATGGGACTGTGCACCTGATGCTGCTGCTGTTGTTGCTGTTGTTGCTGTTGCTGCTGCTGCTGCTGCTGCTGCTGCTGTTGCTGCTGCTGCTGAACCTGGACCTGGATTTGCTGGTTCTGCAGCGGACTGTGCTGCAGCCCAGGAGAACTCTGTGGCGGCCCCCGTTGAGGCTGCTGCCAGTAATCGGACATCTTGAAGACATGCTGCCTGAGCGCGTGCAGGTTGGCCGCAGCAGCAGAGACCGCGGAGGCCTGGACCTCCATGGGCTCTTGGTCCGGCTCAAGGTCCGGCTCAGGAGAACTGGGCTCCTCGTCTTCCTCCTCGTCTTCGCGTTCAGTGATGTCCTCGTCTTCCTCTTGAAGCCTTCTGGCCTCCTCGATGGCTGCGGCGGCCACTGCGACCTGGTTCTGGATGCTGACGGAGTTGTCGACAGTGAGCCCAGGACTGATGCCAGGTCCCGGTCCTCCGCCGCCTAGCCCACCCCCCGAATCTCCAGCGTGGTTTGCGAGATGGTGGTGATGTTGCTGCAGCAGGTGTCTGTTTTGGTGATGGGAGTGCTGATCCGGACTTTGGACCTGGTGCTGCTGCTGATGGTGGTGCTGCTGCTCCAGGCCAACAAAATCCGGATGGGCTTGCGACTGGGCGCGCAGGTCCAGGGCCGTCGCGTCCGAAATCTTGAGGCCTTCGCGCGAAGCCCGTGCTACCCCCTTACGGCGCAGCTTGCCCGCTTTTTTGGCACAGCTCAACCTCTAAGGCACCGGCAAGGACGACTCTAGTGGCCTTGATGGGTCCCCGGCCCCAGGACTCTCTTCCTTACCAGGAGGTCAGCTAAGCAATTATTGATGATCAACATCAAGCAGGTTTTGTCACTGTCGCACTGTCTCAATTTTTAAGATTTAAGATCTATTACGCGCGTGTTCTTGGCGTAGAACACTAAGTTTATTTATTACGATTGTTTCTAGCTAAGTTATCGTACACTTTGTTTAGGTTACCTTAGATTATATTATATTATATGTCTTACTATTACGATTAGTCTAATTTTATTCAGGATTGCCCAGCCCGGACGGTGTAACGAGACGGAATCGCACGGACTTATTTGTTTCACTGGTGGTGGGTTATAATAATTCAACACTCGTACCGTTTTGCCCTGAGTTAAAGCCCCGTTTTTTATTCGTGTTGTGTGTGTGCGTGTGTCAGTGGTCACTTTTAGCGACCGTGTTTAATTATTATATCAGTACGGAACGGTGTCGATCACCAATATCTTTTATCAGTAAGTTATTACTATAACTCAACAGCCCGTCGACTCCAGCTCGGGTAAGGAATATGCGACTCTATTCAAAGATTCGTAGTCTGCACCATCACTTTATTATCTCAACTTGATTTTACCGCATATTACAACTATCGTAAATGTTTTTTTTTTTTTTTTTTGTTAATTTTTATAAATATTGCACTTAGGTACACTCGTTTTTTGAACACACTGAAATATACAATAATGCGGCCTTCAAGCGGATTATCAACTCGGGGGGTTGATGCACTACTCTTTTCACTGGACGTTACCACGTTACACTCGCGCCCTTCACTCTTTTCGAATAATCAGTGATTTATTTTTTCTTCACCCCCCAAGTATTTGCGACTTAGCGACTAATCCTTCTTCTCCTCTTAGTTTTGACTTCCCTCGTTTTAATGTGCTTCTTCCGCTTTGTCCAGTCTTCCTCTCCTACGCGGGAATCTTCCGGTGCAATGCGTCTCCCGCTCGAAGCTGTAACAGATATGATTTATATATGATTAAACCCTCTTCTGAAGAACACTTTCCATCATCACCATTATCATCATCATCATCATCATTATCAAAAATTTCTAAAGTTTTATCAACAAAACAATCGTCTGGTCGTCGGTCAACGTCACTTATCAAAGTTACCCATAAAAAACCCGGGTATAATTTACATTTAACCAGAACTTTATTAACACATGATCGCGAAAGTTAATATCGTTTAAAAGTTCCGTTGAGCGACGTCCCGTTCATAAAAAAAGGGGACGGAAATGAAAAGGAAAAAAATGTCACTACCAATAGCTAGTTTTTAAATGAAAGTCCTGACAGATGTCTTTCTTATATTCTTACATCAATAACTAGGATGATAGTATACCACCAAGCTGCTAATAATTGGGTATAAATTCAACCAAAAATGAATGACTATCACTACTATTACTTTTACATTCACTTTCTATTTCTTTTGTTGACAATCCTACAACGTCATACGACATGTGGCTAAATCTCGGTGGTTGCCGTGACCCACTCACCGGTGTTGTTACACACATGACATTACTAAGCTCGACAGTTGGTGAATTCATCCAATTAAATATTAAACACCAAGATGCCCTGACGGAACATCAAAACTGATAACAAGAACAAGAACACACCAACCACCCGTTGGACACCTTAGGACACCTTAGGACACTGGTAAAGTAATCCTTAGACGACCGTTGAGCCACTGGGGTAAGTAAGTAAGTAAGTAAGTAAGTAAGTAAGTAAGTAAAGACTTAGTAATTGTCGTAAGAACTGATGATAGTGGCTCTGAGGATAACAATCAGTCAAGTTATCTTACAAGAATACCGCGACGCGTCTTCCTCTTCCGTGTACGAGTCCTTGACGGAGGAGGAACCGAACTGACTCGAGTCTGTGGCTCGTGAGAAATGCTAAGTCCTTCTCCGTGGCCGGTGGTGGCGCGTGTCTCAGACCGCGTGCGTCTAAACCACCCCCTTGCCTTAAAGAACGCGGCTGAGGTAGGGGCGTTGACTTAGGTGGTGCGCGGCCGCGAGTGTCCTTCTCTTATTCCGTTCTTAGATCCCACGGTTTGTTTACTTACGTACCGAGGGTGTCCCACCATGCGAGGATCTAATACCACTTAGGTCCAGCCGGTCTCGGGTCCTCCAAAGGAGACCCGAGAATATCACCGCGGTCCTCCGTAAGGCAATACTCACAAAAACGCTCGTCCTGGCGAGTTTTCTCAGCCCCTCTACGGGTGGCAGTCGTCCCCACCTTGAGGTTGAGGGGCTCAAGCTTCTGTGCGCGCTTCGAAGCTTGAGACGAAGAGAATTGAGGAGAAGAGTCCAAGCTCTCGAGAAAGGCTCCCCTTCCGTGCGGCTTTTACAAGCGTGGGAGAGAAAATTCAAGGGAGAATATCAACTGGGGAAAAAGCTCCTACCTCGGGGTGGGATAAGGCACCAGCCTTATCAGTTGTCTTATTTTTTCCCTCACTCTGGACGAAACACTTTACAACTAGACATCTACACTCTACAACTTCCCGAAGGGTACTGACGGAAAAAAAAACCCCAAAGGGGGTGCGGAATATCAGTAGGAGGTAGGAGGGGACTTTATTTTTTCAAATAAAAGGGGCTACACTTTTTTACGCACGGAGTAACACATGCGTGACTAACTGGTAAGAGGGTGGCCATAACTTTCGTAATTATTCTTACTCCCACCCCTGAATCCTAACTCAGAATCTGTGGGTCAAGCTTTAGATCTTCTAAGTGAGCAGCTACCTGCTCCAATTAGGAACGGTCAGCAGGGTGACAAAATAACCCGCCTTTTAAAGTCTTCCACGTGGCTGGCACGCGCCGTCCAGGTGTTTGCTAAAAAAAAAGCGGGGTGGCCGTCTGTGGGAGGGTTACACTCTTCAAAGCGGAAAAAAATCAGCCAATCAGCCGGTCGACGGAAAAAAAATCCCACCTACATTCTTTTATCTAACCCCGAGAGAATGCGCAAAGGGACAGCTTACCCCTTCCACTTTACTAGTTACTTTGTTCGGTTGATTGTCCTGGCATTGATCAAAGAACTTACCCATCCGGTTAGTGGGTACTTACTTTAAATTACAAATAAGACTTGTACTCTGGAAACAGGTGAGAAGCAGCCGGATGGTGGCCAGAGGATAGTGGGTGTAGATCTGAATCGGGTAAAAAATAAACACCCCAATTGCGCCACCTGATCACTGATCGCTATCACCAGCTGCCACCCGCTATCAAGTACTTCAATTGCGAACAGTTGTTGCAATTATTTTTATAGATATTCGCAAGGTGCTCATTGAATTTCAATTTTTATTTAAACAGTTGAATTGATCTGATGCTGGAGAGAAAGTTTCCCGGATTTAATGCCAGAGTTTGAATCTTGCTTAACATTAGGAGCTGCCTCAACCCTCAACCCCGGATAGAGCTGCCGTCTGGCGGCGGAAACTCCGACTAGATCCAACAAGGGTTCATGTCCAAACTAAGTGTATAAAAAAAAAGCCGTTAAGCTAACTGGTGAGTGGGAGAGTAGGATTAAATGAGCGACGTCGTCCGGTATTTTATATTACGCAATTGAAAGAAACAAATGAAGCTTAATAGAAAAACTGCCGTTAGAAAAAGGCATTAAGAGTTGTACAGCCTGAACGAAAAGCTTTTATTAGATTTTATTGGGCATTATCTATTTAAATTCAAGAGGAGAATAATAGTTTTTATTGTCGCTATTGCTGCGATGATTGCGATATTGATGCCGGTGTCATCATCGGATAATTCGCACAGGATTTTATAACTTTAAGAACAACTCCATCAAGTTAGTAAAGGGGATATCGATTTTGATGGTATCGGCCCTAACAAGCCGGACCTAGCCCAACGTGGACCCTTAGATTCAAAGCAGACTTTTCGGAAAGTAGCGTGGAAAATTGTTTAGAGTTGCTCTAATGCTATTCCAATGTTTCGCTATTCTCTTTAGACTAAAAGATTCTCTGTGAGATGTTAATGTATGCATAAAGACTCCATTTGCGCTACGATTTTATAAAATCCCTTCATCTTTTGGATGAATTATTGATGATTGGAGGAGTTGTCCCAACAATTGAGACGTTCATTGAAGACATTAACAAATGGCTAGCAGCCAAGACTACTCAACATAACTACGATCTATGACGTCTGGCAGTAGCTATCAAAATAGATTAGCTTGGCCATGAAGAATCTCAAATCTGATCCTCTTCTCTTCTAGCTTCCAGCTACTGCATAATAGAACCCGGTTTAGAGCCAATGACACACGTTATGATAATCTGACAGCAACGTCTCGTCTGATGACTCCCAGCGTCATCGAGCAACCCGGATCAGCCGCGAAAGAGTTTACAGTTTTATTAGTCACCATCACCATCTCCTTTATTTTCCCCGGGCGGATGATGATGATGATGGTGGTGATGATAAAGCCAGCCGGGAATTCCCGGAGCTTGAATTAGCAGCGAGCATTGATCATTTTTATCCGGGGTTTTATATTAAACAAAAATATTCGGAAAATGATTTACCAGGCGAGGTCATCGACGCATTCGTTCCCCCACCGAGTCAGGGTGGAGTTGTTCCCCCGTCACCAAATGTGAGTGTGTGTATGTGTGTGTGTGTGATGTTTTAGGGTGAACGTGTGGTGGTAGTCAGCAAACGTTTGAGTGGTAGTGACGTCGGTGGGATCCCATTGGCCTCCCTATTGCCCGTTCCAGGGGTAGCTCGCTGCAGTCATCGATTTAGACAGTCATTGGCTGACTACGGTAGGCCGCCATTTTGAATGACTCCGGGATCAATACAAGGAGAGAGGAAAAAATAGTTAAATAATGAATTTTAGCTGGCGCCCAGCCCTCAAAAGCCCCCTCCCGAGCTACAGAGCCGGACCGTCATCTACCCTCCGCAGCCACCCTAAGCATCCAGCCTTATAAATGACTGTGTTCGTGAGCGGCAATCAACCCAGACCCCGGACAAAATCATCAACTAAAAATTATTCGATCGCACCCTTGTCCTTTCTCCCTTGCCGAGGCAAACACACACACACACACACACATATTGGGCTTCTGCGATATCTTTCCCGGGTATCCAGCCCCAGGTTCATGTGTTTTATACGTCCATTCCCAGTTGCGTGTAATTCCACGCGCTTTTGTAGGCTCTTTTTCGCTCGCGTGCTCGAGGGGCTGACAGTGGGTGGTAGATCGTGGGTGACGGGTGCCGGGTGCCGGGTGGCTCAAATGCAATCATTCCTTTTTATCCCAGAATATATACTGCACCCCCTTTTACAATGATTTTGCACCGAGTATTTCACAGCCAGGAAATAGGAAATTTCGAATCTACTGACTGGACCGGTCGTTATTATCAGATATATGTGGCTGCAGTTTTCGAATGGCTGTTTTATGTATGTACATGTGAAAACGTCATCGAAATCCTCTCGTTTTATTTTATTGACAGGCTTTTTGTTTATTTTTATCCCGGCAGATTTTATTTTTTTTTTTGATCTACGCTTTTTGAGGGTGGAATAATAAAGGCAGGCGCTATATATTCAATTTTACTTTTTTAGACCGTGCTAACGAGTTATGCTTGTGGAAATACGCTTTTGTTTTTAGAGGAAATTCATTTTTATTGAAATTTTGGATTATTTTATTGCCCTGGCGCCCAATCATTTTTTGGGCTCCGCGTTTTTTATCGGCTCTAAAGCTTATTTTCGCGGATTTTTCGATGGAGTATCACCCAATCATGTTAGATCCTTCCAAAAAAAAATTAGAAGATGATTCTGAGGGTCAAAATTAAAGTTTTGAATCGAAAACTGTATATAATACTGAAAAAAAAAATTTTTTTTTCTAGAATCAATTTTTTGGATTAAGATTGCCTATTTTCGCGGATTTTTTGATCAAGTATCACCCAACTGTGTTAGATCTTTTCAAAAAAAATTGGAAGATGATTCTGAAGGTCAAAATTAAAATTTTGAATCGAAAACTGTATATAATACTAAAAAAAAGAATTTTTTTTTACAAAATCAATTTTTTGAACTAAAATTGTAAAAAATTCATGCAGAATAAATGTAGAAATTTTTGGGTACTTACGTTTTGAACCGAACTAACTGAAACAAGGACATAAGGCTCTCTTGGTAGCAACGACTTTTAGATCACATTTTTAGTTATAAAGATTCTTATTTGTTAAAATTTTATTTAAATTATTCTTCTCGTTTCTTCTTTAAATTTAAATGTTTAATTAATTATTAAATAATTCGTCATTTAAACGTACGTGTTTTTCTTTAAAATCTAAACTTTTCAAAACTTGTTAAAAATATACTTTAGTATCTTTACAATTTGTCTAAAGGTTACTTTTTTAACGCCATTAATAAAATTTATTCTTCAATAATCCTCCCTTTGTTCCTCAATTATTATTTTTGTTTAAAAATTAATTTTTCTAAGGCAATGCTTCAAATTTTTGTTTCTTCTTTTTTGTTTTAGTTTCGCACTCTTCTTTTTTTTGGTTTTTTTTTTTTTGGTTTTTTTTTTTTTCTTCTTCAAATATCACTTCGTCGTTACAAATTTAGATAAAAATAAGTTTAAAAAGTTAATAAATCCGTGATAATAAACAAGGATGTTTTTCAGTTTGGTCGAATTAACGATATTTTAATTTACTAATTTGAGTTGTTCGTCAGACTTTGTTCAATAATAATAATAAAGATGTATCTTCGGCAATATGTGGATGATTACACAGACAATATTGTTGCGTATCAAGGTTTGTTAACGGTAAAATTAATTTTTCAATGAAATAATTACTATTACAACACATAACAACACAGTGCGACGCGTCTGAAATCAAACAAAAAAAATTCTAAATTAAAATCTCAAAAAATAAAAATGCCAGAATCTAATGAAAAGGTAGCGTCCTAAAAATCGATAGTCATCGAGTGATGACGCGGCGGCCATTTTCTCGACTCTAATTTGCCGTCCATGTTCTTTACGCCTCGGTAAAATAAAGTTTCGGTAAAAAGAACCCAAAAATTGACGACTTTAGATAGAATATTAAATTCTTTTTGAATTAAAAAAAATAAATAAAGAAAAGCCACGTGGGTTTTCTATAAGAACGAATGAAGTCTTGAGATCTCCCTCCAGCAACACGCCCCTGTTCATTCACCCCGTTGCCAGATAGTACGCTATCTCGCGGTCTTTGTCTTACACCCATATCCTTTTGCGATAAGTCGTAGTCGACGCGCGCGTTAAGACGTTAGCGACGTTGCCGTTTTCTCCCGCGGTAAATCCGAACTTTTAAGAGTCCCACGTGATCTAAGACCTTAGAAACCACGCGCTGTTAAACAGGAGCCTTGCGTTGGTTCCTTTTCGAAAGATTCTGGCACATTTTTAGACACTTATCAAGATCCCCCAACTCCCACCGAAATAAAAAGAACATTTAGCACGATCTTAAGGCACAATTAACAGAATAATATATTAAAAAAACACGATTTAACCTTTGATAGAGGCATTGCGAGCATCCCCGTGTCTGAGTAGCAACTGCGCCGTGGCGGTGTACCGGGCGGCCCCACCTCACCTCTCGCCACCTCACCTAACCATCCGAATCTCGTTGGTGTGTATACCCTCCTCTGATCGCGAACGCGCACCACCAACTCTCCACTATCCACTATCGGGCAACAACACGCCACGAAAGAGAGAGACTTAGGATGAGTTATGCGACCCAGGCAAGGACGGGTAATCCTGGAGCCGCATACACAGCCATACGGCCACACAGCCACACACCCAATTCGCCCCGTTGTCCGTTTTAGAGTTTAACAGCACCCCTACGCTCAACAACGGCCGATCTGAGTGGAGGATCCTTCCATAGGCGGGGAACGATAATGATGATGATGGTGGTACAGTCATCGCACGAGGGTAGATTGTGTTCGTGCACTTCCACATGTCCAGCTAACGTTCTCAAGGATTTCAAGGACTAAATTTTGGATCTTCTAGATGATGGCCCGCAACAGGCAGGGACTTACATCCCTTCAAGCTTGCTTAGATTATGGACCAAGGCCTACTAAACGATTCTACGAAGACCTAATTGAATTCAACCGACATCAAGCTCTATGTCCTACCGATAATTATCAGTCACGAGGTAACACGCGCTCGAAAATAATTGGAAATAATCTATTCACCACCAGCCGGGTTTCTAACGGGTTTTAGACAACTAGACCTTCACAATAACTATTGTATGCTCTACGCCTATTAGCTAGCTTTGTCTATTCTCTAGTTTGGGAGAAAATTCAACTATTTTGCTTCCTGGAGTTACTTTTGATTTTTTAAATAATTTTTGTATTAGAATTATAAATTTGTGATTTTAAAATTATTTTCAGGACCTTTTTAAAGAAAATAACTAATTTTGGAAGATTTTGATTAGAGTATACACGAAAATTTATTTTTTTAAGGAATAAAAAATTTTTTTCACAGTTTTTTAGTGAAAAAAGGTTTAAAAATTTAGGAAAAAAATTTTTTATAAAATTAAAGTTAGTAATTTGGATAATTATTTACAAGTGGGGTCAACCCAATTTTGGACCACATCTAAGTGAAAAATTAATATTTTTTTATGGTAAAAAAAAAAAAAAATAAAAATTTTGATAGCTTTTATGCCTTAAAAAGTTGGAAAAATTTTGGCTCTCATATTTTTGGATAAAATTTATATTTTATTTATTTTTTTTTTTTTTGATATTTTCTTTTGAAAAGTTTATAAAAAAAAACGAACAATTAAAAAATTAATTTATAAAATTTTTCGAACCGTTATATAAATAAAAATTATTTTAACAATCAGGACACTTGGAAAAATGATAAAATTCTGAATCCCTCTGATATTTACCGGATGAGACCATTTGACCTGGATATTTTTTGCGGTCGTAATGAAAGGATACAATTCTAGTGGATAGAATGAATTAAGGGAGCCTTTGTCGCGGTAATTTGCATACCAAGGAGTCTTACGTCCGGTATTATGTTTGGGACAATAACAACGAAGAATCCGTTTTAGATGGGTAGTGTGTTGCCGCTGGTCTATCCTTTCCAAGAGGGGATCACGGACCCTTCTGGATATCTACCTGGAGCTAGACTAGGCCCAAGTTGACCACGGACCAAGGGGAGGCGAGTTACGCAATAGGTAAAACAATTGATCGATTTTTTGCGCTGGCAGCTGCCATAAGGTGACAATGGTGTAGATGGACACTTACATTTTTCGTCTTTGTGTTTTTTGTCCCGGAATTATGGATCGGGATACTATACACTGTCTAAATAACCGAGGACGCCGAGTGATAATAGCCGACTCATCCGCTTGGGTGATTTTTTGGCCGAGTAACCGGGTGAATTAATTACCAGCTTTTTTTTTTTTTTGATTATTGACACGGAGCAATGGATCGCGTAAGTGAATGGGAATTTTGGCCGACCGCCTAATTATCCAGGGGTAATTAGGTGAAACAATAGATGCTTTCTTGGGTGCACAGAAGAGATTTCTTTAGCTGTTATTATTCTGGGACTTAAAAACGCCGGACTGAAGATTAATTTTGCACACTTATTAATAACCGATTACAATACAAATTAAATATCTTAAATAATTAAATTTTTCACGGTAAATCGATAGAAAAATTTATAAAATAAATAATTTATTTTAAAAAGTTTTAAATGCTTTAGAATAAAAAACAAACCAAGTAGAAAAAAATTTTAAATAAAAGATTAATAAAAAAATTTCTATTGTAAAAATTTGCCGGGTACTTGATGACAATTTTTGGAAATATTTTATTGACTTATTTTTTTTGTTAGAAGCATTATTAAAATATCTTTAAAATCACCCCACGGATTTTTGACAATAAAATAAAATTTTTTATTAATCACTGTTATTTTAAACCCATTGAAAATTATTTTATACTTTTTAGTTTGCTTTTTTTTTTTTAATAAAGACCTTCATAAGTAAGACTCAACAGTAGATATAAATTAATATTTTTTAGTTTTGATAAGTTTAATTAATGATCTTCCCTAAATAATTGTAAATTTTGTAATCGATTATTTAAAAAAGTTATTAACGATTAAAAATAAGATTTTTAACATACAACCTTAAGGCAGGTCAGGATTTTTTTTAATTTAAAATTATAATACTTATATTATTAAAGTAGATACTATAATAAATAATGTTTTAAAAAATAATCTGATTAATGTAGTTTATATAATTGCATCAAAGCACACAGTGTTGACGAAAGTTTAAATAAATAATTTATTATTTAACTTGGTATAATTAAAATAATTAGTTGATTTTTTAGCGTACTGAAAACAACCACCTGAATTCAGCTGATTACATCGTTAGAAATTACAGATTTGTTTAATTTAATAACCAATAAAAACGGACGTTAAATCAGCGGCTGATTTATATTTACTGATTTTTATAAAATATACCCAAAAAAAAATATTTCAGGTAAATAAAAAAAAATTTATTAGATTATTTGTAAACTTAAAAATTGTTCTCAAGGCTCCAATAAATTTAATAAAAAGTATATGTATAAAATTTTTTCTATTTAACGTAAATTTTCCAATTAAGGCTGATGATTTGAGCTAAAAGACGTGATGTTAATCGCGAGTTTGATGACACACCCGTAAAATGGACTATTACGTAGACTTACATTAAACAATAGACGTACGCTGGAAGTGAAGGTGGTATTGGAGAGTGTAGTGTAGAGTGTATCATGCCGATCCCGTATGTCACGGTCTAGCCTTACCCGACTAACCTAATCACACGAGCGTGCTCGGACAACGAACGCTATCGATTCCCTGCTTCTGCTTCTGGTGATGCTGATGCGACAGTTGATTCTATTCTGTTCTCTTGATGGAAAACAACTCGCTGCCATGGTTACCGCTGCCGAGGAAATTCCACGCAATCACGGAAAATCGACAGCTTTCGATTTAACAATCAAATTGTTGTAGTAAATAATAAGATCGAGTATAAATAAGGAGGATGAGGGTGAGATAAAGATAAACCTGCAATTTGCATGATTCATACTCGTGATACCTATGCTAAAGTTGGCACAGCTGTACTTTAGTATTTACCTCTTCTCTCTTACCTGGCTCTCTTATATTACGTACCGATCCAAGGGTATCCATATGCCGTTTTATTTTCACGGATGCCCTAGAATCACGTCAAGAGTAAGGCAAGATTCAAAAACATCTGCGGAATTACCGAATTAATAACGAGCTATTCACTTGCTCAATCTTACTGATATTAACAATAGCGACAATACAGCCTACTTTGTAACTAAATCTTTGTAATATAAATTTTTATTTTTTTTCATTATTATTATTATTATTATTATTATTATTATTATTATTATTAAAATAAAAGTTTGAAAAATATAATAATAATAGCTTGTTAAAAATTTATTTATTTGTTAAAAAATTATTATCTAAATTATTAAGAGAATAAGAAAAATTTTGTGTTCAGGATATTCATATGTATCTTGTGAAATATTGACATTTTTAAAGATATAAGCTCATCCCGACATTATACTCATCAAGACCTTTCATTTGAATACCCACATCAATTTTTCATATATTTATATATATATATATATATATATATATATATATATATATATATATATATATATATATATATATATATATATATATATATATATATACATATGTATATATGAAAAATATATAAAAAATGCATGTGGGTACTCAAATGAAAGCTCTTGATAAGTGTAACATCGGGATGAGCTTATATCTTCAAAATATATATTACATATATATATGTATATATGAAAAATATATAAAAAATTGATGTGGGTACTCAAATGAAAGCTCTTGATGAGTATAACATCGGGATGAGCTTATATCTTTAAAAATGTCAATATTTAAGAAAATACAGTGCAATTTAATAAGTCATTATTCAATAAAATAAAATTTTAATTTTTTCAATAATTTAATTAAAATTAAAGCTTGAAAAATAATTTTTAACTTAAAAAATTCTTATCCAATAAAAAAAAGAAATTTCTGTCGAATATTGAATTGTCTATTATTTTTTTTAGCGTTTAAACAGTCGGATCGATTCCGGAAACGTGGTGGAAATGAAGCTGGTAACTTTTTTCAGGTTTTATTACCTATAAAATGATTAAAATTTTCTCTGTTTATTTTTTGTTTCTTTTAACCGAACAAAGCGATAATGAAACACCAAATAGTCGGATGATACTGTCAAACAAAAGAACAGGTCGCTTAAATATTTAAAATGAAAATTTCGATTGAAACTAAACGAAAATAAATATTTTATTTATTTATTAATTCTGTACTTTAATCGACTGTTCACTGATGTTTGCTCCGTTTAAGTACACATTATACGCGGGATTTTATTCTCTATAATTGATTAATTACTCAGCGTTATTTAATTTGTTTGATTTAATTTAAAATTAAAAATCCGATTTTTAAATTCCGATAAATCAGTGTATATTTTTACGAATAAGTTAATTACCTCGAGTGATATTTTAATTAAAATAATTTAGCAAAAAAAAAATAAAAATAGAGCTTGGAAAAATATTGATGAGTAAAACAACAAAGAAAAAATGATCCGAGGGTTGTAAATTGGGAATGAAGTAAAAAAAGGGCGTAAAAACAGAGGGGTTCTTTTTAGGAGTGGGAGTGCTTCGGATATTCCACCCTTTTTTCCACTCCACCCTCTACTCTGTTACAGCATCTCAACACTCTGTACTATAGGGTCGCTCAATATACCCAAGACTGAGAGCGTTACGTCCATCTTTGTTTGTTCCTTCATTTTATTCGGCTACGAAAAATAAAATTTCTTCCAAATAAAATCCCTTGTGAGAGCAGATAAATTTTAATGTTGATATTTTGTCTTATATATTGAGATAATTTTAATCTAAGCCCCTTTTTTTCACCCCCTCGGGCTCAACCATCGACCCTTTTTATGTCCATTAGCTATTAAGATTCGGGTCCAACTTCCAAGACGCAAATGGGAAAAGTTAACATAGACAATTTCATCATTTTTAGCTGGAAATTTTTTTTAAATAAAATTTATTCTTATTCTTTTAATAATATAGATTATCTTTAAAAAATTCCTCTAAAAAATATTTTTTTTTTTTGGATTAATTAGGTGATATATTTAAGAAGAAAGTCTGTCTTATCTACTTGTGTAAAATAATGAAATTTTCTTCTGGACGAATAAAGTTTTAAGAATGTAAAAGTCGCGACAAAGAATAAGAGTCGGGAGTGAGATTTAGTGGGATAATAAATCTCAGGCAACTCTCGTTTTTATTTTTTTTATTTCGCCCACAAACTTTATCTTTTTTTCCCTCAATAATTATATTAAATTAACAAATTAATTAAAAGTTACGAAAAAAAATTCTCCTTTCAAATTTTCACCCGAAAAAATTTTAACATCTAAAAAACTATAGACAGATTGCAATAAAAAAAATTGGCTGACGTATTTAAATATTTATTCAATGTCCGACTACCGATCCAAAAAATCCACCATTTTGAAAGTTATTCTCGCGCGTTACGCAATCTATAACACGATTTATATTTATAACGCACCTTTGCTGATCTCTGGGTGGGTTTATAAAAATCAACCGCCATTTTTTTTATTCTTTATCGTTTCTATCATTTTTTATTCCCCGATTTTTTCTCAATTTCAGACGGAAAAATTTTTTTTGACTTTGTTAAAAAATTTTTAAGACAAAAAATACTTTTTTTTTTTTATCTGGACAGGCCGAGGATTATTCGACCGCGGATAGAATATTTAAAACAAATTTTTTAGCCCTATGCAGAGTCTATTTTCGCGTGTTATGCAACGGTTTATGCATTTGGCTAGTGTGTATTTTTAAAACATAAGATGAGGATAAACGAGTGAGCATGCTAGAAAGAAATGTAAGACTAAAAGTGCTGAATTTGTAATCGATGATAACTACCAGTCACTTAAATATTTGGTTTATTATTGGCGAGATCCATTTTACTATTTTATTAATATTTATAACTACACCGTTTATGCATAGGATTAATTATTTATAGACATTTTTTCAATATATAATCATTTTTTTCCGAAAAAAAATTTTTATTTCAAATAAAACTAAAAATTTTTAAAATCGATTTTTTTGGAGCTGGCTTTAAAAATTTTTTTCTCCAAAATTACTGGAGATATTTTGGACTTTTTTTTTTTGGAAATTGTTTGGGATAGTCTAAGGAAAATTTTGAGACCAACCACGAATTTTTCCGACCAATAGATTCCGAGATATCCGGGGTTGAACAAAGGGTACAAAATTCGGTACACGATTATCGATAATTGGGACCAAGACTTTGAGAATTTTTTTCTCGGAAATAAATCGAGATATTTTAAAAACTTTTTTTTTCAAATTGTAGAGAAAAGAATGGAGAATAATTTGGTCCAGACCAAAAATTTTTTTGACAAAAATATTTTGAGATATATTAAAAAAAAAAAAATTTTTTTTTACTAAATTTTGGTAAGAAAATTTTAGACATTATTTATTTTTTTTCTAAGTCTAAAAAAAATGGCGTAGAGTAAATTGTAAGAAAACAGATCGTAGTTGACGATCCGATTAAAATGAAATTTTTCACGGATACTCTCTTAATTAAAACATTAAATTGATTGCGGGGTCAGGAACTGTCGGCAGTCGGGTGTTGGGTGTCTAAGAAAGAGAGCAAAGACGCAAAATAACAATGACAAAAATAGAAGGAGCCACCGGCCCTTAGTGAGACTCTGAGAAAAAGCATTTGAGCGAAGCTTGACGAGATATAAAATAAATTAAAATTAAAATGAAATTAATTATAAAACTGTTTGAGGAGGCTTTCCTCCTCAGATGACTGTACACCGATAGATGGACGAACGGACTGCAGAAAGAGATAGAGAGAAAATTATAGTCTTTACTTGGCTTCCGTCATCCTCTTCAAATCAGTTCGATCTTTAATTTTATTAATTTAGAATTAAAACACAGACTTTACTTTCAATTACGCGTTACTAAATCAATCTTATAATTATCTATATAGATTTTTTTTAAACTTTGATAATCAAATTAAACAAGGCGGTCCAGTTTTAATCGAACGATAACAGATGATAATAAAATTCGTGAAAAGTTGTTTAATTTTCTTTAGACCTTAATTTGTAACTCTTAAGCTTTCACTTCAAGCGCTGGAGGAAAGAAAAATGAAATGAAGGAGACAAAAAAGAAGAAGGGAAAGAATAAAAAAAAAATTTTTAATAGTAATTATCATTATTTAAAAAAAAAAACAACAATAATAATAATTATAAATTTAGAGTTAAAAATTATAAAAAAAATGTCTACAATTAATTTATCAAAAGATCAAAACTAAAAAACTAATTTCTTAAAGCTTGGATCAACCCCGTGAATACAAAGCCAAAAAAAGGGCCATTATTATTCCAATATCGCCCGTAATTATTTTTCTTACTCCCCAGCGCTTATTCTTTAAACATTTCCTCTCCCCTCGTTCTACCATCCAGAGTAAAAGGATAAAAAATTACAAGGTTGAATCCATCTTAAGATTCACCCCAAGAATGATCACAACAGACAACCCTCCGGTGAAAACATGCGCGTCCAAAAAAACACATCTCTCAAAAGGGTTGAAACACCCTGACGAGGTCAAGCTGAGAATAAAAGAAACGCCGTATAAAATAAAAAAACAATCGAGTAAATAAACCGAGTGGAGTAAATAAAATAAAATAAATTAGGGAAATTATAACATTTGGAGTTTAATTTAGCGCCACTACGGCTATTGAATTCCTTTGGCCAACCGGCAGTCGATTTCTGTTTGCGATTAATTATTCGAAAACACTGAGGACCATAGTGGGACAAAGTGTTTGTGGGGGCATTGTAGGGGTGATTTTAAACGGGGATGTTCAAGTACTCGATAGTGGGTAGTTGGGTGGCTAGGTGGCTGGGTGGCTAGGTGGCTGGGTGGCTGGGTGGCTGTTGAGAGGGGTGGGGGCCAGTTAAATGAGAGGCAAAGAGGGATTTTGTAAATGGTTTCGAGTATATAGATATTTAAACGCGTTGAGGGCTGTGATCGAATCTCCGTGTGACCAATCGTGTCCACGTCAAACATTGATCAAAGTATTGATGTTATATTTATATGTCTATATATATATATATATATATATATATATATATATATATATATATATATATTTATGTTATAAACATGTTTAATCTTTGCTTTGGGAGAATTATTAATTTTATTTTCTAGATTTTTTGTACAGATCATTTTTTAGTTTTTGGAATTATTATTATTATTATTATTATTATTATCCTACGGCCTCTTCAATAAATTCAATTACATTACAATATTATTTTGTATTGTTATTCATGAAAATCAAAATAATAATAATAAATTTTATTTAATTAAATTTTGACATTTTTTTCATTTTTAAAAATTGAAGATTTTATTTTTTGTTTTAATTTTGAGCAAAAATTAAACAAAAAATTATTTATTTTTGAAAATTAAACAAAAATAAAATTTTAAACAAATTTTTTTTACCAAAAAAAAATTAATGAAATTTGAAAATTTAATTTTTGATTTTTTTAAGTCAAAATTATTTTATATTAATAACTAAAAAATACATTTTTTCAAAATTTTACATCTTAAAATTTGTATAACTTTGAATTTTAATTTTTTACTCAAATTTTTGAGTAAAAAAAATTTTTTTGATCAATTTAAAGAAAATTACAATAAAAATTTTCTAAATTCCCCCCAAAAATATCAAATTTTATATTTTCTACATAAAAAAATAAAAATTCTTACCAACAAATAAATAATCCATAACTATTAGAACCAAAAATTCACATGTTCCACTAAACACTACGCGCTCACTTAATTTCGGATGTTGATACTCCGCGGTCCCGACTAAAACTGACCCTCAAGCAGAAGTTGGGCCTCAGCCCCCTAGGGCCCGAACTAGAGAAACGGAACGAGAAACGGCCGCGGTCGCTAAAAATCCGATTTCGAAAAAATCTCATTGTGACCCAGGTCACTTACCCCAGGGTATATTGCGCTTGCGAATGCAAACCTCTTAGGGACCCTTCCCATCTTTAATTTTCTTGTTTATTTATTATTATTATTATTATTATTATTATTATTATTATTATTGTTATTGTTATTTAATGCAAGGGTCAGAAACTCGAGTATTTTCGGTTGCATTAAATCTGGATTTTTTTTCGACACCACCGGTTAGCTGCAGGTACTTTTGATACTCACATGCCTCCACACATCACATGTTATATGTGTGGATGCATTAATCTGTGTGTGAGGGTTGAACCGAGTGAGATTCATGTTCGTGGTGGCTGGTATCGAGGGAAGAGATCACGATTGAGATGCAACACAAGTTCCCAGGGTATGTTACTTTGTGTTGGTGGAAAAGAGAGGGATTGAGGGTGCAAGAGAGATACCCTTGGCAGATGTTGCTTCAGAGACTACGGATGTCTATCACTGGCTCTCATACTAATTTTATATTAAATATTAAGTTTGATTTTTTTTATTATTTAATTTTAAATTATTTTTTATTTTTAAAAAAATTTATTTGGATAATTTTTTTTAAGAAATGACCTTGTATCTTGTGAACCATTGACATTTTTAAAGATCTAAGCTCATTTTGACATTACACTCATCGAGACCTTTCATTTGAATACCCACATCAATTTTTCATATATTTTATATATTTATATATATATATATATATATATATATATATATATATATATATATATATGTATATATGAAAAATATATGAAAAATGCATGTGAATACTCAAATGAAAGCTCTTGATGAGTGTAACATCGGGATGAGCTTATATTTATGGAAACGTCAATAATTAAGAAAGCACAGAGCAATTAACAAAAGTCATTATTTAATAAAGCAAAATTTTATTTATTTATAGTCCACAAGTCACATAGTGACTGCAAGGTTGCTAGTTTAAATTAATTTTAATAAATTACAATTAACCAGTAGCTTACCTCTAATAAAAAAATTCAAAATTTTTTTTTGTCATAATTTGGCGGACGCCAGCGTCGCACTAATTTTTTTATTCCAAACTTCATTTATTATTTTTTATTTAATTTTTTTTTTAATTCACTTAAAAAAAATTCACTTTTCATTAAAAAAAAAATAACGCATCTAATTCACTGCAATCACAAATTATTAAATAAGTACACATGTATAATCTCCACATGTATAAAGTCAATTTCACTTTTGAATTAAATAATAACAATAAAAAAAATTAATAATTATTTTTTCACACAAAAAAAAAATATTTCGCTAATTTTCGATAAAAAAAATTTTGATTGATATAAAAAATTAAGCACTATAAAAATGATAATTATTATTATAATTATTGTAATTAAGATGATTGATGAGGATGATTGTAATTACAAGATAATCTTTGAGTGATTATGATTATTTGGATCGCGTAAAAAATAGTACGATAGCGCGAGTTAGAAAATGCATCTAATGCGGAGCACGCGGCGGTGCATAGAATGCATGCACCTTGGTATATAGTAGGGCTAGTGCATAGTGGAGGAGTAAACTTAAAAGATGAAGAAAGAAGAAATTGAAGAGTGAGAGAGAGAGAGAAAGAGAGCGACAATACCCGTGAATTATATTGTGGATTTTGGAGGGGGATAACGTACATGTACTGAGTACTGAGTGTACTGAGTGTACAGAAGGCACAGAGTCCACATAGTATGAGTACGCAGAGCTGAGCTAAGTATCAACAGAGATTAGAGAGAGACCCACTAAAGAAAGATGAATTTGTTTTTGGGCGTAAGAGAGAGGATACCAGATTATTATTATTTTTATTATTAAGCTTACTACCCGCGCATGCGCAAGCTCTTTTAAATATTCGACTTATTATCTGTATCCATATGAGTTTTAAAAGCTTTGGGATATTTTATTATTACTTTTTTTTAAATTATTATTGTTATTATTAATAAGAACTAGAACAATGGAACCAATAACAACGACAAAGACTACGAAATCAACAACAAAATAAATAATGAAAACAACAACAAGAACAAGAACAAGAACAACAAGAACCACAAAATCAACAATAAAATGAACAATAAGAACAACGACAAGAACCACAACAACAACAGGAACAATAAGAACAACAAGAACTACAACAGCAATAAAGAAATTGTAAGATCTAATTATTATTATTATTAATACAAGTACAAGAACAACAAGAATAAAACAGCAAGAACTACTAAATTAGCAACAACAGGAACAATAAGAACGAAAAGAACTATAAAATCAACAATTAAATGAACAATAACAGCAACAAAAACTACAACAACAATATTAATGGAATTCTAAGTCCAAATTATTATTATCATAAGCAAGAACAACAACAAGAATAAGAACTACAATATCAACAATAATAATAATCGAATTGTAAGCCCTAAATATTATTATTATTTCAAATATTTTTAAAAGATTTATTTTTTGAACTAATTGAAGGTCATCCGAATATTGAAAATTATTTATGATAGTATAATGACAATTTTACATTTAAAAATGTATTTTTATTCAAATCCAACTATTCTTTCTCCAATCCAGAAAAAATTGTTTTTCAATATTAACAAATTGAATATTGTCAGCAAAAAAAAATCATATGATCGATCTAAAAAATTTTCCTAGGAGAGATGTGACGTACTTAGCATTGTCCGAATAAAACGGAACATATACCCTCAAAAGCATTTTTAAATATAGTTTTTTTTTTATCCCTAAAAAATGAATAACCAGCGAGAGCAGCGTCCATAAAATCACATAACGTTGTATTTAAATGAACTTTAAGGCGTTTAAAATAGAAGTTGCTTTGATGAGGGAATAAGTAAAACGGTAGAATAAAATGAGAATGCTCGAAAGGAGGAAACTTCTCCATAACCCTTTTGCATTCTTTTCCTTCTCTCTCGTTTCTTTATATACACAAAATCAGCAAAACTCAGTGCTCTGTGCTCTGCTTGGCGCAGTGTATGTTGTATGTTGCACATAACACATGAGCACATGAGTAAGGAATAAAGCCCCGGCACTCATATCATCCCAACTTGACTGGCTCGCTGTATTACTGTACAACGTTATATTACTCCACTGTTGCTATTTTATCCACACATATGACACGCGCATGTGTTTCTACCAGTTATACCGGGACATTTACATACACTCGTACTTGTGCTAGGTACGCGTGTGCGTACCCTCGAGCGCATAGGTGTGCATACAGTACGTTTGGATCGCATTATAGTCCTACACTCTTGACTCCTCGTGTGTATATCAATATGTGTGCATAAACATCACACTTGGATATACGAGGCTTCGAGTGTACAAGTACTGCACACTGATAAAAGCCTAGAGTGCATCTGCGGACTTGTGTGAGCCTCAGCATGCAAGCACATTTATACTCACGTTTTGCGTATGTGAGTTGTTCAAGTTGAGCTCCAGAAACACTTTCGTATGCGTATTATTCTAGTTTTACTCTTCACTGTAATCTATATTCAAATGTGTGCATCTATGATTGTTTTTTTTTTACTATTTAATTGTATAAAAAATTTTTATACACAGAAAAAAAAAATTTACTTTGATTTGATGAGTATAAAATTCTTAAACTAAAAAATTTTTAAGTAAATTTTACTTAATTCAAAAATTTTTTGTCTTGATTCAAGACAATAAAACTATTTTCTTGGTCCAAGAATTCTTCTCTTTATTCACATTTATTTTTTTTTCTGTGTAGAAAACTTTTTTTTTTAAATAAAAGATTATTAAAAATATTTAAAATTGCAATGTACTTTCTTAAATATTGACGTTTTTAAAGATATAAGCTCATCCCGATGTAACACTCATCAAGAGCTTTCATTTAAGTACCTACATGTATTTTTGATATATTTTTGATATACACATATATATAAACATATAAAATATATGAAAAATTGATGTGGATATTCAAATGAAAGGTCTTGATGAGTGCAATGTCGGGATGAGCTTATTTCTTCAAGAATTTCAATAGTTCACAAGTTACAAGGTAATTTTTTAATTATTTATCTAGAAATAGAATATTTTCGAATATACTCTCAAATTAGTTAGAAAATTAATTTCATTGATATCTAATATAAACGATTTATTGAGTAGCAATAAATAATTTGTAAAATACTATTAAATATTTATTCAGTTGAAATAAATGGGCTTTAATAAATGATTTAGTAACTATTACTAAACATTTAGTAATCAAAAATTTGTTACTAAATCATTTACAAACTCTTACTAAATTTTTTTAAAAGGAAAAATTTTTAAATCAATTTTTTTTTTAAATTCAAAAGAGAACAATGAATTTTGGAATTAACCAATTGAATCTATGTGTCCCCTCCCAGGAAAATTCCAGGAAATAATTCCTCTTCACAGAAACACACCCACACTAGCAAAAAGATCATTTATATGGCACGCATGCTCCGCCCGATATCCGTACACTAAATCAGTCGCCTCACATATTTGCGTACGAAGCATATACATGTATATATATATATATATATATTTGTATATTTATCGGGGGTTGAAATATACGTAAATATATCATTCAGCGTACACGATAGCGTTATTTTATTTTATCATTAATTAAAACTAAAAAAAATAAAAAAAAAATGAAATTGTTTTTTTAGTGCTACTTGTTGCTGCTGAACGAGGGTGTGGGCTGACGGTGGAAAAACCAGAAAATAGAGGAAAACAAAGCAGGAAAATTGTTAAACCTCATCCCGTTTTCATTCCACCCCCGCACTTTTTACTCTTTCGCTTCTGGACACGCAGATATCTCGATGTGTGGACGCTGGAAGGGGGCTTGGATTTAAAAAAAGGTAAAAGGCATCGCGGGACACGGATTTGTGCGGATAAAGAAGGGTAGTGGGATTAAAAGAGTAAAAAAGGTAAATTGGAGAGAAAAAAAAACCCAGATCGGGCCTTTTTACTCACAATCCCGTTTTGGGATTTCATTAGTCTTTGATACATGTGTCATTGAGATGTTTTATCATTAGTATTTTTTTTTTTTTTATAAAAAAATTTTTTTGTAAATCAGTGAGACAAAAATTAATTTTTAATCTTTAAATTCTGTTATTATAATATATAATAATTAAAACAATTATTAAGATTGAAAAAAAAAATTATTTTACAATTTTTTTCTGTAATTTGCTCCGCTGAGGAATCGAACCTGGAACTTCAAAAGTATTTTAACTAAAAAAACAAACTTTGATATCTCCAAAACTATTTAACCGATTTTGACGTTCAAGGTCTCATTTTATTTGTATTAACTTCATCTTTAACAATTTTCCAAAATGATAATCATCTGTAGACCCAAAAAAATGACCTAAATTTTTTTTAAGCAGATTTTTCATTTTTTTTTAATAAATTTGAATATTTTTATAGAAAAAATGATGCCTGGCTTTAAAATTTATTTTTTTTTTTTTTTCAAAAGTATAAAAATAAATATTCTTATAAAAATATATTTAATAAATATATTTATTAAAAAAAAAAAAAATCTAATGTGATTAAAATTGTAATAATTGTAAATAATAAAATTTGAAAATATAAAATTTGGATCGGGTTCAACAGAGGGTGAATTTTGACCGTATTTGAATTTTTTATAGACAAGCGCAGAGAATACGGGCATTCATTTGCATTATAATGGAATCTCGATGAAATTCCGCTATTTCGAGTTATATAGATGATACTACACAGGAATTCATCACTAACAGATATAATGATTAAGTTATTAATTAGCATTTTCCAATCGCCCGTTATACCTATCAATTATTTATTGATTGTATTTTTTATTAAACACAGCATCAAACACACTCCGTTATTCCACCCCCTCTCGGTTTATTTTAAATTAATTAATAAATATTCAAACGCTCTTACTATCAACAGATATTTTGTGTGTTGTACATACAGCCAAAAGTTAAAAGTTAAAAGTCGGCATTTGCCAATTTAACTTCTCGCCTTTTTGCTAAAATTATTTATTTTTCTTTTAAGCTATTTTATTTTCCGACGTCTCGGAGAAAACAGGAGAGAAGAGTTGGATTTAATACATACGCAAAAACGTATTGCAAGATTATTTTTAGGCGTTCTAGAAATCGCGAACCACAAAACCCTCTTCCGCAACTCTTGTCGAGTGCAAACGTGCTGTTTCTAATTTTTACTTTTATTTATACGACTTTTTTTAAACGTCGAATAAGATTTTGTGGTAGGTCGTGCCAAAACTATTTTTTTTTCTTTTTTTTCCGCTTGTGCATTCTCGGAAATAACTCTTGCTTTATATATTTACATCGTTAATTTTTATTTTTAATAAAAAAATTATTATTTTTGTTAAAAATTTTTTTTAATTTATTTGTGAAGAGGAATTATTAAGGACAGAGGGGACTGATTGACGAGAGAGACAACAAGAGGGCCATGATCACTGAGGCGAATGTGATGCTACAGACGAAACAGCAACTACGGCCTTGATGAGAATAACCAACTGACCATACATTGCTTATTTTTATATTTTGTTTATTTTATAAATAAAATTCTTTATTTTTAGATTTTTTATTTATTTTAAAGAAATTTTCTTTATTAAAATATTTAACTTGAAATGTTATTATTATTATTTTTAATAATTAAGAAATCTATATTATTAAGAGAATAAGAAAAATTTTGTTTCCAGACTACATAATTAAAAAATGACCCTGTATCTCGTGAACTATTGAAATTTTTAAAGATATAAGCTCATCCCGATGTCACACTCATTAAGACCTTTCATTTGAGTACCCACATCAATTTTTCATATATTTTATAAATTTATATATACTATATATATATATATATATATATATATATATATATATATATATATATATATATATATATATATATATATATATATATATGTATATGTATATATGAAAAATATATTAAAAAATGCATGTGGGTGCTCAAATGGAAGCTCTTGATGAGTATAACATCGGGATGAGCTTATATTTTAAAAATATATATTATATATTTTTTTATAAAATTTTTTTACATTAATTTATAAACAAAATAAAAAATTGACCTAAAATTTTTTTTTATTTTAATTCTATTCTTAAAAAATTATTGATTTTCTGACTTACTATTATTATTATTAAAGAATAGAACTCACATTTACCGACATGCTGACCGGCGGTAACTAACCTCTCCTAAATACCGGCGTAGAGTTGTGCAGATTAATGATTTCTGTCTTACCACCCCTGGAATATATAAAATATAAAAACTAATAAATTAAAAAAAATTTATTCTTTTCCAAAATAATAAAAATCAGGGATTAAAAATAGAGAAATAATGGATAAAAGATAATAAAGGTCCACTTGTTGAGGTACCTGTTGACCCTCGGGGTTTTTTGTGCCCTAAACAACCAGACAAGTGTCACCCCACAAAAGAACGACCGGTGAAAAAAGGCTGGGTAAACTTTGGCTCTTTTTTTATTCACTCTATCCACTTGATGCGCTGAAAAAGTGCTATGGGTATTTAAATAGGGGTCGCACGTATGCTTAGACTCAGACCCTGAGGAACAAAAAATCTAGGGTGAGTTTTTTAGCCTTTAGTATATCTTAATCGGGAAGATTATTCTTGTTTTTTTCAATTCAACTTTTTACGAGTGAGGGTTGATTAAAAAAATTAATTTTTTTCTTTTATTGTATTAAATATAATTCAGAGAAAATTTTGAAGTAAAAAAAAAAAATTTTACCTTTACTAGAATAAAAATAAATCAATTTGTCGTCAAAAAGCAAAAAAATAAAAAATCGAATTTTTAGTGTTGACTTTAAAATTTTTTTTCTCCAAAGCTACTGGAGATTTTTTGGACTTTTTTTTTTTCGGGAATTGTTCGGGAAAGTCTAAGGAAGATTTTGAGACCAATCCCGGATTTTTCCGACCAGTAGATTCCGAGATATCCGGGTTTGAACAAAGGGTACAAAATTCGGTACACGATTAACGATAATTGGTACCAGGTTTTTGAAAATTTTTTTCTCAGAATCTACACAAAATATTTCAAACTTTTTTTTTTAGAAACTATAGAGCAAAGACTGGAGAATATTTTAAGATAATCAAAAAATTTTTTTCTCAAGATTTAAAGTGTCTAATTTAATTAAAAAAATAAAAAAATGTATAAAATAAAGTAGCAGTTGACTGTTTTTAAATCCTTAGCATTTACAAACACCGGCAGGTTGTTTATTTTTTAATTAACCTCCACCGGGCAGCTCTCGAGCGTATTCTACATCCCGAGGATTAAAAAAGGTCTCTGGGAGTTATTAAGCTAATAATGTGTCCCGTCCCGGGTCCGGGCTAAGGCGCTGACCGTGCGCGTGCTTCCGTGGGATCAAAAAAATTCCGCTGAAAAAAAACGCCGACTCTCCCAAGATAGAACATTTAATATAATCATAAAAATAATAATAATAAAGGACCAGGTACCCGAGTTTGGTAGGAGGCACGAAATTCTATGGGATGCGGGTCGTGCTCACAATTCACGACTCACAAAGCGCCTGAAAAAACACTCGATAAAATAGGTGTTGGATAAAAAGTCGGCACGCGCCTCTACCTGCAAGAATCTATTTTTTTTATACTATTATTATTGTTATTGCCAATAATAATCCTTTTTTTTTTTTTTTTAAGGGCGAGTTATTGCCAGGGTAATTACAAAAGCGTTCTTGACTCGCGAATTCTTGACACAAATAATTTTAATTGTATGATTATAGGTGATAGTGCATCTAGAGGCTTGTTATCGGGATGAATATGCTGCCAAATGAACTATCGGCTTGTAATTATTGTTATTATTTTTTATTGAAACCTCTTGAGTAATTAATAGAAAAAAAAAAATAAGAAAAATAAATTTTTCTTTATAATTGTAGAAAAAAAAATTTTTTTTATTAATTTTGAGAAATTTAACGCTAGAAAAAAATTTTTAGAACTGTTTTTCACCAAAAAATGATTTTTAAGATTCATTAAACCTCGTTAATTAAAAAAAAAAATAATAATAATGTCAATGTTTATTTACGGCTTCAAAAAAAATTTTTTTAAGCCTTTTTTTTTACCAAAAATTAATTCCAACATTTTTTTAGATCTTTACAGTTAAAAAAAATATAAAATAACATTAATGTCTGTCTCTAGGTCGATAAACTCAAGAACAGCTTTTTTTTCTACAAAAAAACAATTTTTTCAAAATTAATACTGAAAAATGAAAAAAATTACTTTCTTAATAATTGTTTCCTCAAAATGAATTTCAAAGATTTTTTAAACTTCTATAAAAAAAGAAAAATGTAAAAAAAATTATTTTTTACCAAAAATTGGTTATCAAAAAAACAAAAAAAAAAAGTCCAAAGTTAGTCTCCGGTTCGATAAACCAAAAAAAAAAAGACTTAAAACTCGATGACAATACACCGAAAGAATAGCCTGTGTCGTATCCTGGGCGCCATACAGCCATAGATCGTCGTTTGAAAGGTAAAAGGAAAATCGTCTCGATCTGTATGTGAGCTTGCTGTAGGCATCTCTTTCCCTGGGACTCTCCCTCGCCGGCGACTTAATTCACCGGCTGTCCTCGTCGTTCCTGTTCTTTCTTAGGGTTTTTCCTTCTGTTCCACGGCTCGGTCCATGTCTGGGTCTCCTCCGCTCAGTTGTATGGCAGCTCGTGATGCCTCTTCTCACATTCCCCCATCTAGCGTCCCACCAAAACCAGCCCACCTCTTTCTCTCTCCTCGGCCGTCATCTCCGGGGCGATTTTCCGTGGCACCTCTTAGGAAGGGGCCAATGAGACGCTGGGCGTCGGTATTGATCCGAGGCGTCGTCCAGGAGACGCCCGCTCCATAAGACGCCCGGCAATTCACTTGTGCCCAGCAAACCTTCACGCTTCCCGCTCATACTTACTCGCGTTGGGCGCCACGCTTCTTTCGCGGCCACTTTTCGCTTCTTTCCTTCTTTTTCTCCCTTTCTTCCACTCCCGGGCGCTTCCTCCCTCTAATTTAGGACACTCAAGACCCTCCGAGTCGCTAAACAACGGCTGAAGAAAAGCTTCGGGCAAATCATTGGGCGCCAAATGGAAAAATTCGACGAAAAAATCTCCGAGATGGTGTCAGCATATTTAACGAATCATTCTGCGCAAAAGCAGAAGGAGAAGGGAGGGAAATGTATCTTTATCTTTTACTGGCTCGCTAAATTTATTTCCCTCTTGCTTCGATACTTTCTCTCGAGGCTTGAGAAAAGTCTTAGAAAAGGTGGGGGGAGAGAAGAGTTGAAAAGGGGAAGAGGGAAAATGCTCTTTTTATTTTCCTTCAATTTCCTTCCTTTCAGGCTTCCACATCAGCCTTTCCATTAATATTAAAATGGGCGCCTGCTTGGTCTACTCTCGCGAGGGCTGTTCAAAGACTGAACACATTACTCTGGGTACTTGAGAGTTTATGGTTCCAGGGCACATTTTTTTGGAAGAAATTCCATGAAAAGAAATTAAAAATTTACATTGCAACTGCTCAGAAAGAAAAATTTCTTGACTAGAGAACAAAATATTTTATATTATTTTTGCGTGCTATTATACATATTGAATAAAAAAAATATATTTAATTTTTTGGAGCAAGAAAGAAATTTTCTCAAAACAAAAAAATTTACTTCTATCAAGAATAACATTTTTTGGAGCAAGATACGTATTTCTTAAAGCAAGAGAATAAGTGAAATTTCTTATGTCAAAAAATAATTTGTTTTTCAAGTAAACTTTTTTTTCTATGCAGAAAATTTTTCCGAGCATATTTGGGTTACAAAAATTATTTTCAAAGCTTATGACGGCAATCGAAACAGATTTCTATCCCGAAAAAATGTATACATGATTTTAATTCAATCATTTAATTATTTAAAAAGTTATTTTAAAAAAAACTTAAAAATTTGTGAAAAAAATTTTAATTAATTTTTTTTTTAAACTTTACTTTTTTCGGAAGAGTATTAAATCACAAAAAATCGAAATATTTAACAGGGTGATAATTAAAAAAGCGGAGCGAGCCCGTGGGAAATGTTCGAAATGTTTGTCGGAATCTCTAGCCGGCAATCGTAACAACTTTTCGTTTATTCTTATGACCCTCGTGCGCCCTTTCTTCGCGTAAAATAACCCCTGAGGGTCACCAACGGTCAGTAAGGATATAAAACCCCTCTATACATTTATATATATGTACATTTGTGCACATATATGATGCAAGATACGGCTAGCGGAAGGATAAAACCCAGGTTTGAAGAAACCGGTTTTTGATGGCCTGATTTTTATAAATATATAACAATTTTTATCGAGTGATGACCGAGAAACCCGTCCGACCGGTCAGCGCACATTTTGTCCAGGTGGTCAGTGCCTGGCCCACCCCAGTTAAGGTCACCAGTTACATTGCACACCCTTTACATTTGTATTTAACGTGTATCCTCATCCTGCCGGGAGATTATCAATTTTTCATTCAAAAAAAATTTTTTAAGACCATAGGAGGCGTGCAAAAATTAAAAAGTAATTTTTTTAAATTACTCACCAATATTTTGATGTTCATGATGATGACGATGATTTTTTGAAGTTTTCACTAAACACTACACTAACACACGACACAACACAACACAACACAACACTACACAACACTACACTACACAAAAAAAAAGAAAATAAGAATTCTAAAAATTGTCAAGTGTCTGTTAACTTAATTTTCATTTAAAAAAATAAAATTTTTGAAGAAAAAAAAAATATCATCTTTTAGAAAATTGAAAAATTTCTAAATTATTTAATATGAAAATTAACTTAGCAGATAATTAATAATTTTAAGAATTTTTGTAACAAATAAATTTTAGAAAAAAAAAATTTATAAAAAAAAATTGACATTTAGAAATTTTTAAAAACTACAAATGCAATTTTTTAAAAATAACTTTTTCGAGCAAATTTATTTGTTCAAGAAAATTAAAAAATTGTCAAGTGACAGCTAACTTTAATGTCATTTATTTAATAATAAATTAATCAAGTTTATTATTAAAATTGTCTCATGTGAATTAAAATGTTCCAAAGTTCGATTGTATCTTATAAAAAAATAATTTACCGTTCATGTTTGAAAAACAAAAAAAAAAGTCGTGACAGACAATGTCCAGAGCAGCGATGATGAAATTCGACACCTCTCAATGTTTGGATAAAACATTTTTTTATTTTTCCCGGAACTAAAATAACTGTAACAATAAATTTTAATATTTCTATTTTATTTATATGTTAAAAAAATATTTAAGATTGACAGCTGACCACTAACTTCAGTATTATTTATTTATTATTGTATAGAAAATTTACAACCTTCCATATTGCATTTCTTGTCCGCTGATTTACAAGCTCCGGGATCAATTATTCTATAAAAACTTTATTTCTTCATTAAAAGTCATTCATTTGTCCATTTCATCAATAAAAATCAATTATTATTGCATATTATTATTATTTACTTATTATTTAACAATAATATTCATTATTTAATCGAAATGTTACTAAAAAACAACAATAACGCGGCAGCTTCCGAGTAATCTGCCTGAAGTTGGCGACCAAAACACTTTTAGTTATTATTTCTGCCGATAGGGGACACACGCGAGAGAATTCAAATTTATTGGTCGGTTGAGCGACGCTCTGATTGGTCGATTTTAAATTTTAACCGTTGACTCAAAGGAATAGTTCCCAGATTGCTCACCAGAGTCAACAATTGTAAAAATGTCACGTCATTGTTTACAGATCATCATCTAGACAGTTTTAATTGATTAAATAATTAAATACTCGATTAAAATTGAAAGTAAGTTTATAAAAATGGAAAGTAAGATTGAATTATTGATAATACGTGAAAATTTTTATTAGCATCTTCAAAAAAACTGCGAGACGTTAAATCATATAATTTAGTTGAGTGACAATTAATTTAGTAGATATATTTAATAAATTTTAACAATCAAATTATAGCAAAAAAAAAAAAAATAAGAAAAAAAAATTGACTTGTAGAAATTTAAAAAAATTAAAAATGCAATTTTTTTTTTATTATTTTTTGGAGCAAATTTGTTGGTTAGAAAAAATAAAAATATTATCAACTGACTGCTAAATTAATTTTCATGTGCAATTTTTTTTATTAAGTCAATTAAAATTAAAAAATTTTCACTTGTAATTTTTTATTAATTTTCACAAGTGGAATTTTTTAATTAAATTTTTGATAATAATTTAATTGCTAAAAAATTCTAACAAAATTTTTAATATTTGTCAACTTCAGTGTCATATTGATTGAAAATAGAAAAGTGAAGTGAAACCAAGTAAATATTTTTAAAATGTGATTTTTTTTTTTTAGTTCAGTGTTATAGTTTTCATTTTAATTTAAGTGAGTAGTTATTGTTAGTGTCAGTGAAGTGCTCAGAAAAAATTAACGCCATCGTTGGATCACATGAAGAAATAAATACATTTATTATCATAAATAATCTGCAACTGGTGAGTACTTTTTAGTTACTTCAAAATTTATTTGGTAATAAATTAATTCAATTTTTTTTTTACAGGTATTCTGCAAAATTGATTATTTTTGGGCGAGATCCAGGTATTTATGATTCAAAAATAATATATTACTAAGACAGACAAGTTTTGGTTTGTTTTGTTAAAAATTAGAATTTATAAAAATACTAAAAAAATTTGGTGCCATTTAAAAAATTATTCTGGCTTTAGGTTATTTAATAATTTTTGCTAGTTCAAAAATCACAGAAATCTTACAGTAATATTATACAAATTTTGTTTCTGGTTTATTTGGATTAATGGTTTAAGCAATAGGTGTGAATAATTATTAGTGGAAGGGAGAAAAAAGATAAAACCGTAAATTAAATTTATTAGAAAAAAAAAAAAAAATAATTTTTTCACCAATCTAATTGGAGAGTTTTCATCCAAGAAAGTTAGAGCCTTAATCCGGAGGATTGATCGAGGGTTTAGGATGTTTTCTAAGATCCAGAGACTACATTCGTCTTAGTATCTGCCTGAGACTGTGAAATATAAGCTGGATATCTTGTAGAAAGATAAATGTACACCCGTCTCTTCTTACATTATTTTGTTAAGGAAAATTATTCCCTCAGCGCCTCACCTTCTATCTGGTAATTTAAGTTTTTACGGAAAATTCAAATTATCCAATTATTTTAGTCGATAAATAATTTTAAAATTTATAACAAGCTTATCTTGCTTATTAAGAAGGTAAATAAGTTACTGATGGAATATTTTTGGATCATATTCTCCTATTTAATTTCGTTTATATTTGTAATCAATATTTTATAAGGGTAATTACATACAATGCAATTCCGGTTTATTTTACTAGAAGCAGGAAGAAGAATTTTATGGTAAGAATTATCTTGTCACTTTTGATTTGAACTCTTTATAAAAAATAATTGATAAATTTTTGTAAATTTTGATCGGTCTTCAATTTTTGTGGCTAAAACATTTAAATTCTTGAAGAATTTTCAATTTTTGACATAAGTTGTCAAGAAAAATTGATCAAAACTTTATTAAGTGTACTCAAAAATCACCAAATTTTGATCATCAAAATTTGGATGAAACATCAAAAATGCATCACAAAACTCATGAAATTTTGGATGATAGTTCATAAATATTAACTTTTGAATCAATTCCAATTTTTGTAACCAATAATGAAAAATTCTGAAGGATTTTTAAGATCAGATTATAAGATTTTTGATATTTTGACTGAAAGTTTAGAAAGGATATCAATTTGAATTTTTTCTCAAAGTTTAATTATTAAAAACTCCAAAAATAATTCAAAAATTGAATCGAGATTTTTTTGAAGGGCTTGATATAGCTTTCAACATCCAAGATGTTGATCATAATTTCACCCACCAAATGTTTCCGAAGGACAATGTAATTTTATCAAAAACAGAATTGTTGGATCGTGATAAATAAATAACTCAGCGGTGATCTCGATAAAAAGAAACACTTGTTGTAATTATTTAAAAAGGGTTAAAAGGGAACGGGGACAGGGTTTCTTGTGGAGAAAGCAGAAGGCAGTCGTTTGTCTTCGCGGAAGTAAAACGGCCAAAAATCGTAAAATAAAACAAAACAAGGATGTAAAAATTCATTGAGTCGGAGTCGGACTTGTGTCTGGCCAAACTCCTCCAAGTTCCTGCCGGTGATAAGGATCAGTTTAGCATACGATCGCCATTTTGCGGGCGCATAATTTAAATTTTCGTTCCATTGTTTTGTCGCGAGTTATCTTCTGGTTCTGGCTCCACCCTCTGCTTGATACAAACTTTTATTTAAACTCATGGGTAAAAAGTCTCTCGGGTAGGTAGAGGAGTCTTGGCGACATTTGTTCCATTTCGCCCCTTCGCTTCATCCCTAAATTCAGACGGCCTCCCCCGGCCCCGGCATCGCCAAACGACGTTCCTTTAACTCACGTTACTTAGTCAGTGTTACAGCAAAGGGTGCAGCGGGCGTTTGTCCCGAGTCTCCTCCACTCTCTTGTGCGGCCATTTGCATTAAATTAGAATCTGAAATTTTCTTGCTGGAAAATTCACCTCACCGTCTAAGAGGGTTCTTTTTAGGGGAGAATCTGCAGCTCCGTTAAATTAATTTTTTTATGAGTTGGGGTTGATTAAAAAAATTAATTTTTTTCTTTTATAGTATTAAATATAATTCAGAAAGAATTTTGAGGTGGAAAAAAATTTTTTACCTTCACTAGAATAAAAATAAATTAATTTTTAGTCAAAGAGCCAAAAAATTAAAAATCGAATTTTTTTTGTTGACTTTAAAAATTATTTTCTCCAAAACTACTGGATATTTTTTGGACTTTTTTTTTTGAAATTGTTCGGGAAAGTCTAAGGAAAATTTTGAGATTAACCTCGGATTTTTCCGACCAATAGATTCCGAGATATCCGGGTTTGAATAAAAGGTACAAAATTTGGTACACGATTAACGATAATTGGTACCAGGTTTTTGAAAATTTTTTTCTCAGAATCTACACAAGATATTTTAAACTTTTTTTTTTCAATTGAAAAGCAAAGTCTGGAGAATATTTTGAGACAATCAAAAAATTTTTTTCTCCAAAAATTTCTAAAATATTCAAAGTCAAAAAAAATTTTTTTTCAATGAAAAAAATTAACTTGAAAAATTGGACTTTTTATTTATTTTTCGCAATTGAGGCGTCATATTTAAAGTGTCTCGCGAAAGAATACAGCGCATATCTAGGTAGCCGATAAAAAAAAGTAACTAGCCTATTTCTCTAGAAATAAATAGCGATGTATCATGACACCTCTCCTTTTTCATTAAAATCACTTCTCTCTCTCTCTCTTTTGAAAGACAATAGGACGAAATAAATAGCCCGTCTTTTGTCTTTTGTTTCTTGGCTCTATTGTTACCCAGCGGAGATAAGAAAACAAGAGACTCCCGTCGCTGTTTACGACCGGGTGCGGTCTTCCTACACCACCTCATTCTCATCCACTACCACCCACTCTCATGCACCATCTTAACTCATTCTCATCATTAAATTACCTTTTTGCATTCAGAAAAATTTATTCCTCCAAATATGACTCGCAAAATTATTTTCCAGGTGTCGAATAAAAGTCGCCATTCCCGGACCCTTTTTAACTGGACATCGGACAGCGGGACCTTAGGGACTAATTTTAAAAACGGTAAACTGGTTTGTCCAGTTCGCGTTCTTTTATCCAGAGGTTCTTATTCCTTCTGTGTATCCCTTATATATATATATATATATATATATATATATATATATATATATATATATATATATATATATATATATATATATATATATAATATATATATTCATTCTTATCCTTTGGTAGTTGCTCTGTGCTATGGACTCACCTAATGCCCCGTTATTTCGGCCCACGTGTGTCCGAGTGGGGATCACTAAAGTTATTGCTGGGGGGAGGCCAGCCGGATTATTTTTCACAAACTTTTGGCTTAGTCCTTCAGTACCTTTCGCACAGGAAATACTTCCACAGTTTATATTTATCAGGTAGGTCATTATTTTGCGTAAATTCAAGTGAAAACTATTTTAAGTATCACGTGATTTCATTTTGAGTCAAGTTTTAGTGAAGTTCAATAAATTTTGAACAAATGGAAGGCAAAATTTGTTTAAATTAAAGTTAAGTGCCAAAAAGTAGTGCGATTTGTTCCAAAAATTTTTATCAACAAATTTCACCATTTTTTAATCAAATTTTATCAAAAAATTCAATATGTTCAAAATTTTCCAAAATAGATGATTTACATAATCATCATAACTTCCATAATTTTGAAGAAACCTTCACAAAACTGAACATACTTTCTTCTCGAATACTTTTTGAGGTTGTGTTTCAAAATTAACCAAATTGGTCAAGTCAATTCAAAATGGCGGCTGTTAAAAAAATTTTTTAAGTGACTAAAATGAAACTTTTTGACTTCTATGGCTTTTAAATGGGACAAATGATGAAATTTATTTGAAATAAAGTTAAAAAATGATAAAGTAATTACATTAATTTGGAATAAAAATAATTCATTCAATTCAAAAAATTAAGATGAAATAATTAAAAAAAAAATTCATTTTTTTTTTTTTTCTAAAGACAAAAATAAAATCTTTTAAATTAAATTTCAATTCAATAAATAAGAAATTAAAATTAATTTGATCAAAAGAGAGCCTACTCACCCCTCGAGCAGCCAGCCACACTTCTAATAAAATTAATATAATTAAAAATCCCCAAAAAAAGGGGGGTAAGATTTATTTACCTCGAAAATATGATTAAAAAATAAAAATAGTCACAACAGATCAAGCCGACGACTGTCTTGGCTCCTGGGACCTTGACACGAGGCAAGGGTAGCGAACAAAACTCTACTTCGATACACGATCTGCGATTTTAACGAAATCCGTGCAGATAAATAATTCCGATTTGAACTGTATAAATTCGTCTAATCTAAGCCGAGGCTCCAATTTGAGATCTTGCATTTCCTCATCCTCTCCCTCATCCTCTGCAGCTCTCATTCTGATCCCCTGCAGCTCTCGCCTGGAGCTAGGAGGAGAATTCCAGCTCGCGCTTCAGTCTTTACTTATAAGACGCCTTCAGACCACAGAGTAAAGTATGGGGCCATACTTCACTCGCCTCAGGTTTGCTTCTCATCCCTTATTACCTTCCCCTCCCCTTCTTGTTCATCTTCGAGATCTTCTCCGCACCATACACAGGCATATTGTCTTCTTCGTTATACTCGACTGCCTGCAAAACTTGCGATCAAATGAAAGATTACGAAATTAAACTTTCAAAAATTAAGCTATTCATTTTCCCATTTTACGAATCTAACTTCAATGAGTTTAATTTTTAAAAATCTTTAGCTTGAAAATTAGCAATTAATTTTTGATAAAAAAATCCGTGAAATTTTCCGTCAATAATTTATTGTAACTCGTAATTTTTTTAAAAAATATTTTAATCAAGTAAAATTTATTTGAAGTAAAAAATAATTTTTCTGAAAACTTATTAAAGCTCTCTCATATACTAGCAATGAATTGAATTTAATGTGAGCGGATAAATATCTCGAAAAATGAGACATAAAAAAAAGGTAAAAATTTTTTATTCGTAGCAGAGGGTAAATAATATCCGTCAGAGTTTTCAGAGAGCATTTCAAATAATTTTAAACCCTCGAGAAATATTTAATGAAATTCTCAGAGTCTTCTCGGTGAGTGGGATGGATCTTGTTCAGATACGAAAGACAGCACTTGCCGTTACGGGGTTGGGTTTCCTCTGAAAGCTAAGAGGGAACGAGATAAAGAATAAATGAGCGAGCGAGGGCGAGGGAGTCTACAAAATAAAGATAGCGAAGGAAAGAAAGGACAAGGGAGGAGTGGGAGGCCGAGGATGGATGGTTTTAATGATTTTTCGGGGGTTGCCAGCGAGAACGAAACCCTTTTCCTGTTCCTTCTGTTGAAGCTCAAGGGGTTGCAAATTTTTAAGCCTCTCAGTCACTCCTCACGTCCATCCGCGGCTTACCCTCTTACCAGCCGAAAGACGAGGAAGGTCGTCAGCGGGAATTATTCTCAATTCTCACAAAGGCTATATATATTTATGCGAGGCTCTGTCTGTGAGATGAGAAAATGGAGAAACCAACCAAGAAAGAATAACGAGCTCTTCTATAAAAGAGACATACAAACTTTCAGAGGGTTGTTATCCCCTTTAAACTAAGCTTCAGAAAAGATAGCCGGGCTATTTTATTATTAATTGCAAATTTTCTGGACGAAATTTGTGAGAAATAAATAAAAAGTCCAATTTTTCAAGTTATTTTTTTTTCACTAAAAAAAAATTTTTTTTGACTTTGAATATTTTGGAAATTTTTCGGAGAAAAAAGTTTTGGAGAAAAAAATTTTTTGATTATCTTAAAATATTCTCCAGTCTTTGCTCTACAATTTCTAAAAAAAAAAAGTTTGAAATATCTTGTGTAGATTCTGAGAAAAAAATTTTCAAAAACCTGGTACCAATTATCGTTAATCGTGTACCAAATTTTGTACCCTTTATTCAAACCCGGATATCTCGAAATCTATTGGTCGGAAAAATTCGGGGTTGGACTTAAAATCTATCTTAGACTTTTTTGAACAATTTGCAAAAAAAATTTTTCAAAATATCTCGGATAGTTTTTGAGAAAAAAATTTTTAAAGTCGACAAAATTTTTTTTTTTTTTTTTTTCAAGGTAATTGCAAATTTTTTGGATAAAAGCCTTAAAATTTAGTTTCTAAATTATAAAAAAATTGTAAAAAAATTTTTTCTAAATTTCTATTGCAAAAATTGAAAAAAAAAAAAGTTTTTTTTTTTTTTTTTTTTTTTTTTTTCGTTTTGCGTATATCGCCTATAAGAAAGACGACCATTTAAAAGTAGACTTATTTACGACAGGAGCAACATCACGTGATGCAATAGAGCCGAGAAGGGTAAATTTCACTCCCACAGTTACACAGTTACACCCTTTCTTGGTATCACCCTAACCCTTAACAGTATTTCTTACAAAACCCGCCTACTGCAACTCCCACGTGTTCTTACCATAACCGCTGTCTAGGGACTCGAGTACAATACTGCAAATTTAAGAACAGCATTATTTTCCAGAAGAAAAGAAATTTAAAGTTCATAATCACAATCACTGCCAGGAATGGTCACGTCATCCAGATAATAACGCAGATAATAACGCATACGCAATTCCATATTGTACGCAAACAAATTCATACATTGTTGGCGCCTTTCCCTTTTTTTGCAATTGTCCTTCCATACTGCAAATTACGAGTTACAATAAATTATTGACGGTGAAACTCATGCACCCTCTGGTCCTGGTATATCATTAAGGACCTAGAAATCGACGGCAGGTTGAATTTATCTATATATTTAGTTTTCAAGTACCCTTTGATGACATCGATTTTCAAGCAGTAATTATAGGTTACTTATGTCTGATGTATGATGAAAAATTTCACGGATTTTTTTATCAAAAATTTATTTTATTTTATAAAATTCAATCCTAACTATTTTTTTTTTACCATTTTAATTCTCCTTAAAGTTAAATCAAACATTTTCCTGCTCCCCCAAAAAAAGTATTTCAACTTGGTATTAAAAACTAACGAGATATTTTTACAATTTTAGCGGAGTTTTAGAGCGCGAGTAAGCAACCTCGTAGGTTTATTATCATCAGCGAAGGATAATAAAGGAAAGGAAGGAAAGCGCGAGGATCGAGATAACCGGTAGCACACCTACATCCACCTCGGAGTATTCTGAAAAGCTGAAACTCGGTAACGGGCTTGGAGGAGGGAAAGGAGGGAAGCTTGCAGAGGAAAACTCGAGGTTTTCCTCCCCCAGTGGCACCTTCTGACAACCCACCCTCGATTTTCCTCCTCTTGCTTGGCACACCGTCACCAGAAGCAGAATCCCCCTCTTTGAGGGGGAGAGTCGCCTTCATTAGCAAACTTTCGTTTAAAATTTTCCGAGGTACGACTAGCGGGCGCCTCGTCACTGGCTCTTTTGCCACCCCAAAGTAAACTACCCGAAAATATCATCCCCTGCCCTTCTTTTCTTCCTCCTTCCACCCAATTCTGCCTTTCTCTTATATATTATATACGTATGTATTCGCCGAGGGCAAAAACAAACGTTCCACCCTCAACTCGATTTCAACTTTCGAGATATAATTAATTTTTCGAGACCGCTCGGCGCCAACGCCGTTTGTTGCCGTCTCATCCCCAATAACTTTTTACTCCTTCGCCTTCGCGGGTCCTCTCCTCCCTCCTTCTCCTTCCTCCTCCACCTTCTGATGGTATTTGTTGTTTGCTCGTCTTTTTCTGGCAAAAACTCTTTCACTATTCCGCAGCTCAGCTTTCTGGTTTTTGGGTTTCTCTAAATTTTACGAGGGAACGCGATACGCTGGAGGCGTCTTCGTGCCGTTATCTCTGGTACGACCTTTTGGGGTTGAACCAACGTCGAATAAATAGTAACGAAATCCTCGGGTGGTCTCGCGACTTGTCCTAAGATCTCATAAACTACGAATAACGAGATATCAACCACCAGCTAGCAGAGATACACAATGCTGCTGTGTTAATCGGTGTCGGATTGTCAAAATTTAAATCTTAGATAATTATTATACTAGGGAAAAAAAATAAATAATATTAAAATAAAATAAATTAGTTGATTATTTTAAATAAATATTGTTAATGGTAACAAAGCTGAGGAATATTTAAATAAATATTTGTTACTACTGACAACACTTATTAATAGTTAATAAATATTTATTAGGAGAATTTGTCGGTAAATGGCTGGATACTAGCCGAGAGTTATTTCTATAGATTAGTAAGAGCAACAGCGACACCTATACACATATCAATGTGCGTCGCTGAGCCGCCATATTGTTTGTTTGTTCCGTGTGAAATTATATTGTAGGTTAAACGTTAGAGAACATTAGAATTTCCCTATTAAATATTTAAATCAAATATTTGATCAAAAGTGTTGCAAACTTCCAACAGATGGCGCATGATCGCTAAATCTGCTCTTTTATAGAGAGTTAAGGTCAAATAATTAAATTTTGGTATAAAAATTTTTTTAAAGCCCTCATCTGTCTTTTTTTAGATCAATGAATTAATTTTCATCCGTGGTACAATAATTATCATTAATATTTTCTATAAATCACACAAAAATAAAATCTCAAAAATCACAAATGAAACGGCGGCTTTAAATGAAATCACGTCGGTCGATAGCGACTAGTTAGATCCACAAACAAGATTACAAATGCATGTCAAACTCTTACTTCTCCACGTTCTTCCTCTCAGCAGACGATTTTCCACATCGCCAAGAAAAGATTCGTCTAATCCGGAAAACACAAGATTCAGATAATAATTCCATCCAGCATCTTCACTTAATCTGCACCGTTTTAATATTTGATCCGTCTGAAATAATGTTTCAAGATTCTCTATTATTTACAACAAGATCACCCCAACTAAATTGATATATCAAATCTCGGCAATTACGCTTAATATTTAAAAATTACCCAGAATTTTACTAAAACTAAAAAGTTTAATTTAAAAAATATTCCAGCCAAAAGAATATACAAAGTGCTCTCAGCGGGCTTATTAAAACACGATGCGAATTCGCTCGGCAAAGTTTTAAATGATTTTCCCAAAGTTACCTCGCGCGTTGGTTTATTAAGAAAAGTCAATTTACCCAAAGTAAGACCTGAAATTTATAACTTTTCTTTCAGAACGTTCAATAATTACCAGCTGGAGGAGAGTAGGGTGGTGGGTTAGTTCATTGACCTCCCCCCCCAAGGTTATATAAGAATCCTTGGATAGCAATACCTTACGTAAGAAAAATAAAAACAAGGGAAGCCAAAAACAAACGCGTTGAAAAGAAGGAGGGTGGCTCGCTCGGTGAATCAATAAGAACTGTTTCCTCAACACCCTCTCTAGCGACGGTCGCCCGGTGGATGCCCGCCTACTAAACTTCCAGCTCCTCAGTTTTCTCCCCTTTTTCCTTTTATTACCCTGGGAGAGGAGAGGAGAGAAGAGAAGAGAAGAGTCGAGAGGATCCAGAGCAGCTCCGAGCTGAGAAAGGGGCTCTAAGTAGGGGCTGGTTGGCCGGCTGGTATCCCAAGCAGCTCTCGAAGGTGGTGAGACGCGGCCATCTTTATTTCTCTCCTTCTTTTACCTCCGTCTCTTTCTGCAGCATCTGTCTTGCAGATTCCATTAAAACTTCGTCCACCTTGTTCTTATTTTTCCTCCTTTCTACCTTCCATGGCGCCCAAAAAAATTCTACCTTGATTCTGTTGTCGCTAACGTGATTTGCCAATGCCGATCCTCAAAGTACAATCGATCGTAATTGCCCAAAGAAAACGGTACGCAATAGAGGTAATGGAGGTCTGCCCAGTAATAATAAAAATAGTTATCGGGAACAAAGCGACGAGACATCAAAGGAACGATGTCTGGTAATTGTCAGCCTGAAATTGTTTTACGACTAATTGGTAAATCGATAGACATAGCTTTTGGAAGATGTTGCCATCCCAGATAAAAAAATAAAATTGTTAATTAAAAGCCTACTCGGGTAATAAGTCTGAGATACCCACCAAAACACAAGTTCGCCTCGCTGGTACATGGTACTGATGCGAAATAAAACAGATGCTTGATTACCCTTGCTCGCCTGACTATACACTCCTTTCCAACTCGCCGATTTTCCTCACTGGTAATGGATCTTTTTATTAAAAAAAGAAAAAAAAAACTTTTCTGGCCACAAATAAAATTAACGGTTGAAAAAAAGGATAATTTTTCAGATGTTAATTATTCATAACAACATTAAAGCATAAAGCTATCTTCTTTCCCGTAAAATCTTCATCCGTACCGTCGCTCCTAATTTAAATGGGAAATTTAAGTCGACTTTAAATTGGAGTTATGCGACAAATGTTGGGTAGTAGTTGGGCGCCAGGAGTTACTTTTTGCATACTTGTCAGTTTTTGCCATCAGTCTTTCGGCGACAAATAATGAAAAGAGATAGAGAGGAGATTCTAAAAGAGGAGGAGGAGGAGGAGGAGGAGTGATCAATGGAGCTTGCAGAAAGCGAGAAACTACAATAGACAAGCTCGATTGAGTCCACTGTATGTCTGCGGTCCACCGAAATTGATCCGGCAACATCGCGTCTCCTCTTCTTTCCTCTTCCTCCTTCCTTTCCGTGAAAACACACATCGCTTTTCAGCCCTCCCCTTACTTATTCTTACCTACAGCTGTCAAGCTTCTTCCGGCAAGCTTGGCTACTTGCTTCGGTCCATTGACGTCGGTTCCTTTGTCTCCTCGAGGCTTTTTAACCAAAGTTTTCCTCGAATGGCGCCCAAGAGGAGAACAAATTAATTTTATTTTCTTTTTTCCAGAACCAGACATTGGATTGTCCTGTAAAAAGCTATCAAAGGGCTTTGAAGCTCCCGTTTCTTAGCAGAAGTTCGGCGTCTTCAGAGTTTTCCAGGCGTCTCTGTGAATTCCAATTAAAATTTTGTTCTCTAAAAACAGAAGAGCCCTGGAGGATGAATGGATGAAACGAAGTGGGTGGAACCCGGCACCATCGGCGAGGTGAACAAGGTAGCTAGCTCGGGGTGTTTCACCAAAAGGAACGGGGCGGCTTTCCGGACTCGCTGCCGGAGGGTACGCAGGGAAGCGAGATCTCGGGTTCAAGAAACGAGCAAGAAAGTAGATTATAAAAGCAAGAGAGAGAACGTAATTAAAGAAGGGGCGGAACACTACGACGTACTCTTATTCTAGATACGGAAAATATAAGGGGTAGTTTTAGTTTGAGAAGCTCAAGGAGAAGGGACAACGGCTAACCTGTTCTCCAACTCGGAAAAATATAGTCGATTGCGTCTAACGATTGCTACTTGGTTGACTCAACTGAAAAAAATCGGTTTTAATAATGGACAAGTACAGATTTGATATCACTTACAAATTAGCTTGTCATACTAAAAGTTGATGTCAAGAAACTAACAGAAAAGGGTTTGGATATGAAAGAAAATAAATCTCACACATCAATTTATAAGAAAAAATCGTAACTTTATTCAAAAAACCTAAAATACATGTAAAAATATCAAATTAAAAAAATTTATCGATGACCTTGAAAATACTTAACAAAGAAAACGTTTTTTGTAATTAAAATTAAGGGTTGAAATTATCAAGATATATTTTTGGAAGTGTCTAGTATCTTCTCAGGGGTATTATTCGACTAAAAGTCGCATAAAAAATTAAATGGCAGCGTTAGAACTGAAATGAACTTCATTTTTGAAATCGATATTTTCAGTATAGTCAATCAAGCCACTACCTATTGTTTTTTTTCCGTGAAGGAATCTCAGTTTCTTCTTCCCCTTCGCCCCCAGCGTTTTTCTTTCAATGTCTCGACTGTTATCTACCTGGTGAGGTAACGACAGCTTTGTAAATTTTTTTCTCCGGACCGGGGGAGAGACGACAGCTTCGGAAGAAAAGTTGGAAGATCGATACTGCCGAGAAAAAGATAAGAGAAAGCCGGGAAAGGGAGCTAAGGAAAAGTAAAGTTTTACTGGTGGGGAGGTGTAACGGTTTAAGCATTAAGGAGAACCGAGCACGGTCCGCCCCGTAGGGGGGAGTTGATATTTAAATCTCCCCTTTTATAATTTCACCTCGTCCATACTCTGCTCGGGGCACCCCTCCCTCTCCCAAGCCTCCTACTTCTGTTTCAACTCAGTCTCCTACCCTTATTCAACGGCACCCTCGCTCTTTATAGTCTCGCCCGCTTTGCCGTTCTTTCTCTCACGGTTCTTTTCTTCGTTCTCTCTCAAGCTCACCTAGCACGCCAACGCTTCGCCGGCCGCCATCATGAAAATATTAAGAACTCGGAAAATGGCCGCCGTCTAAGAAAATTAAAATAAGAAAAGGTGCTGGGTAACGAACGAGTACTTTTAAATTGTTATGGGCGATAGTTGGATTATTACTTATTTTAATGATGATAAGGGCTGGAATAAAAAACTCTGATTGATGATTTAAGGGGGGTGGATGTAACGACCCATTGCATGGATCTGATTTTTGGGTGAAAGTTTGCGGAATCTTGAACGGCTGGAAGATATGTGGGTGAAAGCAAAAGTTAAACGCTCGTACGCGTTGTAGTGTGACAGCTCTGAAGGGTGACGACATCAAGGGGGTGAGATTTGTCCCACATTCGCTGCTCTCTACGCTTCCAAGTGTGTGGAACGTGACACAGAAGAGCTGGAGAATTTGGGAAACTTTTTTGGAAATTAATCACTTTTTTTTTTTTTTTTTTAGGGGAGGATTTTCAGGAAAAATAGGGTGATAAATTTATGCAAGTGCAAGGATGACTTCCACGTCGTAGAGCAGCATTAACGGTAATATGTCTTCGTCAGCGGACGCCATCTTAGCTGAAGTAAGAAGGAGTTCTGGGCTGGGGGTGGGCATGAAACGATTAAGAAAATGAAGATGGATACTACGGGATAAAGGAGATATAGCTCGCGCGGTCGATGGAACTCTCCATCTCCCAGGATGATGGTAAAGAGATGAGTATAAGGGGTGGTGTGAGCGTCAACCGATGAGAAGAACCTCCTGGAGTAGTGTCTGAGTACAAGAGAGTGGCAAGAGAGCGATCAGCAAGAAATAGCTTAGAAGAGCGCTTGATCGGCTGGAAGATACTCGACACGTCGGTTCAATCATTTGGAATCATTCTCCAAACACCCTCATTTATTTTGCCGTGTCGTTACCTCAACTCTGTTTGTTTAATTAACTGTTTATTTTTACTAATTAATCTTGGAGTTTTGTGCTACAGGGGTGCTTATTTGATGTTTTACTCCTACAAACTTTGATTTTAGCTCCTGCGAAAATGGATGACGTCTAATAAGTGTTTTTATAATCGATACCATAAAAAAATTTATTGGAATTTTTTTCATGCACTAGCTGTTGTTATTATCCATCTTAATGTACTTGAGAGGATACTAGACACTTCTAAAAAGATCTCCTGGAAATTTGAAGCCTTAATTTTAATTACAAAAAATTTTTTCTTTGTTAGGCATTTTCAAGGTCATCGATAAATTTTTTAAATTTAATATTTTAAGATTTTTGTATTAATTTGTGATTTTTTCTTATGAATTGATGTGTGAGTTATTTATTTCCTGTCATATTTTAATGAATTTATATTAAAATTCCAAGAAAATAAATGTTAATATTAAAAAATGATAAAAACTCTTACGTTTTTTGAAGTTTTGTTATTAATTAGAAGCTTTTAATTGTTTTTTTAATTTCAGGCTTGAATACGGATGAGTTTAGTCGTAAATTGATATTGTGGGGTAAGACAGTAAAATTTTTTTATAATAAAATAATTAATGTGGTAAGTTTTATGGTACTAAAATATTCACGATGACGTACGAATTACGGAAAGGTTTGTCAATAAAGACAATCGTAAAATTACAGCAATGCGTCAATCAAAAAATACTTGAAATTTCTGGCAGTAAAAACATATTGTTAAAAAAAAAAAAAAAAGTAAATTATCAGTCACTGTCACAATAACAAATAAAATAGACAAGGGTTCCGTCTTAGGAATAATTTTTCATGTAACAACCCTCTTGAAACGTCCTTACCCCAGCGTAGAATCTTATTCTGGAAATAAATTACCAGTATAAGGACTTGGCTCAGTTTCCATCGGAGGGATGTGCTCAAGATGAGTAATAAAATTTTTTATTAATCATTAGTAGCAAAGGGGAATAAAAAATAATGATTGTAAGGAAAGTACATCGGCTTTAACGCACGACATTAATGTTTTTGTTGGTGGTTTGTGCGGCGGGGAAGTAAACAAGTGATACACCCTGCTCACACAAGTGCTCACACTAAACTTGTTTCCACTACACCTTGGTTGTATATATACACACGCCTTACCTATAGCGCTAAAGCGGAAGCACCGATTAACTGAGTAGCACAACGTCATTCACATCAGGCTATATATATATATATATATATATATATATATATATATATATATATATATATATATATATATATATATATATATATATAATCGAGTAGAGGATGCATTTACTCTCACTCCACTCGATGTCTACGTCTCCTTGCAACCACTTTTGAACCCCTTTTAACTCTCATTTTAACTTTATTGTGCGCCTATTATTGTTTATTTAAGTTCTATTATTGCTCTGTGTCCTCCGAAGGCTTTTAAAAAATCTAGTTATAGCTTTTTTTCACGAAAAAATATGATCCGGTACATTCAATTTGATTCTGACCAAGGTTACAATTTTTTTTTATCTTCTCATTATTGTTATTAACCATCTTAAGGTACTCTAGATGATGCTAGACACTTTTAAAAAGATCTCCTGAAAATTTGAGGACTTAATTTTAATTACAAAAATAGTTTTCTTTGTTAGGTATTTTCAAGGTCACCGATTTTTCCAAAAATTCATATTTTAAAGGCTCTTATCATTGAAAATAAATTTTTTTAACCCTCGTATCATCAAGTTACATCTCCCTAGTCCTCAGAAAATTGACAAGCGATGCAGAAAAAAATTCAATAAGTTCAGAAAAAATGAAAAAAAAAAAAAAAAAAATGTTGTTTAAAAAATGTGAAAAATAGCTGAAATTATGTTAATTTCATGGTCGAATTATCGATTACAATCTATAAGACAAATAATTATAAAAATTTCTTCTTAATCCACTCCTCATTATTCACAGAGAATCATTAAAAATCTAATTAAAAAACCTAGGTATTCAAATCCACATATCGACATTATTTTCTCAGTTTCAATCTTCATCTCCTCATCCCCTATTTCCTCAACCCCAAAATTTAAATAATTAAATCACGTTCCATTAATATAAGTACACGATAAAAATAATTAGATTGAATACTGTCAGCGGATAATTTGAAATCGAATAGCAACTTAATCCAGTGTCCTACCAGAGTTTAAAAAACGAAACAATCATGTATGAAAAGGGTTGTGAAAAGAATATATATGAAAATTGGACACTGATACTCTTGTGTCGGCAGTGGCTTGTGCGGTTTTTCCTACTCATCCCACAGACCAGCCACACGAGGGAAAAAACCCGTTACCGAGTTGGGGGTGGAGGTATTTTTATTTCCCGCGTTTATCGAGTAAAAAACACAGCTCTTTCAATGCCCCAGGCACGCTGTGCGTGTTTATACGTTAAATATTTTACACTCTGATTTAATGACCCGAAAAACAAACCCGCAACACTTTACAAACATTTTTAATCCGATATCATCCATCGTTTATCCACTAAATAATTTATAAATTTTCTCGATTTTTTTTCAGGCATCCCACACTGTTATTTACCATGACCATGCGAATTATGTCACACTAGATACTTCAAAAAAAAGTCTCCCGAAAATTTGGGACCTTAAAATTAAGCACAAAAAAAGTTTTCTCTGTTAGGTATTTTCAAGGTCATCAATTTTTCTAAAAATTCGTGTTTTAGAAGCTCTTATCATGGAAAATAAATTTTTTCAACCCTCATATCATTGAGCTACACATCTCTGGCTCTCAAAAAATTGTTAAGCAATGCATAAAAAATATTTAAAATACTAGAGATCTGAGGAAACTCTCCAAGTACCATTTTTTTCATACAATTGACCCAAGTTCAAACAATTAGAGTGTAAATGGAGCCAAAAATATCACTTAAAAAAAAAAGAACAGTATCTTAATTCGCGAGGTTAATCCGGGAATTTACAAAGCCAAAAAAGTTAGCTCGTAAAGGGATTGAAAGTAAACACAAAAGACAGCCTTGCATGCCTGACAAACTGACAACAGTACACAGAAACGACTTTCTGTAAGAACGTTATCCTTATGCGTATGTACTTTTCCGTTACGTGTTCCATTTACACATATATACCTCATGGATGGTTAAGAGGGTCGCGGTAATCCTCCAGATTATGATAACCCCTAAAAATGTAACGCTAAGTCGCCAACTTAACTACATAAGATTCTCGAAATGCACTACACAACGCGAACTCGTTAATTCTCTACTTCCAAAGGCAATTACCCTGGAAAAAATAATTCTCCATCGAAATTTCTCTTTAAAATTAAACGAAACCAATTCGTAAAGTTTCAGGATGAGGCTGGGGGCTGGAGCTTGGAACTGCTGGAAGAAAAAGGACATAAAGTAGAAGACCGAGGGGTGATTCGGTTAGGCGGGTGGTCCCGCGGAGTTTAAGGTGGTAGTTGGAGCCGTAAATTTTGTGAGCGCAAGTTAAAGGCCGCGGGCGAGCCACCCCGAGCCACCCCAGCCCAACTCGCATCAGCTTCTTCTTCATCTTCCACCCCTCTCCTCTTCGGGCTCCTGACGCCCCTCTCGGGTCTTTTCGTCTGGTATCTTTCTACCATCTTCTATCAATAATTCGAGAATGGCGGAGACCAGGTTCGTTGGTACTTGCGCCACGTAAACTTGGTTGCTAAATTTTCGTTCGATCCAACGCGAGATTATTCTTCCCTCTTAACTCAATTATAAGGGTAGCTAAAATTTTCATTAAATCCCCCGTCTGGAAATTGTTTAAATTACAAAAAAAAAAACACCCTCTTTTTATACATTCTACCTCATTTTAAATGTGAGCTTCACTCTGACTCTATTTTATTAAAATTAAATTTCTAATAAAATAAAAAAAATATTTAACTCGTGAAAATACGAAGAAAAGGAAACGGTGGAACGGAATGGTCGACGTTGTATGCAGATTTACGAAATAAATGCCCAAAAGTTTTGACTATAATTCTAACGCGTGAAATCTAGTCTCTCCCCCTACCTCTCGAGTCTGGACCACTTCTTCATGCCTTACACCCTCTTTAACCTCACTGGCAAACTATTTCTAACATTATTCGTCCTCATTCTCTAAAATCCTTACAAAATTCTTTACAAATTATTTAAAAAAATAATTTTTTTTGATTTTTTTCTGACCTCCCTTAATTTTTTTCTGCATAACTTATCAATTTTCTGAGGGCCAGAGAAGTGTAACTTGATGATACGAGGGTTAAAAAAATTTATTTTCAATGATAAGAGCCTTTAAAACACGAATTTTTGGAAAAATCGGTGACCTTGAAAATACCTAACAAAGAAAACTATTTTTTTAATTAATTTTAAGGGCTAAAATTTTTCAGGAGACTTTTTTTAAAGTATCTAGCGTGATATAAAGTGCTAATTAATTAGTAAAAATAATAGTGGGTGTCTGAAAAAAATTCTAGAAAGTTGAAAAAAATTTTTTTTGGTTTAATTCAAACAGTTTTAGATTTTAAAGGTCTATAATGTGAATTATTTACAAAATTCGTGAGATTAAGAGGGAGCTTAAAGAAAAACATGATATTTATTATGACTTTAATATATTTTATAGTAAAAGCAGTAGTTTTTGTGGTAACATTATAGAATATAGAAGGCTTTCAACCCTCTCAGAAAATGACTAGAGCACAAGGAAGAGGAACATGCATCGCGGTCGCTCGAGTGCAATGAAATTAGATGCTGCGTCTAACAGGCGCCTCGGTACTTGACACAATTGGTTGATTACTTTCAAAGGCAAACCTCTTCGTGTATTATTGAACAATGTTTAACCTACTATGTTGCTATTATTATTTCCCTTTTGCATAAAATTTAATGCTACAATTTATCAAAAAAGGAACAAGTATACACTGGATATCCGTAAGAAAGATGGAAATAATTTAAACTTTTTGTCGGGACACAAAGCCAGTATGTTTTCACTCAAGAACGGGTTAGCCGCGATTCCGGGCAGGGGTAGCTGGTAATTTTTCACTTTAACCTTCCTTGCCTCTCAGCATCCCCGTTGACATTTCCACCCCCTATTTGTATCTGGGAGCCACGAGCGCCGGACGCTGGCGACCACTTCATAAAATTACTTTATTACTCGTCCGGTCGGACTCTACCGTTTGCCAATTTTTTTCCTCGACATATGTCTCAGTGTCCTTAAAAACCACTACCATTTATCAAACCTTCCCTGCAGCAGTACTTTTTTATTTCAATATCAAATACCGATATTTTACAGCGAATAAAAAATTGTTGATTTACACTCATAGGAGACTTTGTTAGAAATTTATAATTTTTTTATTTTAAAAAATAATTAATTACAAATTTATTCTAATCTGCTAAATAAATTGTCTCATAAGCTTTTTAGAAGACTCAAAAGAAGAATTTTTACTTTAGAAGTAAATACTAAAAAAATTAAATCTCTTATAGTGAGAAAATTTAGCGACCAAACGCCACCTGTTGGAAATTTTCGGAATTAAATTTGGCAAAAAAATTATATCTGGACATTTTTGACCATGTGAGGTCTGAAGGAAGGTTATTAAATCATTTTTAAGCCAGATGTGAGCCAATATGGCTTGATATGGCCAATTTTTATTCAAAGCTGCTTATAAAATTTTTTTTTTTGGGCATATAATTTAAAAAAAAATTAATTAATTTTAAAAAATCCTTCCATTAGTGTATCTATCATTAATATCAGAGCAATTCACCCCTGAATATTCAATCCCTGGTCAACTCACCCCTAAATTTCAACCTCTATTAGATAGCACTATTTCACCCTTGAAAAGTCATTCCACGGTCATTTAACCCTTAGAAATTTATTTTTCGGTCATTTCATCAAAAATCGAGTAAGTTTTCAAATTTTAAACGTTAATTAATAAAAATTTGACCTCTAAAATTGAGTTAAAAAATTATAAAGTAACTTTACTTGCTTGTATTAAATATCTAGTTGAGGTTCGTAAAGTTGTAATAATTTCGGCAATAAATAAAAAGATCAAGGGTCGCCATAACTTAGGGGTATTAGATTACAAGTTTAACATCTGCAGAATCTCGGACTGTGCTCATAAATATCAGTTAGAAATAAAATAGCGCAAGACCCTTCCACTTTTCATTTTCTTGGTTCTTATTGGGGTATTCTGGGTTCTGCTTTCCCGACAGGCTCTTTTTACTCGATCCTGTTTCTGTTGCTAGCATTATTTCTTATTTTACCTCCTTTGCACAGGCACTAACACGAGGACAAGTATATGGTATATATTATACTTTATACCAGCCGCAAAATAATATAAGTAAGTATACTGTTTTATATGGTTAGACAAACACTTAAATTTATTACTGTCGCAAAGATATTTATCCTCCGTATTATTTATTATTATTTATTCCCTCTCATTAATTTCTCTCCGTTTTTTTTTTTTTAATTTAAAAATTAAAAAATAATTTTTTTGCAGTTCAAAAAAATTATTTAAAAAAATTGCACGTAAATTTTTTATAAAAACTGCAGAAAAAATTGCAAAAATATTATTTTTGCTGAACATTAAGAGCCGCCTCGCAACTAAAAGCTTCAAAATAAATCCAACAGATGACGGCATTTGTCGGTAAGAATTTAAAAAGGTATTCTTAAAAAAAACTTCCTGTTTTATCTTAGATTGCATTTATTTAATTGCGACCTGTAATAATTTGTTAGATATTGTATTTAAAAATTTTAAAAATTATAAATTACGTAAAAATTCAGTCGCGGTGAGAAGATTTAATTGAAGATAATAATCAGGAGATAATTGAATTAAAAAAGGTGTTCTTTTTGAAACTATAGATTTAGTTATGAACCTTTTAACGTTCTTTTAAATTTATAATAGAATTCAGGTTGTGTTTTTACGAGCAGAGTGTTTTGCTATAAACATTAACTACAAAAGCTTGATGCCCTCTTTTGTTTATCGTTCAACCATACTTTTTATCGTCTATTTTGTCCTTTATTTTATTATCATTTTTATCATTTTGTTTTATTCACTTCATTGTTTCTCGGTAAATTTAATACCCACCTTTTTCCTTTTTTGCGTGCTTTCATTTTGGGTAAACGATAAATTTGTTTACTTTTTTTTTTTATTTATTTTATTCATTTTATTTATTACATAAAAACGGAATCAGATAGTGAACTAGCTTGATATATCTTTTTTTAAATATTAAACCTCGAAAAAATTTTTCGAACGTGAAAAAAATTTTTTTTCAATGAAATAATAGCCTTTAGTGATCATATGTGAAGCATATATGGTTTTAAGTAAGCATATGTAACCACATATGAAATGATATGGCAATACTTAACCATATATGATCATATATGAAGCGATATGATCACATATATGACAGATATGGCAATAATTAATCATATATAAAGCTATATGATAATTTATATGGCAATACTTAACCATATATGATCATATATATATATATATATATATATATATATATATATATATATATATATATATATATATATATATGGCTATAAATAACCATATATGAAGCAAATATGTGATCTTATATTGTATATAATGTATGATGTCTGAACATGAATCATATAAGGGTGCACATAAGTAATTTTCATTAAAAAAAAATATAAAACGTTTCATAATAAAAAAAAGAAAAACTGTATAAGAATTCTTAGGTATTTTTATTGATTTGCGTTTGCGAGGGGCATCTAAGGGGCGCGAATCCTCGTTCTTACCCCCACCAAAGAAAAGTCACCGTCCCTCAATTTATTCTCCCAGCAAGATTTTTCCTTCTTATTATTCTTACTCTTATTAAAAAAAAAAAAAAAAAAAAAAAAATAAAAAAAATCAACCAACTAAGTATTAAAATAATTCCTCGATAAAAGCAAATAATTATCAATTCGTTGTCGAATTTTTTATCCCGAAACTTACCGTGCAATAATGAAGGGTCAAGTATTTTTTGACGACGCGGTTGGGGTGAAATTTATAGGGTCGGATGTCGGATGAAAAAAAGGACCCGTTAAACGAGGGGATAATAGCTCACCTGTGGATAAAAAACCGCTTAGTAAAAGGTAAAAAAAAAAAAGCGTCTACACACTGTCGCAGGCGAGAGAGTGTGAAAAAAGCCGCGACAGTGGCCACCTGTAGAAAAAATGGGGTGAGGAGAATGTGGATATGCAGATATAGAGATGGGGTGCATGCCAGTTTGGCAGTAGGGGTGAAAAAAGATGCGCGCGCTTTTTACGCTCGAACACTGTGTATTTATATATATATATATATATATATATATATATATATATATATATATATATGTGTGTGTGTGTGTGTGTGTGTGTGTGTGTGTGTGTGTGTGTGGGTAGTTTACCCTCGGGAATCTCGGTGGCGCGTGCCTCGAGCCTGGATCGTTTGCTTGAGGCAAGTGTCGAGGGCACAGCCAAGTGGGCCACCTTTTTTTATTCACACTCTGGGGACGTTCTGGGCCATAAAAACCCGACAATTTTTTTTTCTTTCTACTTCTGTTTGTAAACAGACGAGTTTTTATTGACCAAAAAGATAAAAAAAGTAGGTTGTTTCTTTTTTTCGACGAATATAAACATGAGAGACGGAAAAGATTACAAAAAAGAGATAAATATTCTTTCCAACAAGTCTGATACCATTTAAAACCTCACTGAGAAAAATAAATTTCTAATATAATTCGTCCTTTTTTTCCCGAAATCGGCGCAAACTTCCAAAATTTTGAAAAAAAAAATTTTTCTTATTTTATTCTGAGCTCCTTAAGTTTTTTTTTTGCATCGCTTACTCATTTTCTGAGGCCCGGAGTGATGTAACTTGATGATACGAAAGTTAAAAAAATTTATTTTCAATGATAAGAGTTATTAAAACTCGAATTTTTGAAAAAATCGGTGACCTTGAAAATACCTAACAAAGAAAACTTTTTTTGCAATTAATTTTGAGGTCTGAAATTTTCAGGAAACTTATTTTGAAGTATCTAGCGTGGTATAAAGTGCTAATTGATGGGTAAGAATAATTTTCGCTGTCTGAAAAAAATTCAAGAAATTTTTTTTCGATATAATTTGAGCAGTATTGAATTTTAATTGAATTTTAATTATTTTAATTGAAAAATCAAAAAGAAAAAGGACGATAGAGTTTCAATGGATTTTTTGGGTATAATGTTTAAAAAAAAAAAAAATATATATTTCATAGTAAAAAAGAAAATCGATGGAACAATATCACTTACAGGAAATAATTATCATGAAATTAAATTTCCTACAGCAACCTCGAACAATTTCTTTAAGAAAAAAAGGTAAAAGAAAAAAATTAATAATAATTTGGGAGATCTCTCATGCGCAATTATTGCAAGTTTTGTTTCTCGAGAGTCTACTGCTCGAGTACAGGCGATTCGTTAGCCAACTTTTTCACGCTACGAAATAAAGGCAATTAAAGTTTAAGACGTCGTTCACTGGCTCGAGGGTAAGACGTAAAAAGAGTGGAAGAGTGAAAGAGCGAAGAAAGGGGATGAAAAAAGAAAAAACAAATTTTCTATCCTCCTCGGTTCTTTAGGGAGACGCGGGGATGAAACCGGTGGCTGGTTTTTGTCATTTGAAATATGCCAAGGGGCTGCCGGCAAGGAATGATAAAATGGCGCCCACAGACAATAGAAACGATTTTTCCTTTTCCTTAACTATACTCTCTTAGATTTTATTTTGTCATTGTCTTCTCGGCCTCATACTTCTTGATACTCTTTATCACTTCCACCCTCTTCAATCCTCTCTCTCTCTCTCATCTTCTCTCTTGCCTGTCCTTAGTCCTTTTATTATTCAGTATTTATAGTTTTTTTATTATTTTTATTTATTTAGAATCATGCAGCGACGGCTTCGTTACTCCGGTACTCTCTAGTCGGTCCTTTCATCCAGCCACTGCCGCAACTACTTTCTTACCCGCTTTTGTTTCCTTTTACTCGAACGACCACCACCAAGGACCTCTGTAGGATATCTTTCAACCGACACGTTATAAAGAATCAACCGAGTACGAGAGACCGATTTACTTAAATAGAAACACTTTGTCAGCTTTAAGTACTTCTTAATATCTTCTTTTACTTTTTTTTTTTTTTTTATTTAAATAATAATAATAATAATCTCTATTATTAAGAGAATAAACAAAATTTTATGGCCAGTGTATTTAGGTTGCATTTGAAAATGTTCTAGTATCTCATGAAATATTGACATTTTTAAAGATATAAGCTCATCCCGATGTTACACTCATCAAGAGCTTTCATTTGAGTACCTACATCAATTTTTCATATATTTATATATATTATATATATGTATATATGAAAAATATATAAAAAATGCATGTGGGTACTCAAATGAAAGCTCTCGACTACTGTAACATCAGAATGAGCTTATATCTTTAAAAACGTCAATATTTAAGAAAGTACAGTGCAATTTAATAAAAATCTTATTATTATTACTATTAACAGTTTTAAAATACAGAACATAATAATAATTGTAAAAGTTGATGAAATTGAAAAATAATTTTATTAAAAACTTTAAATCATAATTTTTATTACAAAATTACAAATTCCAAATTAAATTTTAACAAAAATTACATTAAGAAGTAAAATAATTTTTTACTCGATTAAAAAGTTACTAAAAAAAAAAAAAAAAAAAAAAACTTTCCACATAAATGGAGTATATGTTTGTACAAGTATATAAGCGTTATTCAATGTCGAATTTTTGTTTTAGTAACCTGGTTCACCCTTTGCACTTAAACTTTTTATTTACTTGGCTCGTGAGTTTTCCATCAGTGCAACTTTATTTCCTCCACTGGCAGCATAAATTTTCTCATAGTCTTTGACCTCCTCTTTCTTCTTTTCTGCAAAAGAAAAACAATTGCTTTAACAATCATGATTTATGATTACAAAGTAAAAGTATATTTTTTTAAAAAATCAATAATTTATTTCGCGAATAAATAAATAAATAAATAAAAATAAGCAAGTCGAAGGGGTGAAAGAAAAGAAAAGAAGGGTCTTGGGTCTCCGGTCTTAAAGAGCGTAAAACACAAGTTCTCGAGTTCGATATAGGGTTGAAACATTTATTCAGATTCCCTTTCTAATTCAAACCGAACTTTTAAGCAGTCCAATTTAAGTGTATATTTAGTATATTACAAAATACTTGAGGAGCGGAGAGCCATCGGCCATTTTATCTCTCTTTCATATCCCGGGGATCGAGATGGGGGGTGGCAAAATGTATTCCCGGTTCAGTTGCGGGAGAAAGAAGGAGCTAGCAAAAAAAAGCAACGAAAGACGAGCGGGGAACGTGAAAAACAAAGAAGGAGAATTAAAACGTCAGAAAAAGCCTTAATCTGTCTCTCTTTTTGCTCGCCTATATTTCCATGGCCTCCCCTCTTCTGAATTTAATTCCCCACTTTCTGATGGCCGATGGGCGATGTGGAATGAAAAGTCCTAAGGAAAAGTCTGCAACGAGCAAAATGGTTCCCAACTTTTTTACCTTTTATCTTCTTCCATCTTATCACGTCCAGCTCCTTTTCTTTCTATTATTTTTTTTCCTTCTTCTGAGGAAAAAGCTCTTTGTCCTGAATTAATGAGCTTTACTTTTTCAAAATTATTTTTAACCAAGGTTAATTAGTTATTTCATTTTAGGGCTTACAATAGTTATCAAAGTGTGTATTTTATGTTTCAGCCACTGATTTTACGGCTTATAGAGTTCACAAGCCTCGTAGTTTTAAAAGTTTTATAAAAGTTAAGACGTCACAATTCATCACGACTTACTCGACTCTTTTTTTATTATTTAAATCCTATTTTCGGTTAATTTGGCCCTTGAATTTAAGAAATACTTAATCAGCTTGTTATAAAAAAATTGATAAACAATTTTATTAGAAAGGCTTTATATTAATTCAAATTTTCATTTATTTTATCGATAAAAAATGTTGAAAATATATAAAACATTTTTAAAAATAAATTTTTATGTCACTTGTATAAGCATTAGATGTAAAAATCACATTTAGTTTATATATATATATATATATATATATATATATATATATATATATATATATAAGCTGAATAAGTATTTAGTTCGGCAAAAACAAAATTATATATAATTTTTTCCGTGAAAAAAACAACCGAGATTCAAACAGCTTACACTTAAATAATCGTCCTCTTTTTTAAGAAATCGTTAGAAACTTTCAAAATTTTGAAAAAAAAAATTCTTTTATTATTTTCTAAGCTCTCTGAATTTTTTTTTGCATCGCTTAGCAATTCTCTGAGGGCCTGAGAGGTGTAGCTTGATGATATAAGGGATAAAAAAAAATTTATTTTCAATGATAAACGCCTTTAAAACACGAATTTTTGAAAAAATCAGTGACCTTGAAAATACCTAACAAAGAAAATTTTTTTTGTAATTAATTTTAATGGGTGAAATTTTCAGGAGACTTTATTTGAAGTTTTTCTTTCATAAAAAAAGTCACTTAAACTATAATGATCGCACAATTCACTTTCTAAAATCCAAAACCGATCACAATCACGATCACTTACCCACCGATCGTAAAGTTTGCGGACAATCGTCGGAAACGTCGGAGATTCCGATGGAAGTTGAGCAAGCCTTAAGCACACAGTGGGTCAGCCACAACTAGGAATGTCTTGGGCTCACCGATCCGGAGCACCAGGGACAGGAGGTCCGTCAACCGAATTCCGTAATGGTCATCCCCTCCAGCATCAGGTTGTCCTGTAACAATAATAGCGATAATAGCTGAAGGGTAACGGCGATTAATAATAATAATAATAGGCATAACAAATAGCAAGAAGGGCCCAATTTGAAAACTCGTTTCTCAAAAGTTTTGGTGGAAGGGTTCCAGAGGTGGAAGGGTCCCTCATTACCATACTGTCCCTTCCCGGGTCATTCGCGTCCAGAGCTGAGAACTGGTCAGGTAGGTTTTTTTCGTATCCCGAACACAAGAGAAGAAACCCCTCGGATTCAGATTCAGATGACGATGACGATCGCGATGACCAGATGTCCTCCGCGAAAAGGGGTCCCTAGTCCCTTAGTTCTCTAGCCTTTAGTGCAAGCGCATCGGGCTAAGGATGATGACCTCCCCTCGACCCAAAGTGACCCACTATCGGAAACCGGTTTGGACAACCGTTTTCGCTTTACAGTTTGCAGTTTGCTTAGGGTCGGGTGCTTAGCTTCATACCTTAGCTGTGGATTCGTCAGGAATTTACGTTTAAAATTAAATTATTTTTATCCCAACTATTTTAATAACGCTTTCCGCAATTTTTTTTATCCTTTAATTATTGACGAATCTTAATTAAACCTATACATCAGCCAAATCCGTCGGCTAGCTTAAAAATGGCAGCAATTGTAAAAAATTGTAGAAAAGCATAAGATTTTCGAAAAAAATTTTTTTTCCGAAAATTTATTGAATTGTTTTCAAACTTTATAAAATCTCATGAATTAGGTTATTATTTTTATATTTTAACTATTTTTTAGTTATTAAATTTAAAAATTCCATTCGGAAGCACCGAGTAAATAAAAAATAGCCCAGGTCAGTCGACATATGGTCCAGTTGGTCATAACGCATGAATTACGTGCGAATACCCTTCAACCTAATTTCGAACGTTCGAATGCTACCCGGCACAAACACAAACACACGCGCTTATTCTCCTTGTATTCGAGCCCGCCCCATCTTCTTCCTCGCAAATCATTTTCTTTGTGCTAAGTTCTTTCAGCAAAAAATAACAAACCGTTATTTCGCATGCTCATGCTCTTTCAACCCACAATCTTTTTGCTTTTCAATGAAACTTGAATGCACACAAAATAATATATTGAATCGTATGTATAATGTCTTTATTAAAAATTGATGAGCGTGCCGAAGGCGGACGAAGTTTTGTCAATAATTCAATTTTTCCGGAAAAAAATTGCTAGTTTCATTCAACTTTAACTTTTGCAAGTCAGAACATTTGCATGCGAACAATATGAGAGTAAAAGCAAGAAGGAGAGCGAGAGTGAGAGTGGAGTTTGTCGGTGGCGAATAAACTTAGTGAGAGCTTAAATCTGGTCGTGTAGTAATTATCCAAATTGGCGTGTAGAGGTGGAATTACTATCGCTGGACCAGTGTGGTAACGCTTACTCGCTCAGTTAATCGGGAGGAGTTTCAGAAGACCTGCGATGAAAGCCATGGAGAACATATAGATATTATCCATGTACGGACACCGTGTATATATTGCTGTGCGACCATTTGATTAGTAATACTGTTCTTTAACGCGTTTGCTTCCAATCTTACTAAATTATCCTTTTTTTTTTAATTTTTTGCTTTAAAATAAGGAAATTGAAAAAATTCGGAAATCGTATAAGTCATCATGATTTTCGAAATATTTTTTTATTCTCATTATAAATTTTTACGAAACCTGGCATACTTATTCTCCAAGTAATTTTGAAATTAGAATTAAGAAAATTTACAAAATTAGTTAGCTTGTTTAAAAATGGCAGTTTTTGGAAAACGTATATGTCATCACGATTTTCAAAATATTTTTTTACTCTCTTAGGTCTTATAAGTCTTAACGAGACTTGGTATATTTATTTTTTTAAGTAATTACCAAAGATATATTAAAAAATATGCAGAATTGGTTATACATTACAGTTTTCCAAAAAAAAAGCTTTTTTTTTTAATAACAACTTTTTAATAAAAAAACTTACAAAACTGTATCCAAATTCACAAAACAAACATTTTTTTATCATGTTTGAATAATATGTTGCCCAAAATTTAGAAAAAAAAAAAAAAAAATCTAAACTTAACTTTAATTTTCTAAACTTGCATTATCCGTAAGATTGAAAAGTTTGCTAACTCCTTGACAACATGAAACCAGTCATTAAGTCTCGGCAAGCGAGAGTGTAACGGTTATTAGTAAATTTATGAAAAGCTACTCGTGAAGCCCGAGTTATTGGAAATCCGGGAATGGGTATAGTTTTATATTATTTCCCCCAATGTGGGTGAGGAGGAAACGGCGTTCCTTTGACACGTGGGCTCTGAAAGGAGTCTTCAAGAGCTTGAAAGTGGGTGGCGGATATAAAGAAGGCTCCTGTCAAAGGAATGATTAAAGATTCGACGTCGATGAGGAGGGACAAGAGCAAGCTTTTAAGCTAAACATAACGGTTGATTGCCTGGAAGTTCGAGTCCTCATTACCAAAAAGTTCCTCCGAATCTTTGGATAAAAAACTCGGATGAATAATTACGAAAAATAAAGCTGTAATATTTAAAGCGGAATCACCCTCGAGTAGTGGCGAATCTCTCGGATCTTAAAAAGACAAGGGTGGTAGTCAGGCACGTGGAGGTTGATCGCGATGTTGGGGGATGCAAATTAAAATCCTCGCCATTTTCTTATTCTCCAGTTTCTTATTTCCTCCGGTGGTTCTCAACTCCCTTTAAATAAACACCCCCGATATAAAACTCACCCGCTTGAGTTCGGCCCCCCATCTCCCCTCACTCCCCTAAAAAAGGATAAAAATAAATCAATACTGGCTCCGACGGGCCCGAATATTCACTTGAGAAGTATTAGTGACTCTCTGGCTTTCGATAACGATAAAAACCGTCATTACGTTTGTAATTATAATTAATAGAATGTCAAATGCACAACAATTGCATTTGACAACCCCGACAAGAAAACTCCACGAGAAAGATTAAGTATTTTTAATTGGACTTACTTATTTCTAGTACGACGTTTTATTTTACTTGAAGAAATTTTCTATTTTTAAATAAAAGATTAATAAAAAAATTTCTATTGTAAAAATTTGCCGGGTGCTTGATGACAATTTTTGGAAATATTTTATTGACTTATTTTTTTTTGTTAGAAGCATTATTAAAATATCTTTAAAATCACCCCACGGATTTTTGACAATAAAATAAAATTTTTTATTAATCACTGTTATTTTAAACCCATTGAAAATTATTTTATACTTTTTAGTTTGCTTTTTTTTTTTTTTTTTTTTTTATTTAAGACCTTCATAAGTAAGACTCAACAGTAGATATAAATTAATATTTTTTAGTTTTGATAAGTTTAATTAATGATCTTCCCTAAATAATTGTAAATTTCGTAATCGATTATTTAAAAAAGTTATTAACGATTAAAAATAAGATTTTTAACATACAACCTTAAGGCAGGTCAGGATTTTTTTTAATTTAAAATTATAATACTTATATTATTAAAGTAGATACCATAATAAATAATGTTTTAAAAAATAATCTGATTAATGTAGTTTATATAATTGCATCAAAGCACACAGTGTTGACGAAAGTTTAAATAAATAATTTATTATTTAACTTGGTATAATTAAAATAATTAGTTGATTTTTTAGCGTACTGAAAATAACCACCTAAATCCAGCTGATTACATCGTTAGAAATTACAGACTTGTTTAATTTAATAACCAATAAAAACGGACGTTAAATCAGTGGCTGATTTATATAAAATATACCCCAAAAAATACTTAATTTTATTATTTTTCTTCCTCAACTAAAATAAGATTTGTTAAAGAAAGCAAAATTTCGGAAAAGAACTTTAAAGTGGAATGTCACTTTTCAGTTCCAATGTCTCTGGCCATTAAAACACACTCTAGTTCATTAATTTCTCTTGTCCTTGCGACAGCGCACAAAAAAGGTCGGAGCTGGAGTAAGAGCGCGTACAAGCTCACTTCCAGTCAGCTTCTACTAGAATAGAAAAGGTTAATAAAACATTTCTTTGTCTGTTGGCTCTTGGAAGAAGAACCGAGTAGTCTTGGTCCATTTAAAATTATTTCTCTTGTAGCCTTCGCCGTCAGTCGGGCGTTGGGTGGTAAAAAAAGAAAAAAGAAAAAAAAAAAGGAAAAGCTAGCTCGGTTCTTTAAAGCTTTTCCTTTCTCTTTCTTTTAGAGGAGAGTCGACGCAGCGAGTTACCGCCGGCAACTCGCCCTCACCCCCGTTTCTTCCAAGGCTCAGTCAATAAAGTATTCTAAAAAGCCCGCGCGAATAAGAGCCGTCTTACTCCCTCCTGTCCGCGCCCAGCAGTATCCAACAACCCTCTATTCCATCCTTACACTGGTACTGGGAGCTAGGGGGTGGACGGCCAACGAGTAGACTAAGGGAGAATAGGGTGGAAAAATAGGGGTGGCAAAAAACGTCAATAATATTGGCAAGATGGAAGCTACGAATGTTTTAAGACTTGCCGTGAATACTTTTCCGACGGGTGCGAGCTTGAAAAAGAAACACCCAAGTCTTGTTTGCTGTTGCTAGATTATTGTCCTGGACGCTTGAAGATAGTCGAGAAAATTTGTCAGGCAAGGAATCACAAGCTGTAACTTTTTAGATGGAGATTAAATTGTTACGAGCAACTTTTTTCACCCAAAATTGGAATTATTGAAGATTTATGCCTAAATTCGATTATTTACGTAAAATAAATTGTTCCCAAAATTTTAACTATTTTTTTTTGATATTTTAAACTAGTAAATAAATAAAATTTTACTTTATTAAATTAATAACTTTTATTAAATTGCACTGTAATTCTTAAATATTAACATTTTAATAGATATAAGCTCATCACGATGTTACACTCATCAAAAGCTTTCATTTGAGTACCCGCATGCATTTTTTATATATTTTTCATATATACATCTATATAATATATATAAATATATGAAAAATTGATGTGGGTACTTAAATGAAAGCTCTCGATGAGTGGAACATCAGGATGAGCTTATATCTTTAGAAATGTCAATAGTTTACAAGATACAAGGTCATTTCTTAATTGTCCAAAAATTAATCCATAAAAAAAATTTTGAACATTTTTAAAACACTTTTAAAAAAATTTTTGGGAAGCTAATTTATTGCCTAGCTGTTTTATTTCATAAATTTTCTATAAAAAAATTTTTTATGAGCATTAAAAAATATGATGAATTTATTTTCGGTAAAAACTAGGCTACCAAAAATCTTTCTCTCAAATTAAAAATAGAACTTATATAAGAGACTCAATAACCAACCGCGGAATATAATTGGCTTACTCGTGTTTTCCGTTAATTGCCATTATCGGCGGGAACTTAGTTACTGGAAGCTCACAAGACCAAAATACCCATCCTTCTGAGGGAGTTGCCCCTTCCCTCAACTCCTCCGTCACCTGTAAGCTGTTTATTCTGCGTACCCAAGTACACAAGTTGTCCAAGAACGACTACTTGGCTGTTTGCTCCTAAATTCTTGACCGAAATATCAACCTAGCTGGAGAATTTTTCAATAAACTTTTCCGTAATTAACAAGTTTACTTTTAAATTTAAAAATTAATTCAATATTAATTACAAAAAATTCTAAAGTTTATTCTCACGAAAAAATAAAATTAAAATAGAGTATAATAATAATAATAAAAACGGCAATTGAGATGACTCGTTGCCTGCCGCCCGGAAAAAAGTTGAATCGCGCGATAGGGAAATTTTAAGGCGAACTTTAGAATAGAAAGCATTCGCCGGACCGCTCGAGGAGAAGAAAGAAGAAAAAGCAAGAACAGAAAAGGAAGAAATAAAACAGAAAAAAAAAAAAAAAAAAAAGAAAACGGGATAAAAGGAGGCGGGAGTGTTTCACTGCTCGGTAATCGCCGACCCGTCTTAAGTACTGAAAAGTTTCATTATTTTTTTTGCCACCCCCCCGGCACCCCCCGGCTGTTTTATTATTTTTTTTTGAATTCCCGGTAGCCGGAAGAAAATATCTCGAAACTCGCTAGCTTGTATCTTCCTTTGCTCGCTGGTACGCCGTCTGCCTTCGAGCCACCCCGTGGACTTGAGCGTTTCACCCACTCCCACCCCCAACCCCAACCCCGGCCTTCCGCTTCTTCCCGCGAGCACAATGGAACCCGAATCCATCTCGGACAACCTCCGCTTGAAGCTCCCAACTCCCGCCTGCCACCCACAACAGCACCCTCTCATCTTCTTCTGCTTCTTCTAGAATCCCCCTCTTCTTTTTCTTCGTATCTCGGAAGAACAGCGTCGACGAATAATTCCATTTTCTTCTGCGAGTACAATTTTGCTTTCAATTTATTTTCCCCCTTTTTCCATTCCCCGAGATATATAGTTATACACCATTTTATTTCGCTTGTCTTCTCTTTACCTCAGTCCAGTTTTTATCATCAAATATTTTTATTGATCTTAAAAAAATTTTTTTTCTTATTTTTATTATTTATCTTTTTTTTTTTTTTTTTTTTTTAGTGTAAATTGTTCCCAGGGTATTTTTACGTTTTGTTATGGTTACATAGCTTCATAAATTATTCGCGTTATTAATGAATCCTTGAAAAAAAAAATATACTTTGCTGAACTATAAAAAAATTTTAGTTATTTTTCATACCGTTAAATTAATAATTGAAAAAATTATACAAAGTTACTGCAGAAATTTACCCCGTCCCTCAAAATTGATTCAAAAAAAAGTTTTCTTTGTTAGGTATTTTCAAGGTCACGCTTTTCGAAATTTTTTCTGCACATAAGTTTCGATTTTTTCAAGTTAGCGTTTTGGAAAAAATTTCTCTGTTAGCTGGGGTTGTAATTCTGTTAACTGAAGGCTTTTTTGCCGGTAAAATTATCTGAGAAGTAAAAGCAAAAAAAAAAGATAGATAAAAATCTTAAAGCTTAAAATATTGCTAGAGAAAAGAGCAATGAAATTGGCTGGTAGATTCTTAAAAGGGTTGATAATCGTAACGAGTTCGCAAGCTAGTAGAGTATAACAAACAGGCAGTACGGAATGACAAGGCCGAGCCGTTATCTGGGAGCCCTTTTTCTCACAACTGCATCTCAGTAGCCTAAGAGGGGCGACGAATTAAAATCCGATCCACCCTCGTAGTTTTAAAAGAATATAAGGAGACGGAGGACGAAGGGAGAAACAAGACTGAGGGAAGGAGAAGGGCTTGCGATTTAGAATAGAGGGGGGTCGCAAGAAAATTCGCAAAGTAATCAGCGAGTGGTAGTCCCTGTTCGGGCATAATTAATCTTAACGTCGGGTCGAAATTTTCCAAAAGGGGATGTCAGATCTTTTCTTGATCCGCTGCTCCGCTTAAACTTTTAAAATTCCTTGGCTAATTCTTTTTGTTCTTATTCCCACCCTCTCCGCCTCACTCATTTTTATTTTCAGGCAATTCAGATTCTCATTTCAAGGCTCCATTCTCATGCCCGCGAGCAAGAATTTTGAGGGATCATCGCGAGTCTCAATCTGGATTTTAATAACCCTTTCTTTAGTTAGGGAAATACACAAGAATTTATGCTTTTGATTACGAGGGTAAGATTTACGTTAAATTAACTCTGCTAATTTTTTTTTTTTTTTAACTTTTTTTTTTTCATTTATACTAAAGGGGTAGAATCCCACCCTGAAAAAATTGGGGGTTGGTCTGTGGGTAGGGCAAAAAACTGTCGACTGTTTGCAAACAAAAAGTTCACCCCACGATTCATTCACCCCTCGAGTTTTTTAAGAGCCGACTGCGTCGACCTCGCACGTAAGACGCCGCAACTACGCGCGCCTTTTTTATCCAAGAAGCTTCTAGTGGCGCCATCGCGGTAAGGGTACCGAAAACATGTAAGATTCAATTGATTTCATCCCCTAGTAAGACATCGAGAAGGAAGAGATCTTAAAAATTGTTATTTGAAAAAATTTTTTTTCAACTTTTAGACTTTTTTAATAAAATTAATTTTTTTTTCACTCTAAAAATTTTTTAAAGGCCTTACATGCTCAGTAAAAGTTGCTAAATACTTTAAAATTGATGTAAAAAATATTTCAACTGATTATTATTGTTTAAAAAAAAGTTTTCTTTGTTTAGTTTTTCAAGGTCACGAATTTTTTAATAAAAACTATCGATTTTTTCGAAGTTATCGTGACAAAAAAATTTTTTTCGCTATTTAGGGTTAAAAATACATTATCTGTTGGTAAAATTAACATCATAATTGTGTCATAAAATGAAAAAAAAAAAAAAAAAAAAATTGCAGAAGTATTTTATGAACAGAAAACGACGAAATTTTTGTCTTTATCAAGTATTCGAGTATCGCGAAGGATATAAATTTTTCCGAAGGGTAAAATCGATATAACTAGTAGTGAATTTTTCACATTAAAAATTGCATAGCTAAAATTCTCTTGACAATCTAAAGAATTCAAGCTTTAAAGCATTTTCGGAATTTATTTTCTGATAATAGAGCTTTTGCAATAGCATTTCTATTTAGAATTTAACTTTTATGGATCTCGGAAATGAAAGACTGTGGGTGTTTGGGGTAAGTAAGTGTGCGAAAGAGATAAAATGTCAGTTAGAAAAGCCTCGTCGACTGGTTTCTCTTTGCAATTTGCTGTAGATTGCACCTGTACGGTCTATTACCGTGGAAGTTCGTCTAGCGGCGTAGCTGGTACTCTACCACCATTATATATATATATATATATATATATATATATATATATATATATATATATATATATATATATATATATTTCCTTTTCCCTTACCTATCCGCGATGCTTCGTCCCTATTATAAGTTGTGAACAAACTTTACTTATATGCACCCGCGACTGTTTCTCGCATGCGCTTATTTCCAGCCCCTGCATCATGTCGACCTGCTCTAGCTCTTTTCCACCCCTTTTCTAGCAACCCTTACACCCACTTTTCTATCCACCCACACCCACACAACACACCCACAAAACTAAGTCTGAGTTTCATATCCACCGTCATACTTACGCCATCATTAATATACCCAGGTTACTGTCTTCCCGTTCCATCTTGCACCCCCTCGCTCCGCAGCTTCACCCAACCCGGGCTTATTTTACAGCCCTTCACTCTTGCACCCTTACACACTACCCTTTAGCTGAAACTTTTGCATGCACTGCATCTCGACTGTTGTTATGTATCATCCACCATTTCGTCCCTATCACCCCTCGGCCTTCCACCCCCTCCTGTCTCTTAGCCACGCCGGAAAACACTCAGATACTGTGAAGCCAATGAGTAACTAATGCTGCGTTAGATGCACTGGGAGTTACTTGAAAGGGTGTGCTGTGTCTTGGTGTCTTACTCCAGATACAAAGGATCCTAGGGGTTGCCAACGAATTCTATATACGTATATATCAACTGGATGTGATGTATAGGTAGAGGCAGTTGAGTGCAAGTCATGAGGCTGCATGTAGACAAAACTTGTATAACGGTGAAGCTCCTCCGGGCGCCATGATCAAAAGTTTAAATTGGAATTTCGGGAAACGCTGACGAGAGCTTCCAGAGATTTTACCGATTTTTAACTTTCTTACGGCAAATCAACCATTCCTTTAATTTTTTGGTATTGATCAACCGGATCTTATACAAACTATTACTTCCAATCAATTAAAGCTTATAAATATCATATTTCTCAGTATCGCTGAGACCAATGGGTGAAATGAACCTCAATATTGCGAATCAATCGATTTGCGGTAGGAATACTGCTCTGCAACCCTCGCATATGGGAATTCCTTGTTTTCGTAATATCAGCAGCACTTTGCCTCACCAAGTAACTAATATTCCACGTGTGCTCACGTATACACATGTGCAACCGGGGTAGAATTGCATCTCACTCATCCTTCCGTCTCTCAACGTCATACCGTCATTTAAACACACGAGCTTTCATGCTGATTTGAGCATCATCACATTGAAACTACAGACTAAACCAAAACCAGACCGAGTGGTGATACGCGTGAATTCCAACAGCAAAAACATTAAACGCCATAATCGATCCCTATACTGTTAATACCAAACCGTTTATCCCTCGTCGCTCTATTTTGAGGTCACACATTCCTCCCTATAATACTCTGGGGTTCATTATCATCGTGTTTTCACCAAATAAATTTTTAAATTGATGAATTATTCCCACGTGAACGTTCGATGATCGCAAGCCGATGGATTTTTAATGTCGAGGCTAATATCATCGAAATTTAAACTATTTTACTGCCTATCATTCATCAACCCGCTGAAATATTCTATAACTCGGTGTTATATTTTTTTAAACAGTCATTTCGCATTTTTGATAACGAATTATTGGGTTTGGAGGATGCTGCAAGATCCAGAGGAATCACTATAAAAATTTCAGACCTCTAAATGAATTACAAAAAAACTTTTCTTTGTTACATATTTTCAAGGTCACCAAAAAAATTCAAAATTTGCTAAAAATGATCGTTTTTGTGAATTCTAACTGCTGTAAAAATTTTTTTACATTGAGTAATTGTTTATTTCTGCGGTTCAGTGAGCATAGGTTGATAAAAAATGTATTTAAAATCTGAATGGACCTCCTGGAAATTTCCGAGGGATTGTTACGCAGTGACCAGTGGTCAGTTCGGAAGTCCGAGAGTACGCAACGGGTTCTTTGCCTCAGGGGTTCAATCTTCAGCGTATATGCGTATAAATGTGTGTAAATATAGACCAGGTACATGAGTTAGTAGGTTAAAAAAAGGGATCACGTGTACGATGCCCGGAGGTTGATTCTGATTCTTGACTGGAGCTTTTGTCCCCGAAATATTTTGCACGTCAAACGAGCTAATGAGACGGGAAATAATTGCTTATTAATGGGCAACTGACCGCACGCGAGACATTGTTAATATGGCAAGCGCTAATAGCTTGATATTCATTTATTAAATGTACATTTTATTGTTGTTATTATTTTTTTTTTTTTTTTTTGAGATTGTAAGAAACACAATTGTAACTTTCAGTGACATTTGAATGAAAAAATAAATTAAAAACCCGATTGAATTTCTGTATGGGTAAGGCAGATGCTACCGCTAACCAGACATACGTCTTTCCTACTTGGTTATTTTGGCGTTATTGTCCTGTTACCGGGAATTATTTGAGAACTGGTCTAACTGGACATTACAATGCGGGCGGAATCGCTCCGGTTTATTCATACAATATTATAAAACTGGTTACATTAGAATTTTAAAATACAACAACAGACATACGGGTAAGATTTTATACTTGATTTTTCATTTATGTACGCTCTAATTTTCAACAGATCCAATGAAATTTGAACTTTTAATGTTCAGATGTTTCTTTTGAGAATATCAAACCCAATTTAATTTTTTTAAAGACTCACATACGCTTGGAATTTTTTTAAAAGTTATATACACACATTTAGACAATTTAATAACTTGTAAATAATTTTTTCTTGAAGCGTTTTAAGTTTGCCATAATTTTCTTCATCAATCATCGATTCAAGACATGTCTTATGACATAATCTTGAAGGAAAAAAATAAACTGGACCTAAAAATTCAATCAGAAAAAAGTTTTCTTTATTAGGTATTCTCAAGGTCATCGATTTTTCCGCAAAAAATTAAATTTTGAAGTTTATTTCGCTTTACAAAACCCTAAAATAAGTCACAAAAAAATTTTTTTTTCTATCAAGGAACTGAAATTGACATTTTAAAATTAGAATTGATCGAATGACTGGCCATTTAAAAAAAAAAAAAATTGACCAAACTTCCCATGGAAATCAAGAGGTATATCCGGGTCAGGCGCCCCTTGAATAGTGAGCGAAGAAACAGGTTTATCGGATGCGTCTTCGCGGCCACCCTTATTTTTTCCCATCCCTAGTGTCCGAGTAGATAGAGTGACCTCTGGGTAGTCGATCTTCCTTTTCTCAGGTTTTAGAGTGTCCAAACTAACTGGTTTTCTTTCCCACATTCTGAATGTACTCTTACGAATTTTTAGCCCACTACCGGTCAGTACGAGAAAGTACGGAGGGGATAACTTGTACTTTTATTTCCACATTGACCGGTTATAAGTTGCTGACCGATATTCAGTTTGTGATTTTGTCTCGCCTCGACTAGATCGTCGAAAATAACAAACTGAAAATATATAAAGTGAAGTGCGGGAAAAAAAAAAAAAAAAAAATTTTTTTTCATATTTTTAATTAAAAAGTAATATTAGTTTTTAAAAATGGTAAGAAAATACATTAACGTTTGTTAAAGGCGTTGGTTTTCCCAAGTTCTCTCCCTCTCAAACACGTCGAGGGCGGAGTCCTAGCGGCCATACTGCCACCCCCGTCTTACCAGACTTACCCCCTAGAAGCAAAATAAGGGATGAAAAACATCATAGTCACGTAGGAGGCCATCTTTATTCATTTGTTTTCATTTATTCAATTTATTCAGCTAAATCTGAATAAATACCAGGTTTTTTGTAGAAACTCACTAAAACATTTCTACCTCGGGTTTTCATTTTCTCCGAGACATCAAGATCTCTTAAGTCGTCACCACGTCGTCTCAAATTTCAACTGCATACACTCTCGTTCCTTGATGTTCGCTTAACTCATTTCTGTCTGTCACAACCTTATTCTGTAATTTCGTTTACAAATGAAAGACCCGCGAGCAGTGACTTTATGTACGACATATATAAGCTTGAGAAAGCTTTGCCCAGGTCGCCGGGACTTCTTGCAGGTACTCACTATTACTTACATATAACACAATCTACTACTTCGCTGTATATTCTCGCAAGATATACCTTCCTTCACACTTAAACAACACAGAGGCATTTAATTTATAAGTTATTCAAGCGCTCGAGATGTTTCTTGCATCAACTTCCATGTTTGTTGACTTTTTTTCCCTTTTAATTCATTTAGTAAAACATTTACTCACTAACAAACTCCAAAAAAACACTTTTTTTACTTTTAAACATTTTTCTTCAACGTAATATGATTTTTCTTTTCATCGACTATGGGACTGTGGTACGGCTAAAGATACAAATTTGAACGAAAAAAATAATCCACGCAAGAAAATTCAAATATAAAAAAGTTTTCTTTGTTAGATATTTTCAAGGTCACTTTTTTCGGCAAAAAAATCAATTTTTTTTTCATTCTCAAAGTTAATTTAATGTTTTAAAATTTTTTTTGTGACTCATTGGTGGTAGAATTAACATCTAAATTATTCAAGCGCTAGAGATGGCGTTTCTTGCATCAACGTTTATGTTTGATAACTTTTTTTAACCTTTTAATCTATTTAGAAAAACATTTATGCACTGACAAACTGTAAAAAAGATTTATCCACTTTTAAACACTTTTTTTTTTTCGCACGTCGGTAGTAAAATTAATTTATTAGTCATTCAAGCGCTAGAAATGTTTGTTAACTTTTTAATTAATTTAGAAAAACATTTACCCACTGACAAACTGCAAAAAATACTTTTTCGTATTTTTTAAAATTTATTTTCACTTCGCTAAATTTTTTTTCCAACAATTATGAGTCTATTGCACAGCCAATGACATAAATTTGCCTAAAAAAAATAATCGGCTCTTAAAAATTCAAATTTAAAAAAGTTTTCTTTGTTAGATAATTTCAAGGTCACCATTTTTGACACAAAAATCAATTTTTCTACTTTTTAAAGTGAAAATAATGATATTTTGAAATTTTTTTATGACTCTGTGGTGTTAAAAAAGTATAACACAAATAAATAATTGGTTCAGTTCCAAGCGAGTTTAGTGGTCGGAAAAAATTAAATTACAAATTTTATAGAAGGGTAGCAAAAAATATGAAGACATTATTGAACTAAAAGGACGAACAAGGGTCGGAATAGTTTGAAATAGTCTTTTTTATCCTTTAAAACAGAAAAAAAGTAATCCAAGGATACCGTATACATTTTGGGTGAATGGTATTTTAATTCGCCGGGACTGCTGGCCGACCGCCAAACGTCCGCAGAGATTTCTTAATACCCGCCGCAAATGTCCATGCTCGTTTTCCCCCAACCCTCAGCAATATACGAGCTCCGAATGATAGTGGCAGAGATATCCCTCGATTTTTTTCCTTCAATATACATAATAATCTCCCAATCCTCATATCCGGAAAAAAGGTTCATACCAAATAACCGGTTATCAAAATAAATGTTTCCCTTATCCACTCGACAGAGATTTGGGAGGACAGGACCCTAGAACCCTTATCGCATACAAAGCGTCTTGTGCTCAAAGCAAATAATAATCTTACAGCAACACTTGTGTCCAAAATTGTGACCTCTCCCCAGAGATTCAATTTTCACAAAGGTCGGTGTGGGCGAAGGTGGCGTCGGAGCCCAGAAGGAAAGGAAAAGGAGACGCTGAGCAAACCCCAGCCCTACTCCAGGGTAAATAGCCCAGACCCTCGTAAAAGTAAAGAGACCGTTTTACCCGTTTTCTTCCCTCCCCTCCCCTGGCTAACCTCGAGTCGGAATACCAGCAAGCAGTAGTCCATGCATGCTCTTATGATTTGGCGCCCAGCGTCGAGGAGCTTTCGAAGTTGTCTTCTGGCGCCCATTGACGGCCAGATCCGCCAGTTTATTTTCGCATTAATGACCAAGATTGGAAGACGCTGGGATCCTCCTATTGAGATAATATTCGAGGGAGGAGAACTCCGCTTGGTCCAAGATACTTAGCCGTTCTCGGCATTCAGTCTCACCTCGGGTCGCTTTTATAGCTTAGATACAAGAGACTGGGCTTGTAACTCAAAACAGTCACGACACGAGGGCCCTTTAAGTCACAACCCTCAACCCTTCTTCAAGGCTGGTCCTTTCAAATCCTGGTATTCCCACCGAAGCTCCTCACTCGGCAATACTCGTTCTCATTCCTTCAACTTAAACTTCTGGTTGTTCTTCTAACCTCCTCCCCTTATTCCTTTCAGCTTTTCTCCCCTGACACTTCCTCCTCGACAGCAGTCACTAGTGTGCCCGGTAGCACTGCTCGTCAGCTTTTGTCTCGAGCATTGATTTCCGAGGCCAACTTTGCTTCGTTGTCGTCGTTAAATTATAATCGCGAAACACCCGCTTCAAGTTACAGACAAAGCACTACACCAGACTCACACACGGGGTTACACATACACAGCTAACCTTACTACTTCTCTAACTCGGTGTATGAAGTCAGAAGCTTTATCCCTCATCCTAAATACCCACCCCAGGATCTCCACCAGACTTTCTTCTCTCCGGATCCCGAAATGACGACTCCAATTGTTTGGGAGTCACCCGCCGGTACCAGATCCTCTTTCTACGATTCAAATCATCTGGTGAAAACTTTTGCTAAAGTTTTAACGGCGACAACTTTCCAATTTATATTTTAGAGTTGCAATTTATAATTTATAAATTTATTGACTGTTACTTTTTAAATCAAATTATAAATATTCTCTCTCTGGATACATAATTAGGAAATGACCTTGTATCTCGTGAACTATTGACATTTTTTAGAATCTAAGCTCATCCCGATGTTACACTCATCAAGACCTTTCATTTAAGTACCCACATCAATTTTTCATATATATATATATATATATATATATATATATATATATATATATATATATATATGTATATATGAAAAATATATAAAAAATGCATGTGGGTATTCAAATGAAAGCTCTCGACTACTGTAACATCAGAATAAGCTTATATCTTTAAAAATGTCAATATTTAAGAAAGTAGAGTGCAATTTTAATTTTTTATATTTCCCAAGTCACATAGTGGCTCAAAATGGCAGTCTAGAGTACAAACAACAGTACAAAATTAAATTCAATATTCCTCGAAGCAACATCGTCGAAATAAGCACGAAGGAATATATTCCCTGAGCAGTGAAGAGGTAAGAAGGGTTAAGACCGATAATCGTCGCACGAAAGATCGTAAACTCTTGAGAGGCATAATCACAATTAAGCTAATAATTATTGTCGTCACTTTGCGTTGGCAGTTGGTAATCCAAAATCACGGGAGTCCCTCGGTACTACCAACTAGTACTTACTTCTTACACTTATTACTTCTTAGCCTAAACCCAGAAATGTCTTACTAGTTTTTGACGACCTTTAAGATCGGGGAACCGAGTGCTAGTTGAGCTTTTCCACGTCTACTCATATGTATATATGTATAAGTACATGAACAGAAGTGAGTATGGTAAGTTGGAGGGTGCCCCGGTGGTGTTTGAGTTCGAAATTACGAAGCGAGAGAATTTATATCCCGGTGCCGCCTGTTCTTGCACGCTACCACGAGAAGTTTCATTTATTTAAGGCATCTTGCTCCAAAGGGTGGTGAATGGGTTGTGAAGCCTTACCCTATACTTACTCGGCAAGAATACCACCCTCTTCTTAAACATACTTGGAATTTTGGGGAAACAAAATTCATATTTTTCACTCAACTTATATACTTAATTAACCTTTATCGTTATTTATTACTGGTAATTTTCTACGGCCTCCTTCAGCTTTAATAAATCATTTTTAAGTTGGTTTATTTGCTGGCAATGATAGATGGAGAAAAAATTGCTATTTAATTATTAAAACACTATTTTATGCTTCATGCCCGAAAAAAAAATCATTTCTACACAGAAAAAAAAATTAATTAAATTTTCTTGATTTAAATAAATTTTTTAATACAAGAATTTTCTGTCTTGAATTTTAATTTTTTTACTCACATTTAAAATATATTTTAAGAATTTTTTAAATGAAGTTATCGTTCGTCGAATATTTCATCGCAAAAATTAATAATTCAGGTCTCGTGATAGCGCTTCCTTTATAAGTAATCTATCAGTATAGAATCTAAAGATGCTAATTATTTAATATTGATTCAAAAAACTCAAATTTTTATTCAAAAATAAGCTAATTAATCATTTTTCGAGTTTAAGATTGAATAATTTAAGGATTGATCTACAGAGTAATTTTCCAGATTTTTATTGTATTTATAGCATTAATGGCTGACTAATTAGACGCTAAAATGAAAAATTGCCGTAAATTAGGAAGTTAATGCTATTAAATTGAAAATTATTTTTAAAATCTTAAATAATGAGTTATGACAATAAATAACTAAAATATTCAGTAATTTTATGTCACGTGGGGTTGACAGTCTCACACCAACCTCAGAGCATTGCGCCTAATCTTGTTGTAAAATCTAATTCCACCAACAATTTCTAAGCCGGTCCATTAAAATTCTAAGCACAACCGAGTTTCAAGCATAAGAGAGGACCGAGAAAGTGGTATGAGGATGTAGATGGAGCCGGGGATGGAATGAGGAGTCGCCGGAGGCTCTAAGAGATATTCCCCTCCCAGAAAAGACACCCCAGAACGAGAAGGACCGGGTTAGAGAAAAGACGGTATGAAGAGTGAGAAACTAGACCCGACCTGGAATGAATTTTGTCGGCGCTACACTTTGAGAAAACCCTGGAAAGGTGAAGAGGATGGCGAATGGAAAGCCGGGAATGGAAGAACAAGAAGAAGAAGAAGAAGAAGAAGAAGAAGAAAAGGGTGGAAAGAGAGAGCGGAGCTGAAACAATAAGAACCACCGATGAAGAGGAACCAAAGAGAATGAGGAGGATAAAGATGGAAGATGTCTTTCACTTCACCCTATTTTCCTCCTTCTTCTCTTCGGAGGGAACTACCCTTAGTATAACCTCCGGCAACTCTTGTGTTAGTGTGTGTGTGTGCGTGTGTATTTGTGTGTGAGCACCCCCGTCGGACGTCGGCTGTAAGAACGCTGTAAAAGCTCACCTCTCCTTGGTTTCTATTGGCTGAGCCGGCAAGCGCTCAGGAGATATCTCGCAAATAGCGAAACGGTATGACTCGAAAGGATGAGGACGAGAAAACGAGTCGAGATGTGTTATGTGTGTAAGCATTCTACGAGTAAAGGACATTTTCCATTGAGCCGTCTTATTGTAAAGGGTAAACTTTCTGGAGGAAAAGAGGAGGAACGAGATAAAGAGACAAAGTCGCCAGAGGTGATGGTGATGATGATGGAAAATGCGACTCATATAGACTACGTTGTGAATCCCTCAAGTGGACTATTCAAACTCACGCGAAGCCCAACAAATATTTCCTTTTCCGCTCCGTTATATTTTTTAAAGGGGAATTCTATCAATGACAACGTGTCATTGCTTCTTAATTAGATTTCCATTGGAGATCAGTATGTAGGAATTTTTTTTTTTTTTACCAGATAATTTAAAAAAATAATAATTAGAAGTCTTTGCGGTCGGAATGGTTTCAGGTTCCTTAGTGTGTACAATTACTGGCCCAGGAGAGAAATGAATTTGGATGTAAGGGGAACTAAGTGTATGCTCCTCAGCCTCTTGGTTCACTTTCGGCCTGGGAATTGAATTTCTGCGCTGAGAATGCAAAAGAGAGTGAGGGTGCCGAGACAAGAGACTTGGACGGAAAATAGGGAATAGGGAGGCTAAGTGGGTGAGAGCAGGTAAGGAAAGCGAAGCCTCTGGGACCGGCAAGAACAAGGGATGGGCTGTAATACTGTTATTGCCAATAATGGTGCCTTTAACTTTACCGCTGGCGCTTGTAATGAATTTACCGGTAAAAATAGCTAATTGCTCTGAAGGAGGTTAAAAATTGGAAAATGTGGACCCAAGAGTTAATTGATCGTGGACATCAAGTGTTTCTGGGGTGGCAATTACACCCCCGGTTACTCCCGCTTAACGAACCAGGAGAGTTGGATTCTCCCGGACAGCTCCAAAGTAGTTGCCGTCTTTCCTCCCTTGGTTCTCTTACTTTAAACTATCTTCTCTATCCAATCCACGCGCCCAACTAAATCGAATCAAGTCTCGAATTAAATACAACCCTCGGTACTCTGTATTCCACACGGCCTCCTTCCTCCCAACACAGCAAAGAAGAACCAGAATAAGAAGAAGTGAGGCTGGAGAATGGGTGTAGCTCATAGCTTCGCCTTGTATTTAATTACCAACTCAAAGTCTGGAGAAACCCGGGTGGAAAGCGCCCCTTTGTCGTAAACCAACAAAATCCCAACCAACTTCTCATTATGAGGATGGGAAAAAAAAAAAAAAAAAAAAAAAAAAAACCTAAGACTCAAGACGAAGAGGAGGTAAAGGGAAAGAAAATATCAAAAGACACATGCACTAAAGCCAATAGGATACGTGCCAAAAGCTTTCCGACCCTTTTCATCCTTTAAATCCCACCCACTCTCCCATTCGTATTTGCTCCGAGAAACTTTCATCCACCCCTTACTTTACTTTACTAACGAAAACCGTTCCGCCGGCTCCTCAACTAGGAGATCCTCACCCCCCCGGGCTCAGCCCCAGCTTCGACTACACCCATCCCAGGCACCCCTGCGTTCGCGCAAATATCGCCTTTCATATTCCTTCGAAGGAACAGAAAATCGTTACCAAGCCTTTTGCGCAAAAGCAAGCGCGCTAGGCAAATGCCTATAAGTGTCTCCGTCTCGCCCAACTTTACAACCCTCTTTTATCCTTATTCATTCTCCAGCTACGGACTTGTATACTCTGTACGCATTCACAGGGAGGCTCACCCGCTAGAACCGAACCAAGGAGAGGCAAACACTAGACGAAGTAAGTAAAGTCTCTCAGCTACCCTCACACCATCCTTTCCGTCTCTTTATCCTTCCCCTTCTATCCTCCGCACATTCAATATCGCCTTGATAAGGAATGACGGAGCTTTTTTTTTTTTTTTTTTTTTTTTTTCAAGCTGGTGAAAAAATCTACGGAGCGTGTGAGATTAAGCGACGGAAATTTCTAGAAAGTTGAGGCTTAGCAATTAACGTCAGAAATTAACGACGCCCGGTTGGCTCTGTGTATAAGCCTCGGGAAAACGACGTTGAAATTAGTCGTCGGAAATTCTGATCGTAAAATCTTGCACTGGGACGAAACTTGACATCAGCTTCCCTTAAACCGGTAACCCATTCCTCATTTCTCTTAAACTCCGTCGTCATTGGCCTCACTCAGCGGTAACTTTAAGGAAATTTTCATTAAACTCAACAGTAATTACATCATCATTCAGCTGTGACACACATGGCCCGCTTATCTGCTAATAATTAGTCACCGAAGATTGAATGGTTTCAATTCGGTGATTATCATTATCATTACGATTATAATTATAACCGGAGTAAGTATCTGAATTTACGTTTGATATTCTGCAATTGATCGGGACTTGTTATTTCACTAAGAAACAATGGAGGCTATCTTAGCAAGTTTGATCACCAGTATCTTACTACTTAACACTTGGTACTCTGGTGGCTCCCCGGAGACAATGTCTGGCTTCGTTCCTTTAACTCATTCCGAATTTATCAGGAAGTGAACGACATATCCGTTTTCCCAAGTAATCTCGCGTAGCCGGGGGCGATTCTCAACAATTCTATAGATACCTCTGGTTAAGAAAGGAGTGGAACAACGAATAGTAAGAGTGGAGTAAGGTGAACGCGCAAGGTGGATCCTGGGATGAGCTCGATCCCTTAGAATAAGAGATTGGTTGGAGCACGAAACAGACAATACATAGGTTGGTGGGTGGCTTATCTAAGAGTCCGTAGTGTAGCCTCAGGGGTGCTGTAATAACCGGGGATGGGCGATACCGAGACTAAGAAATGATAACGGCACTCTACCACCATTTTCGAGTTATATTGCCTCGAGCTGGTTCATAGCTCCGTCTCCAACCCCTGAACCTTGCTACCTTCTCACTAAAAGTCCTTTTTTTCCGTCAATTCGTTGTTATGCCAAACAAATTCCAAGTAATTGATTCACACGATGATTTGCCATCACCCCTAGTTGAAACTGCAAATTATCTGGTTGTGGTTATTGAAACCGCAGGTTGTGTGCTAATGCCACCAAGACACACACCCAAACGCAAACTCGGCTCGATATTTTACTCAAAAATCCAAGTGATGATGAGGATCAACGAGCTAATTTATCTGCTGAAGAATGTCGCCCTTATTTAACACTGCGGGTGTTTTATTTTCACTTAACTACACTCGTACAGTAATTCTCAACTGAGCTTTTTTTCCAACAGAAAAATTTTAAACTCATTCGCCTTGATAGTCACGAGCCGGTAGGATTTGCTTGAATTCAACTAATTAGAATCACTTTTATTTCTTGTTGCAACTTTTGGCGCAAAGTGAATGAGAGTGAAAAAACGATTGGGGAAAAATAAAGAGACAAAATGAGATGCACTGACTGGACAACTCACGAGGGGTATATTTAGCACAAAAAGCCTCTAATTTCCAACAAGGGTGTAAAAACCGGAGTCGGGCGAGGTCCCGGTACGCGCGACCGGATAAACGTGGGATGGGAGGCCAGTGGCCGGTTGTTGGCTCCATAAAACACCGCTTAGCGTTTTTTTTTTTTTTTTTTTTTTTTTTTTTTTTTTTTTTTTTTAGCGTAGAGCTGGTGGTTTTAACCCTGTTAAGCTGTTTCCCGTTCTTCACCATCTTTTTTCGCTCTGGGTTGTTTATCATCCCCTGTCCCACATTCTGACGGAGGATAAAAAGGTAAATTGAGTCAACTCGACACGTGAATGCTCTCCGTAAAAAGTAGCCAACAGTGGATTGCAAGCCTTCTATTTATTTTCCCTGATTTAATTACTGCAATTATCCAAATGTCGTCAAGTACACAGAGTAATTCTAAACTTTTGCTTTATAAATGACAACTTACTTCAGAATGACGTAATTTTCATGATTTTCGCAAATGCTGACCCCGTTTATTTAAACCCAGTATAAAACGTGATTTGATTTGAACTGTTACGTATCACGTATTACCAGCTGGATAACGTCAAGTGATAGTTGCGTTAAAGTTAACAGTTAGATGTCATGAAAATCCTAAAAAATGAGATTAATGCCAAAATGAATTAGTTCAAGGCTCATCCCTCTCGGTTGGAGGGTTCCAAGCTAGGAGCTAGGAGCTAGGAGCTAGGAGCTTGGAGCTTGGAGCTTGGAGCTTGGAACTTGCAGCCAGGGAAGGCTAATCCGCGTGCATTAAAAGTTAAGCGGGTTGCTTCCGCCCACTGTCCTCCGGTCAACATTAGATTCCGAGTTTAAACACGCGTAGACTCTACTGAGTTAGAGCAATACCAGATCTGGCTTTTAACCGGAAAACAACGTTACTATTCCGAGTAGAAACAACACACCCACCACATACGCATCCATAAAGACGTTATAAACTTTCATGGCCCATCTAATGTCCGAACATCATCCGGATGTTGGTGCCTCGCCCGCAAAACCCAACCACCCTAGAATAAAATCCTCTAATAGGTAATCTGTAATAGGTCAGCTTTTGGTAAGAGTTTTTTACATTCCGGAGCATTAATCGAACCGCCGTTCGAAGGGCATACGTTGCTGACCGCACGTCTCTTGTTTTCGCCTTTAACAATTTTCCAAGCCACAAATTACCCTCACCACTTAAAAACCCCATTACATTTTCCTCCCGATAGCCCTACCACAAAGGGGAAGGAGGAAAAAAAATCTAAATAAACAAAACTTTTTCCAACACCCAAATGCTTTTATTTCAATCCCTCGGTATGGAAATGAAAGCACCCTGGTCATCAATGTCAATTAGTCGAAAAAGTTTTGCCGCTGGTGATGGGGTAAACAAAAATATGTAATCTATTGCATTATATTTTCCTTAAATTAATATACACTAAGTTGGAATTGTCTGAGAGAAGGAGATTCAGATCGAGATCCAGAGGAATGGGACTGTCAGAAAATTTTCCACCCTCGTCAACTGTCGCGGGATTCTTCATCTCCAAAGACCTTTTGGGGCTGAAAAGAGGAAGGGGTTAAAGCGACGTGGACGTTCGACGACATTTAAAGCTTAAGCAGAAAAGGATAGACTGAATAATGTGACTTGGAATAGGTCCGAAAAAGGTGAAGGTGCTGAAGGTGTTGGTGGGTAGACGTCTAACCAGCCGCCATCTTGTCTCGTCTCTGCTCTATACTCTCAACTCTCGTCTCTACTTATAATTATTGATGTAGCCCGAACTTTATATAAACTGAAAACTCCCCCGTCTTCGCTTGGTGGAAGTGTCCTATAGATCTCAGTGTAGCATCAGAGCCAGCTTCTCCGTCACTACAAGCTAGTATTCCCACCCCATTATAAGTCTCATCCTCCATCATACACCCATTCGTCCTCTTCCTCTTTCTCTTTTCCTCCTACCAAGTCCTCGGCAGCCTCACCAACACCAATTTCCACGCCAGGAGGAAATTGTTGGAGTTTTCAAAGTCTGACGTGCAGGATATTATGAACCGAGCGGGGTCGAGAGGAGCGAATCCAACCAGCAGACTTGGACCAGAAGGCTGAGGGGAAAGAAGAACCTAGCAAAGCACAACCTCGGAAAACTATCCGGCTAGGTCTTATTCTCCTTCTCTTCTAGATTCAACGTATCTAGCTACAATAACGTCCGCCCCCTCTAAAGCCTTGATTCTTTGACTCAAGCTAGCTCTATTCTCATTATTGAGGTCTATCATTTTTCATCAAGTAAGATCAAGTTTATAAATGAGACGAGTTTGTTCGCTTCCAGCTGGAGAATGAGGAGGAGGAGGAGGAGAAGGAGGAGTAGTAACATGTATATGAAGATAGTTGAGTAGAAGTATAAGCTTTCCTCTTGTAAATGAGGTAATATATATACAAAAGCTAATACGGGCAAAAGTTGGCAACTTGGATGAGATCCCTCTTTTCCTCTGGCATTCCCCAACAGCCCACTTTGCTACCAACTTTAGACGTCGCACAAGGATACTTGTAAATATTTAAAATATCATATCCCAACCCAGGGGATCTAATTATCTAGTTTTTAGAGGGTACCTTCTATTTGGTTCTAAAAAAACTTTACAACAGTATTCCCTAACGATCAAAATATTCTAAAATAAATTTTATTTGGATAATTTTCTTAGTTAGTCTGAATTACAAGGACAATAAAATCCAGCATTAACCTTAGCCGTAAATAACCCAAACAATTAAACCTCGGCAATTAAAGATGCACAGAAGATAATAAAACGTAGAGCCAATTAATAGAATGACAATGGTAGTATTTCTCATCCTAAAATGAATTGGAAATCTAGATTAAACTATCTATATCAGTCTTCTGTAAAAGCAAGATCTTCGCGATTCGCGGACGAAAATAGATCCTGCTCTATTCTGTTTGACGAGCACAAACTGCCATCGCTTGAAGTTAAAACAAACTCTCTCCTCTTTGCTCCTCAAAAACGGAATATACATCTCTCTTTAGCATTTCTGGATCGAATGGTTACAATCCAACATTAAACTTCCATCGTCATGTAATAACATCGCATCCAAAAGTTACTATCCAGCGTTTAAATATCTAAAAAGCCCTTTTTCCACAAACTCAATCCACAATCTCATTAGAAATACATTAATATTAAACTTTTATCATCAAAAGCTAATTAACTATCCAGATAAAAAGCATCATTTATTAACAAAATTTCTCTTCCTCCTCCTCGCTTTTCTTAACTTGGTTCCAGAGATTATTCTAATAAGTTGTGTTTAAGTTATATATTTTTTATTCCACAGATCTAGATCCCAAGTTTCCAGCTCCGGAGCAACCAAGCTCAAGAAGTGCTGAGCTAAGACCCACCAAGGGTTGACGAGGTCGAGAAGGTATAGAGCTGCAAATAAGGAGCCGGGAATAAGGGTGGCATCCTCACTCATGAATATTCATTTCTTGCTAGTTTCTTACGGGCCGTAGGCAAACGACTGGCTTGGGGATGAGGGTGAGAAGAAGTGCTGCTTGCTCTGCTGGCATCGGGTGGTTCGAGGCGTCAGGGAAAGAGTATTGGAAAGAGAGACCTTTCTAGGTGTGTGCAGATGTGTTTGTATGAATCCACGCTCGCGCGCGCGCGCGTGTGTGTGTGTGTGTGTGTGTGTGTGTGTGTGTGTGTGTGTAATGAGAGAACTAACCCCCCGAGTTCTTGGAAGGGGCTTTACTTTTAACGGTGGGGGACTCGGATCAATGCCGAGACCACGCCCTCTACGTCTTACATCCTACCCCATCAGTTTTTCCTGAAGTTTTCCACCTCTCCTGTCCCTTATATTCATAAAATATGGATTTAAATTAATAAAACCCGATACTTGGGCGCTTTGAGGCGAGCAGGCCTCAGTTAAAGATTTTCCCGGCTGAGATAGATAACTTAGAGGAGATTTTAATGATGAGGGTTCCTACTGATGTTGGACGGAGCTATTTCTCATTATGTCTCATCAAGATCCAGAATTTCGTCACATTTAACAGGCAACATGTCGAGAGTTCTCTTACTTATGACTTTCATCTTTCAACGTAGCCTCAGGCCAGTCTATCTCTCCGTTGAATAATAATTTGTTTTTTTATTTCAATATTTCAGACTTGTTTCTCTGATTCCAGCCAGGCTAGACGATTGAATTCTATCTTATTGAACATTTGCGTGATTTATTTTTTTATTTCTTTATTTATCAGGAACTCTTCAAGTTGGAAGACTCGGCTGCGGTCAAAGTTGGCCCAAGGAAGTGAAGGTTATTTGTGATTGCCAAGTGAACGGGTCACAACAAGTAAATGGTAACTCGGTCAATCGGTCGAGTATTAATTTGCTCGAATGGTCAATGCCTCGAGTTAGTTGTGTATAAACCTCGAACATTGGTGAGATCAATAGCAAAAGAGCACGTCGACCCTATCATCACCAAGGATACCAAACTAGTCGTTGTCGTAGTGCATCAAGGTCATTCATAGTCTCTTGAGAACTATTGAAATCAATATATCGATTTATATATTCGCATTACGAATTAAAATAACTCTACGCTGTATAAATAATTTTATTTTTTTCTGGGTTATTTATTTTATACCAACATTTTGATATTTAAAAGATGTATTTTTGTGTAAATAAAGAAAATAAATAATAAAACCCACTGAAATTTTCATACAAAAAAACTTTTCTTTGTTACATTTGTTATTTTCGTTAAAAAAACTCATTTTCATTCATATTTTCCGAGTTATTAATTAACCAAAGCGTGTAATTCAACATAAATTAATTGCCTGAGGCATAAAAAGAGCAAAAATTTCGATAAAAAAATTTTTTTCTTTGTTAAATCCATAAAAATAATAAAAAAAAAAAAAAAAACTGCCATTTTTTCATTAAAAAAACAAAGGAATGAATAAATCACGCGTTTTATCGCTTGAATTACATTCATTACGGCTCTTGACAGCAGGAAACACCTTTCATTCTGCATTTCTAACCCCCCGCCACTAGATGGCGTCACTGAACACGCGGAATTTCGGTTATTTAAAGGAGTACAAGTAGTGACGCACTCTTGTGCGTTTGAAAACTCTTATCCCTTTGCCGGGTGGATTTTTTACCGGCAGCGGATTCGCTCTTATGATAACTGACTGCTTAAGACACTCAGTAGCACATTACCTTCAGATGTTTTTACTTACGGGGATCAATAACGTACAGAAGGAATAGCAGGAAGCTTAATCTAAGAAAATATTTTACTGTATTAAATGATAAACTAAGGCTGAATAATAATATTGAATGAGGTAACAATGTACATTCAAAAAGGGGGATTCAAAAGCCCTTGTGAGCGTAATTAATATTTATCTTGGCCAGACCGAGGTACCTCTTCCCCTTGAAGATATTTTGTAGCAAAATCCCTCCTTGTAAAATGTAATATCTGAGGAAACGGCCGGGTCCTTTATCTTGGGCGCTCCTTGGTAACGAGGAAACTAGTGGTGTCTAAAAACGCGTACCAGAGGAGCGGAGAAAGGATACTGAAGGGCTGAGGAAAATCCTCGAGGAAGAGGAAGATAAGATGCATAATGATAATCATAAGCAAGGACCAAACTGGAAGGTAGAAGGTGGAAGGTGGAAGGTGGAATGTCTCGAGAAGCTAGATGATAAAGGGGCTGGTTTAAAGCTTTTCAAGTATAACTTGGGCCGGGTAGGATCGGTCTCTTTCTATTCACCCCTTAAGCGATGCTCGGGAAAACCGAGAGAAAGAGAGAGCCCTAACCCTATTTTCCCGGGTTTTGCTTGCTCTCTTATAAGGGGCGGCGTCAAGACGCTAGGGGGCCACCAATCCACGACGAACCTCAGGACCTCAACGTGCTCGGATTCGTCGGCGAGGTTTCTTAAACCCTTACCTCGGCGCCAACAGGAAAAATAACGGAAAAATAAAACCCGGGGAGAAATACTGGCAAGCTATTGGCTCGTGTAGAGCTTCCTCTTCCTGAACCGAGCTACTTTTCTTACTTTCACAGACACGGAGCTGCTTATATCAACGGATACTGACTTTAAGGGGCCAATGGGCGCGTTATTCAAGAAAATCGATAAGGACCGCGTTGTCTCAGGATACGCTGGGTCAAAGGACTTTATTAGCCCCAAGCGATGGGATTTTATTTTTAACCTTCAAGTGGAAAATGCTTTTTGGTATAGACACAAGTAACGAGTGATTAGTCTATTGATGTAAGAAAATCCAATGAGCTCGATTAAGATCGAGACGGATATCATGGTTTATTTTTGGAGTTTCATTATACTTTAGATTTTATGACGGCTGGTAAATTTATTTTAATAGAGATATTTAAGACGATGGAACTATTTTTGGAGTTTATGATTTTTTTTATAGAGTGTAATGCTCTTTAATTAAGATTTAATCTATATCTGCTGTGAAATTTATTGCATTGGAGGAAAAAAATCATTAATTTATTTAATTTAATAAGATAATTATAGAAAACCTTAATAATCACTCCAAAAAATTTTTATATTTAAAAATTTCTAGATACTGCCTAAAATTCGAAATCCAATAATTGATACTATCCCGTCAGCAATTGGGACATACCAATAATTTCTTCGAAATAATATTAGAAATTAGAGCCTAAAACTCAAATTCCAATAATTGGTACTACCCCGTCAGTAATTGGGACATCTTCAAAATAATGGCGTTTTTTCTGCATATAGATGAAATTTTCTACTAAAAAAATCATTAACTACAGTATTGTGATACTAATTCACACCAAAAGCTAATAATATCATCTAATTTCAGAAAAAAAAAAAAAAACCCTGAAAACAAAGCTCATTCCTTCTCCAGTGTTCTTCCGCCAAAAAACTAGGAAAACGAAGCCATTACTTCTAAATTCACATAATTAGAGTGCAGTACTAGAAACGACAAAGGGTGCGGAGGAAGTGGGTGGTGTGAAAACGGGCGGATTTAGCAGTCTCTAAATCGTCAACAAAGCCAACACCCCTTGCTCATTTCCTCAAGCTCGAGCAGTAGCAGCTCGAGCTTCACCCCTGGCCCCTTTCTCTATGACGAAGCTCATCATCATCCAGGATTTCTCCTCGAAGTTCCAAAACCGCGTTCACGTGTCTCTTAACATTAATAATGCGAGTGTAGGAAAGAGACGTCTCCTGAGGCTGCTAACAGCGGTCTGAAGCTTTCCTCCGCTGAACTGTATAGAATACATATATAACTTAGACTTGGAAGTAACTTTCTTGAGAGCTGAGATGGAAATTGACGTTAATGTATCACGAAAGGGTCTCTCGTGCCTCTCCTTCACACTGCATCCTGCAGATTCTGGATTCAAGACTGTAGACTGCAGTCTTGTGTGAGCTTTATTCAACTCCTTCGACGTATTCCGTCGTTTACCTTCCCTCTGAGTTCCTTTGCTCGGGAGGTCTTATAGTGCAAGATGTAACCACCCGCGATTACCATTCGAAAGAACCCCAATCCAGCATCCAACAGCTACCATCTGCAGTTCCGCTTCTGTGGTACATTTTGCCGATTCTATACCTTCTACACGTCTACGTCTAAGCTATATTCCTTCTAATACGTAATTTTGTGCCCTACGATAATTAGACGGCTTTGAACTGTCTACATGCTGACGGGTCTGCATCTGACTTGCTGATTAAATAGTTCTGTGTTAAGGGATTCAATTATTAAAATTATCTACTTTGCATACATGGATTATTCTGTTTAATTATAATTAACACCCATCACATACCACATCAACGTTTTTATGTCCTACATCCACTAACTAGTCTTTATTTTCCTTTTTTTTTCTATTTTAATCGACATTTTCATTCAAAATATCATTCAAGATCTTTCATATGGCCATATACAATCAAAACAATTCATACAAGAGAAGTTTCTTCGGAATTATAGCAAAGAGAAAAGAAAAAAACAGTCAATTCATCGATTAAAAGAAATCCGTCGGCAGTCAATCGGAACAAAGTGGATTTACATTAACTTTGACTGGTTATTTATAATCATCAACCTCAGAAAAAGGTACTAGATACTCCGTAATAACTACAGAAAAAAACCCCGCGCTGTAGATTAAGTACAAAAAAAATTTTCTTTGTTAGATAATTTCAAGGTCACGAATTTCGATCGATTTTTGAAAAAAAGTATCGAATTTATTGGAATAAGAGCTTTTTTTATAAACGGAGGTTGCAAATTAACATTTCTAGACCCTTGTATACTTTAGTTATACATATAAAGAGGTATCTCGTTTCGTTTTGAAATCAAACTCGAGAATTTTCCCCCAAACTGGACCTCTTATTCACCCGACTCGGTTATACTCGAAAGTCGAGAGGCTACCGGGGTGGCTTTCTCGTCCGCCTTTACTTTATATTTCGTCTCTCGAGCGGTGGGAAATTTCTCCGTGCTGGACACTCGTTTACCTACGGGTAATTGCATAAAATTATTCTCTTACTTCAAGTTTAACTTGCTTTTTTTGTCATTCCAGAGTATTTATTCTCAGCATTACTTTGAAGTCCGTCATTTTTAAATATTAATACTCCCTTGAATTTATAATTATTTGCATAAAAATATTACTTTGAACTCTAAACTACTGAATGTGGGGAGTATACTTGATATTGTGAGAAAATAATTCAAAATATTTTCCCAGCAGATGTTATTTAAAAAAAGCTGTTTGAAACATCCGTAAAAATTAAGAAAGGAAACCAGAAATACGTATAGTTATCTAAAGGACATGTTGCGATCTAGATTTCTGTGTGATTCTTTTCTGGTTTCCGTGTCTTATTGACCCTCCAACAGGTTCCTCAAGTTTGACCGCTGGTCAGTGCAATAGTTGTACTTTCCTCTGAAAGTATCTAAGAAATCAAGTTTATTAGTAAGCTAAACCTGTTTTAGATTTTTTATTTTCGAAACATCGACCCTTTAACAATTAAAACATTATTTCTGTCAATTCAAACTAGATACTAATTCTTTCAACATGTTTCTCGACTAAGGGTCTAAAAATAATTTTTTCGTTACATTTTTAAACCCGTCTACCACCCACTTTGCTAATACTTTGAAATTTGATGGATTTTTTATAAAATAACTAATTTTTTCGTAATAAACGGCTAAAAAAAACAATAATTACAGTTTTTTTAGTAGAAAATATGAAGAATTCTGCACTTGGAGCTTTAGACTGAAGATAAATATTTAAAATATTTATTATGTAACCTGATATATTGATATATGATACGAAAAAAAATTTTTTTTAATGAAATAATTTTATTTCTTAAAGAGAAACTTTGAATTCAAATATTAGTAAGACCGTACAGTCAAAAACAGAAGACTGTGAGTGTGTCTGTGAGCTGACCCGGGTATAAGCGAAACATGAACGATAAATAATGATAATAACTTGTAATAATAAATGATAAGACATTTAGTATCTCCAGAGAAGTTCCTTAATAAAACAGATCTTATATAGAAGACGCCATTTTGAATAATATGGACCAATCGGAGCCGGCGAGGTGAGGCATCTTTAAGGGAGAGATGGGGGTGGTAAGCAGTACGCCCGGGAGCTTGTTCCAACACAAACTACCCTTATATTACAGTGAGCGCGAAAGCTTTCCTTGTCTCCGCGTACTGCTTGCTCTACTCACCCCTGTTAACTAGAAGGATGATTCTCGAGCTTCTTTGCTTCCAGCTTCCTTCACCCCTCTTGTCACCCGGCGTAACCACCCCGTAGCTCCGAAACCCAACGCCTGGGGAAGATTGTCCAAGAGAGAAATACGTGCCGAGTCGGAGAGAGAACTTACGCTAAAACATTTTCCATTAGCGTGTGCTACTCCTCGAGGTTCGATCCCAGAAGGTAAATCGACCTCGTCCCATCCTCGGCAAATATTACAAGGCGTTTCAAGGATTCAGAACTTATTATTTATTTACTTTTAATTCAATTGGTCTCATCTAATAATACGTTCACTTTTTAAGGGGTTATTATCATTTTAAGACTCTATGTCTGGGTATAATTAGTTTTCTTACCACTTTAGGTTACTTAATAACTCAGAAATTAAATTCAAATCATCTCAAAAAGGCAGAAACTTGGTAAAAAATTTTCTACGGCCAATTTATGATCATTTTATGCCTTAAAAAAATTTTTTTACTTATATTTACAATTAATACCTTTAAAAGTAATCCTAAGCTAACCCTCAGCGCCCCATAATAGGTACACTGGCATCCAGAAGCTCAATATATTTAGAAAAAAAATTTTTTTGTAATTTTTTTTCTCCAAATTTAGATTTTTCAGTCACTATTTGTTATTTTCTCCATTATTATCATTTAATAAGTAATTTTAAACCTTCCAAAATTGTATTTTAATAAATTGAATCTTAAATAATATAAAAAAAAAAAAAAGTTTTCTTTGTTAGATTTCAAAATTTGGGACTTTTTTGGGTCAAAACTGAACTTTTTGGTCGCTATCAATTATTTTGATAATTTTTGTAGACTAAAGACGTTATAAAATAATTTTCTGATTGAAAAATTCCAAAATAATCGCATAAAAAAAAGTTTTCTTTGTTAGGTATTGAAAAAATGAAGTTTTTGTACTAAAATCTAACTTTTAACAGTACAAATTGCAATTATAATGATTAAAATTATTGAATAGATCAATTTTAAGTATATTAAAAAGACTCTACGGGCATTAGCATTCGCTATAATTTCGTAAAAAAAAATATTTGCGGGTCTGAATGCATAAAAATCCAGTTCAACATCTTTAATATTGATTAAGAAGTCGCTATTCAAGGTTCCATGATTAAAATATGTGCAGCAAAAAGCTGTGAGAGTTTTAAAATTCATTATCAACTTAGAAAAAGTATATTCTTCAATAGTCTGAAAACAAATCTCACTTTAATTACAATAATCCGTGAGTTTGCAAGTTTGACGAAATTCTATCACAACTCCGGAGTCCTTTCCCTCTCCAAACTCTCGGAAACCTCAAAATAAAACCCTGGAGAAGCACCAGCAGCAGCATCAAGATCGTCTCGAAAATAACGACAAGCTTGAGCTCATGAAAGCTGAGATAATAATCCTCTTGGTGTTTCCTAATTAATTTAATTCGACGCGACGTAGTGAGCGCGAGAGTTTGCGTCTTGAGCGACTCCACCCTCTAGCCCGGGTTGCGAATATACATAAACCAAAAGGAAGCTTACCAAAAGGAAGACGATCCAACAAACGGGGGTGGAATAAATTTAAGGGAGAGAGAGAGAGAGAGAGAGAGAGAGAGAGAGAGAGAGAGGGTGGACTGATGTCTCGAAGGTTGCTTGGAGGCACAAGACTCCCTTTTCCTATCTATTTGATTCTCCAAGCGCCCAACCACCCACGCACCCACGCACCCACACACCCACACACCCACCCCAACCCAGCCTTTGGAGCAGCCATTTTCTCGGAAATCCCTCGCGTCTTCAAGACTAGATTCTTCGGCAGACGGTGGGAGGCGGAATGAGGATGAGAGCAGTGTCTTAAGTCTCTGCAGAGCGGTTGTACGCTTGACAAGCAACGTTAATGTATGTATGAGATCTCCAAGAAAGAGAAATTCTGGTTCTAGCTCAAGATTCTGCTGGAGAATCAAGAATGGGTTGCTGGAAGAGAATAGAAGCATTCTCCAACCCTTACAACTAAGGATTCATCTGGTAGCTTTGGTGGAGGGTCGCGACTCCACATGAACGTGCAAAATTCATCTTATGTGTATCATCACGACTAGACTACTCCACCCGTACGATGAACAATGTACAAAAAGACAGTTCTGGATGGTGGATCCTAGATCTGGGTGCTGGATGCTGGATGCTGATGCTCTGATTGTGCAGAGCTGATGTGACAAGACGCTGAAAGCTTACAGCTGCTCAACCACTAACTAATCAACAGTCTTGACACCTTTCCATCTATTGTTGGCTCCACCCCGCGGGATAAAAAATCCCGGCGTTAAAGTCTCTGGCGAATGGTTGGAAAAGTTCTGACAACCATTATTCCACAACAAAAGAGACGATAAGAAGGAAGGTAGGTTGACATTGTCAGGGATAGAATTTTCTGGAGCAGCAAAGGCTGTCAAACGTCTCCTCCCCCAGATTGCAAGTACACGTCTTAGCGTATTCCTTTGACAATTTCGATCTAAGAGACGCGGGTCGGATGGTGATTCAATTTAGATAATTAACGATATAGAAGGTGAAGTTACAAGGAAAGCAGACTTTAAGATGGAGAAAGAGCCTTCAAGATCCGAAACATCTCTAGTTTAGTGTTTCTGAGACGTCGAAAGAGATGCTTCCTCCTCTTCTAACCAAGGAACCTCATTCTTTTTGGCGTATCTTTCTCCGAGGCAATCTCTGAAATACGTTTCGTAGTTTCTGAGACGTTAATACCCTAATGGGAATTAACGAGGAGAGCTAGAAAAGGAAGAGGAAGAATTGAAGCTGGAAGAGAGGGTGAGGAAGAGGAGGAGCGCTCACGTGGAAAGAGCCAAGTCGATTTGTTTTATCTCAGCGCTGGGGATATGAGATTGCAGATGAAATTGAAGGCTTTTGAGAAGGATTCGAGGCAGAGACCCGAAGGAGAGACGGATAAAGAGGAGGGTAGGTGGTAGGAGAATTTCAAACATCTCGCGATTCTCGACGCCACATTGAGGTAACTTGATGGAGAAATTGAATTTAATCTCGAGATGAATATCGAATCGAACAAACTCGCCGAACTAAAATCTGTCGACTGGTTATAGACGCCGTTGGTTCCAATGGGGAAGAAAGGAGGGCTGAGGTACTCTGCGATAGTTACTCACCAACTTACCCGTGACTTCCTGGGTTGGTTAACATGCCGAGATCTGTAAGCTGGTTGGTGATAAACATTTTAGGCATGTCAGCCGCAAATATCAGGTAATTTAAAATCATCACCATCATCATAAATCCATGGACATATCAGTCCATATTAGAAAATTTATTAACGGCAAATTCTAATTACTTTCAAAACAAAAAATCCCCTTGGAACAATCACAATAACACAACACGTGATCATTCGCTAAAACAAAGAAGCACATTGTACCCATTAGGATGCATTATGTAAACACTTAACCGGGATTCTTGACAAATGCACGGCGAGCACTACAGACACACTCCTTTGTGAGTAAGTTTCTGACAAGATGGAAATGCTTAACAACTTAATTGTACACTGCTCTTTGTAGACTTTCGACCACTTAATACACACTGGGATGCTACAAGCCCCTCCTAACCCTCTCCCAACCCCCTTCTATCCTCCCCTTTGTCCTAGCTGGACACCAAGTCCACGTGGTCCAGGCAACAATGCGTATTGTTACTCCACGGTCAAGGCCTCGCTTCCTGACCACGTGGCGCCCAATCCTTTGTTTTTTTTTTCTCTTGATTACCATACGCTATGCTAATCTAATTAGCAGCCCTTTGTCTTTTCTGCTTCCGAGCCCTACCAGGTATTCACCAATCGAAAATAGGAAGTAGGCAATTGCGTAACTTCAAACTTCCGCGTATAACACTGACCTGCTGGTTGTTCGCCTGCCGGACAGCTTGACCATTTGATTCCGAGATCCTTCATCGGACAGGTTATCTTGACCCGTTCTGTGGGAATTTTCGGAGGTTCTGCGAATGTCGTTCGATAGGTTTGTTGCCGGTAGAGTCTCACGAGTACCGGATCAATATCGATGGGGGAACTTGTACTCAACTTACAGGTTTTTCTCATTTCTTACTTGGGGTTTTCTTCGAATTTTTTCGGATCGACACTCAGTTGTGAGCAGACTTTTGATTCAGTATCGTTATTAGTGCGAATTTAAATTATTGAGTCTTTTATAAACCGTGAAAAATAATCAGAGTGAATATCGAAGTTAATCCGGAAAACTTCCGAGTTCGGAGTGATTAAATTAATATAAATTTTAATTAGCTGAAACGAGTTTCAAATCCCGAATTACCAACAAATACTTCGACTAATTTATTTCAAGTCTAACTTTGTTAATATTAATTAGATGTTTACTTTTTCGAAAATTTTTAATTAAATTTAAATTAAATTCGACGAAATATTTTAAGAATCTATCAAAAATATATTTTTTTACATAAATTCATCACTTATAGAAGAATTAGATTAAAAACTTGCCTTCTTTACACTTATTTTATAAAGTCACCTTTTCATTTTATTAAGTTTTGAAATTTTTTTTCGGAAAAATCGCAAAATGATTAAAAAAAATTAATAAACTATATTTATTTAATAAAACGAAAAAAAAAAAAAAAAAAAATTTTGCCGAAACCCGGGATTGAACCGGGGACATTTAGATCTTCAGTCTAACGCTCTCCCAACTGAGCTATTTCGGCGCCATTAAAAACTACGTTCTGTAGTGATCAATTTCTTTGTTGACATCAACATGAAGGAAATGCATAAAAAAAAAAATTTTTTTTTGTTAGTTATGCGTTAATCTTTAGTTTTCTTTATTAATTACCGGTTCAGAGCATGATTTGTAATGTAATTTGAAAGGAAAAAATCAAACGGAACCTGAAAATGCATTTAGAAAAAAGTTTTCTTTGTTAGATAATTTCAAGGTCATCGATTTTTTCGTAAAATATTGAATTTTGAGGTTTATCTCTGTTTATTACACCAAAATAAGTTGAAAAAAATTTATTTAAATTTCTAAGAAGTAAAAATGACTCGTATATAAGTCAAAAACATTCGAATTTACCCTCTGACTTATCAGTTAAAAAATAAAATTGAAAAAACTTCTTTGAAAACACGGGAGATATTAATTTTCGTATTAATCAATCAAAAGATCCTCCAAGTACGTAAAATTCGCTGAGAAAAAAAGTTTTTCCATTACAATTCCTCGCTCAACAATTAACCGTGTGAAATATATTACCAAAAGTCGTAAAAACAAAGCGAGCTTAATTTCGGGACATATAAAATTTAGTTAAAATAAAAGAGAGAGATCAAGTTAGTGGTTGTGCTTCAGGCGTGCTTGGCAAGCTTTTAATTGTTTCGCGCTTACCTCGAGAACACCAGACCAGAGCGTCATTCTGACTACCCTCACAGACACCCTCACAGCCACCATTCTCCAGTCGATGTACCGGGAGGGTGAAGGTTATAAATACGCCGAGTGTTTAAAAACCGCTCAAAGCAGTATGTTCCAGTGTCTTTATACACCCACATTTCCTCATTTCCCTCTTTATCCTCTCATTCCTCAATTGTTCCTTATAACGACCCTGTATTTTAATCGCCCGGTTGAAAGACGACCGATTTATCCAAAAAAAAAAAAAAAAAAAAAAAAAACCTCCTAATAGCTCAACACTTTTCCTGCCTCTGATCTAAATCAAAAAAAGTCTTAAATTTTGGGCCATCGAAGGTTGGACAGTTCAGATCGCAACTTTGGATTTATGCGTTGCGCGTTTCTACCAGGCACCCAACCGAGTTTTAGAGGCTCGGTAACTACTCAGATATATGGAAATTCGGCAGCCGGTGTTCCCCAAAAGTGGGAGGGTGGGTGGCGAAAGTAAAACGTCGCAATACCCAAGTAAAATGAGGAGAAGAGAGCTGGAGCTAGGCGAATAAGGAAATAGTGGATGCACGGGCGAGCAAGTAATATAAATTCAAATCAGACCCTGTTTTCACACACAACAAACTTTGGAGGAACTACACCAGTGGTGGCTGCTCTCTAGTAGGTACTAACTCACTCCAAAACTCAAACCATCCTTTTCCCAGCGTCTAACCTCCGTGTCCTTACCCCGGGCAACTAGGAACTAGGTACCAAGACCTTACTAACGTCTTAATGAAGATATGTGATAGAAACCTGGGTCTCTGCACCGACCAATTTAGCCCTGGTACCACCCAGAAAAGTAAATTACCTTTATCAAATTACGTAAAACTTGGCTAGTATCCTAGTTGGAATTTTCCTAACTTATGACTCCTTACAAGACGCATTAGTTACATAATTACAAGGAATCTCTAGGGTTCCATTGTATGAGACTTGTATCTTGACTTTGAAGTCAAAGCGATAGCTTGTTACGCAAACGACAAGCGTGTTAATATGTAAAAGGAATAGTGAAACGTTACAGCTTATCGATAAGGATAAGACACTTAGGTTGTCATCGAAATGGCCTCCGTTAATGCCCTCTTAATATTAAGGTATCTTATACGACATCCTTTGGGCTCGATTTTACTTCCTGGATGCTTCTTCAGCCATTGTAATATCCACTTTACAACCTTGCCATTAATGGGTAAATTTATTTCAGCCTTGGGACATTCCAGGTGCATTTAAGGGGGGATGAAAAACAGGGAGGATAGTAAACCTTGCAGTTAGAACTTATAATTATTTATCGAGTCTAGTCTTGTTTTACAGAAAAGGAACGAGAAAATCTCAAATTCCATCAGCGGCAAAGTTTATAGAGGGCTAGTATAGCCTTTCCCCACATTTCCTGAGTTTGAACTCAAGGTGGGACATCCTCTCCTCAGATGTGAGCCTTTTAGGGGTGGCGGAGAGTCTAAGGTAGATAATATTATTTCTCCGGTTCTCTGGTTCCGTCCTGACGGTATCTTTCTGTGGATTATGTGTTGGTGTGTATAGCAGCCCTCTAACTCGGCACCCACATGGATGCCTTGACTAGTATAGAGCATGTTCTAAGGTTCACTCGTAGAAAGGCGTACTCGCTCGCGCCATTTTGTGAATGTTAAATCATTTATTGATCCAAGAAGGTGCTGCGCCGGTTTCCTACACAACTCACCCCTACACGTCGTATCTCTCTTATCTCCCATCCCACCCCCCGGGTGCTAGAGCCTCATCGCGGAGCGTTTCTCTTCGGTGCTTTCCATTGCCTCCCGCGAGACCCCAAACTCTCCACACTCGACTGCTAGACTCAACTTCTCTGACTTGTCTAGTTCTCCCCACATAAGCCCGAACCTCAGCTCCGAGGGTGGTGCGCCAGCCTCCATCGTTTCTTCCTTTTCCATGACCCAGGAAACGGAGAGACGTCTGAAAGCGGCTCCAACAGAACCTTATTCCAACCGACACACGAATTTATATACTCACCCTTACCAGCATCCCTACATTTGGATGCTAAGTTCGAGACCTCGGCTGGGGTTCTATCCAAGCCGCTACACACCAGTCTCAGACTCTTCCTCCAAATTATCCAGAAGGTTACTGCGAGCCTGCTGGATTTATGCTTTCAAGGAGGCACTTTAACCCTCAAGGTTCAAAACAGCCTTCGCATTAGGGAAGAACACCAAGACTTTCTGCTCTTGGTTCCAGTCCAAGAAATCCTCCGTCCTGGAATGGGAAAATCGGCCTTCGAACCATAAATAACAGTAATTTATGCTTTGCAAAGTGAAAACTAGAGATTACTTTGGGAGTTCCGGCAAACGATAGAGCTTTCCTGGTTTTGTTCTTGTATCTGTAGGCTTGCTTAAAGCCTAAAGATCAAAGCTGCTTCGTTTATCATCAAGTTACTGTTCTGATTGTGGATTTCAGATTAGATATATAGAAAGACAAATTAAATATGAGAAAAGCCAAGTATGGATGGATTAATTTTTTTATATCAAATTTATAAATAATATTGGAGAAAATGAGATTGTTTGCAACCTATTGAAATGAAACAGCTCATTCGTAAACGAGTGCGCTGATCCCATTACGAGGACGTTCTACCTAATCCAAGCTCGGCCAGCCCAGTCCGTTAATAGCGTCCTAATCGAGTTCCACTGCTACGGCTACATGTGTCCCCGTCCCGATTTGAAGGATAGGTAAAACAAAAAGAGAATAACGCTCTGGCAGCAAAGCCTCTAAAAGTCATTACCTCATTAGCGAATCAACGTTCTCGAAATGGAAAAATAAAAGAAGAGCACGGGATAATTTAATCGGAAAGATACTTTTTTAAAGCTTGCGCAATCCCGGATAAAAATACAACATTCTCAGCCTCAGCGCAGAATCATAAAAATCCGTTCTTACGGTGTAATGGGGTGCGTTACGCATGAGGGTTCAAGCTTCGGATCTTGTTAGTCAGTACAGAAAAATTTGTGCTGGAAGAAATCACAGTTTGCGTGATTGGTGTTTTCAGTGGAAATTATCAAAAGTATTTTGAGGTTTTAATTAATATTTTTAAAAGATTATTCAGGTGGTAATTTTAATAAATTTATGAGTTATGAGTTAAGTTTGCTGGAGTATAATTTGATAGTAAACTATTCTCAGTATTCACTACTACTATAACTCAGAATTCACAGAATCTTAGTGGTCGTTACTTGGACACGAAATCTCGGTGTCCCTCTACTATCTCTGGTATGCACAGACGTTCTTCACTATCACGTTCTCAGCGCTGATTCAACCCCATTGTGTATTTATAGGCATGTTATTAATAAATTTTTATTTTAATAAAAATCCAATTTATTTAATTACAAAAAAAAAAATTTGTTCAATTTTTGACAATGAAAAAAAATAAAAACAAATTTTTTTTTTTAATTCTAAATTAAATCCTAATTTTTAAAAAAAAAAAAAAAAAAACTCTCTGGTTTAATTAACCACAAGAATAAACCATCGACCTCAAAAGTTGCCACAAACTTGATCCTACAAAAAAAAAAAAAAAAAAAAAAAAAAAAAAGCTAGGAGCTTTCTAACATCCCGCCGTCGGATATGGCCGTAAAGTAAAGATGAGAATGCAGGGTTTCAATTTCAAAGTTTTGAGACTCTGAAGGGTGAGCGCCATACTTTGTAGGCCCCACCCCAATCTCAGAGGCCGCCTCTTCGTCGAAGCGCCTCGAGGGTTGAGAATGATATAGGGGTGGCGGCCGCCATTTTGAATTAGTCGTGCTTAGAGTTACTAAGGGGGTTAAATTTTTATGAGAGTCCGAAGCAGCACATTTACAAATTCCTTCCACTCCGAGCCGTCGTAAATACCGGGTGGTTTTCCGCTTCTATTTATTTACCATTATTATCATCATTATTGTTACTATTTATTAGCATGTTGATAATAAATAATTTATCAGTTGGATTGAATCGAATTGAATTACCTTGTTTTTTCAGATATTCACCGGCTGTCATTTAACAATTAAAATTAAGTGGAAAACGCGAGTGGTGATGCGAGGTGAATGCACCATACAGGGATGTCTGAAATAACGAGCGCATAGTCATGAATTTCAAAACAGCACAACTGTCATATTGCAGACGAAATTCAGTCTGGAAAATCCATTAAATTTGTTTAACTTTCTATGGATGCTGTTTAATTCATTTCTATCAAAATCTCGATTAATTATCCTGTTTATTGATTAATTAATTTTATTATTTAATATTTTTAATATTTCAGCGTTTATTTATTTCATTTTCTAACTATCGATCATACTTTTCACTTATTAATTAGAAATTATAACGCAAGTTTGGATTCTAAACACGGGTGATTAATTTCCGAGCGAACGATTTTTGGAGTGGGGTGGATAATTGACCGCTGGGGGCCACTCCATCGGTAATTTTAATCTCAAGGTAAATTTGTTTACCGAACTAAATTGATTGAAAGTATTCGTAAATAGATTTTCAGGATTTTTGTCAGTAAAAAAAATTATTTACTAATTTTTACACTCTTGTTTTTCACCTCAGAAGGTCAATTTGTATCCCCGATTGCTTAAAAACTTTTTTTCATTGATTATAATCATAAATAATAGTTTTTTTTTCACGAAAAATCTCAAAAAATGCGTGACCTTGAAATGCCTAACAAAGAAAACTTTTTTTCTAATTGACCTAGGGCAGTGGATTTTTTTTTACAGATTCTTGGATGTCTCTGCCACTTTCTCATGTAGATATTGATGGTAAAAGATGCAATATTCCAATATGGCTCATGGATTTTCGAAATGTTCCATAAATATGTCGAATGAACTTAATACTTGGCTATAAATAAGCGATAAATTGAACAGATTTATGGCGTAGTTAAATATCCAGAGGTAAAATAAAAATTTGTGTTGTAAAAAAATGTGCAATTTATAGTTTTTTTTTTTATGAAATGTAATAAAAAAATATAAATAAAGAAATTTATATTAAAAAAAGTGTAATTTTTTGGACGGAGTAAAACATTTTTGATTTTAAAGAGTCAAAGGAAAGCTTCCGTTCTTGGATCGATTGACGTATCAGTGTCCGAGTGGATTAGCTTGTAATTGGTAACAATTGGTTCATTAATCTGTATACATGGTACATTGTCCGTAATCATTAACCCTTAATCGTTGAAGTGTATCATCTAAGATGGAAAATTAATAAAATTTTAATTTAAAATTATTGCTTAATTAATTTTGTTAAATTTTATTAGTTTAAAATTAATTTAATTAATTAAAAACTCAAACACAATGATAGAAATTTCACTAGACAAAATATAGTCACTGTACTCGAATTGATTTGTAATTATACTGCGGTAATGTAACAATTGTAGACGAAATCCCACAAAATTAACGGATATTACGTACTTGGCAATAAATAGAATGAAAATACCTCGGTTTGAGGGATATATATATATATATATATATATATATATATATATATATATATATATATATATATATATATATAGCGCTTGGTAAGTGGAATTAATGTGGTGTCATGTGTGTTGTATTCTGGCTCAATTTAATATCCATCGCGATGTACCGAAAATCGCGTATGTGCCCATATTTTATTTAATTATATTTTTAATCTGAGTATCCTCTATTCACATCACAGCGTCCTGTAATCCTCCATGTTTAATTTTATTCAACACTCCATTCGTTAATTACTTTATTTAATTATCCATTCATCTATATCTCGATTATTCGCCCCGAAATATCTCTATTCGATAATCTATTTACTTTTTATCACATTTATGTCAATGAGCTATCAAGTTTCGCATCATTTCGTCCTCTCATATTGATAACTGTCAGTTATCCTTGACCCTGGTTAAAAATATTGATTGAAAAGGATTGAAAATGATGAAATTAGAATACTTTTGAATAATTTCAATTCTTTTTCATATATATATATATAGATATACAGTTCACATAGGGTGACTGATTACCAATACTTTTCAATCAATATTTTTAATCAAGGGAGCTACACGTCAAAAATTCCATTTAGGACATTTCAGAGTTATTGATTCATCAAATTAAATAAAAATTTATGTAATTTTATCATTATTTATTAATAATTATAAAAAATCTCTTTATTTAGAATTTTTATATTATTTTTTTGCTAAATAATTTAAGATTCCTTTAAAATAATCTTTTTTTTTTTCTATTATAAACTTCAAAATAATTGAAAAAAAATTTTTTTAACGCAAATAATTCATTTTTATTAGCGCTCAATTTATATTTTTATTTATTAAAGATTTTAATTAATTTTTTTTTTTTTTTTTTTTTTTTTCTATTATCGGACTAAATTATGCCCAAAAAAAATTTTAAACTTTAATCAATACTTTTATCGTCCCTAATAATAAAATTTTTTTAATTTAGCGTTTAAAAAAATTAAAATAGACAATTTTGGATAAAAATAGCCAAATTTTTAATCTCAAATTACAAATTATTTTAATTTTAAAATTCAAGATCATAAAAAACGAAATTTATAACATTTAAAGTCTTATTTTTTATCTTTAATAATTCTTCTTTCATATTTTATGATAAAAACAATTAAAAAAATTTTTTTGTCATGTATAATTAATTTTTTTCCATCTCGATAGATTAATTTTCCGTTATTTAGCGTAATGCACAAAAAATACTAAATTATTCAAAGTTTTTTAATAAACGCGGGAAAATTGACGTCACAGCGGCTCCTAACGCCATCTAGCGGTTCGGAAATGAACGTGATTTATTTAAAAATTTTCTAGTGTTGTTAACAAAGTAGGGCTTTGCATTTCCAACAAAATTAAATCACTGCGGCTGGATAATCGATTAGAAAAAGCAAAAAGTAAAGTACATAAAATAAATTTCCAGCTGTTTTGACATTCCACGAGGCGTAAGTTGCCATTGATCAAACAATCAATCATAAATACATTTTAATTTAAATAATAACAATAATTCTTGTCTGTAATATAATAATAATTATTTAGTGAGAGAATCTTTGTAAATTTGCATGTAATCTATTCTTAGAAGCACGTGTACTAATAATTGAACCCGAATTAGAAATCCCTTAAGATGACTCAGTTGACGGGGGAAGAAAAGTTCCAACTGATAACTCGGAATCTCGCAGAGTGGCTCGGAGAAGACAAACTCAAGACGATCCTCCAGGACCGGGATCTCAAAGTTTACTGGGGAACTGCGACCACTGGGAAGCCGCACATTGGATACTTCACGCCGCTGTCCAAGATCGCTGACTTCTTGAAAGCCGGCGTTGAGGTTACTATCCTGTTTGCGGACTTGCACGCCTACTTGGACAATATGAAGTCTTCTTGGGACCTATTGGCTCTCAGAGTTCAGTACTACGAAGCTCTGATCAAGGCCACGCTCAAATCTATTGGTGTTCCTCTAGATAAATTGAAGTTTGTCAAAGGAACTGACTACCAGCTGTCTAAGTATGAATATATAATTAGTAATTTGTTTTTTTTTTTTCAAAGCATTTATAAAAAATTTCATCAACAGAGAATACACTTTGGATGTCTACAAACTAACGGCCTCAGTAACCGAACACGACGCCAAAAAAGCTGGAGCTGAAGTCGTAAAACAGTCAGCAGATCCTCTGCTGTCTGGACTCTTGTATCCAGGACTTCAAGCTCTGGATGAACAGTACTTAGGAGTTGATGCTCAATTCGGTGGAGTTGACCAGAGGAAGATCTTTACTTTCGCTGAAAAATATCTGCCGAAACTTGGATATGAGAAACGAATCCATTTGATGAATCCTATGAGTATGTTCACTAATTATCATCCACGTCTACATTATTTTTAATTTTATTATTATTATTATTATTATTGTGTCCTGTCTTTAAATTAATAATAATAATAATAATAATAATAATAATAATAATAATAATAATTTTTCAAAAAAAATATCTAAAACTTTAATTAAAATTATTTACCTAAGTATAAATTTTTTAATAAAAAATAAATTATTAAAGTTTAATAATAAATTTTTTTTAGTTCCTGGTCTAGCTGGTACTAAAATGTCATCATCAGAAGAAGATTCTAAAATCGATTTACTAGACAACGCAGCAGCAGTAAAAAAGAAGCTTAAAAAAGCATTTTGCGAACCTGGAAATATTGTTGATAATGGAATTCTTGCGTTCTCCAAGCATGTTATCTTCCCGATGATGAAAGCTGGAGAAAAATACTTGATACCGAGACCTAAAGAGTTTGGTAAGTCATCAGTCATCAGTCTTTAATTATAGAATTAAAATTATAATGTTGATTGATTAAAATTCCAGGTGGAGACATTGAATTTGAAAAGTATGAAGACCTGGAAGCAGCATTCGAAAAAGAAGTTATCCACCCAGGAGACTTAAAAGCTGCTGCAGAAGTTTACATTAATAAATTGTTGGATCCAATCCGCAAGGCGTTCGAGTCGGACCCTAATTTAAAGACTCTGAGCTCTAAAGCTTACCCGCCACCTGGAAAGGAAAAGAAACAAGGTAATTTTTATTACTTATTTTTTAAAAATTATTGCACTAAATCATCAAAATTATTTTTTTAATAAAAAATAAATAAATAATATTGAATAATATTTTTAGTAGAAAAAAAGAACCCAGCAAACCAACCAGCAGAAATAGAACCTTCTCGCCTGGACATCCGTGTCGGAAAAATCGTCAAAGTTTCCAAACACCCCGACGCTGACTCTCTTTACGTCGAAAAAATCGACGTAGGAGAAGCTTCTGGACCGAGAACCATCGTCAGCGGGCTCGTCAACTTTGTTCCTATTGAAGAAATGCAGAACCGCATGGTCGTGATCCTGGCTAACTTGAAACCCGCTAATCTCCGAGGTGTCGCTTCTCACGGAATGGTTCTTTGTGCTTCAGTGTAAGTATTCAATCAATTCATAATTTAACAATAAAATTAACTAATTAAATAATTAAATAAATCTAGGGACGGAGAGGAAAGAAAAGTCGAGCCTTTAAGGCCACCAGCAGACGCCGCTCCAGGTGACAGAGTCATTGTGGAAGGCTACGAAGGAACTCCGGATGAAATTCTTAATCCCAAAAAGAAAGTTTGGGAAAAACTCGCCGTCGACCTGGTGGTCAATGCTAATGGCGAAGCTTCTTGGAGCGGAAATTTATTGGTCACTTCTTCAAAGGGAAAACTCACTGCCGACTCACTTAAAAATGTTCCTATTAAATAAAAATTGTAGTTTCAATTTTCAATAAATTTTTTTTTCACTTAATTAATTTTATTAATTTAAATTGATATTTTTGTGAAATTTGTAACTACAGTATTTATGGAGTGACCGCTTCTCAATTCTTTTCAATCAGTATTTTTAACCAGGGTAAATTTAATTGATACTTATTCATTATAGAACTTAACAAAATATATATTTATTATAAAATTACAAGGTAAAGTAAAATTAATTAATTATTTAATGGTCGATAATAATCAACTCGTCAATTCCCCAGTCTTCGTAGCTATTATCCGGCAAGTAGCGTCTAATAACAATTGGAATTTTTCGTTGTTTCAGCTCTTTCATAGCGATCTGCAACGGGTCTGTTTCACCTTCTAATTCCACCATCACTGGAGCGCACATGGCAATTTGAAGGGCTCTAGTACCCAGGACTCGAGCTCTTTCGTACCTGTTATTATAAAATTATTAATATTTTTAATTTTTTATATTTTAAATCTAAATAAAATAAAATACTCACTTTGTCATATATCGTGTGGTGATTCGTTTAGACTTGGTAACACTAGCAGAACTTTCTCCAGACGGCAAAACATCAAAATGTCCATCAGCTGCATCATCATCGTGCTGTTCCAGGTCTAAGTTGTCATCCTCCTCATCCTCAAACTCTTCTGCGTTGCTATTTAAAATACATTAAAGTTAGCAATCACTTCAAAAAATTATTTTCGCTATAATTTATTTGTTAAAAATTTTTCTTTAAGTTATTAAAAATTTGATTAATCAATTATCATGCTATTTAAGCGGCACAATAATAAAAAAATTTTAGGTTAATTGGTACTTACTCATCTCCGTCAAAATCTTCATCAGCCATTGTGTATTTAATTTAATTTTTTACTTAAAATCAATTAAATTAACTGTATTAAATTTTTTTTTGTTATTAATTTTCAGTAAAATATGATTAAAATTCACAATTAATGCTTGCGCGTATAATAATATACGATGTTTCGAGTAAATTCGAGAACTAATAATAAATCTATACGCTATGACCGCTATATAGATAGTTTTTATACTGCCATCTGGTGGATATTAATTTATCTAGTTTTATTTGCCCGCGAGTATTTAAATTACTCTATTTTTATTTTAAAAATTTTTTATTAATCTTTTAAAATAAAATATAGATTTTTAAAATTTGATTCTATTTAGTAAAAAAATTTTTTACTAAATAAGAAACATCTTATATTATTTTTTAATTATTTAACTAATAAATTATATCAAGAAAAATTTATTTAAATAAATAAAAGCTTTATAAAATAATAAATGTAATTTTTGAAAAACTATAATTCAAATTTGCGCGCGCCTAACTATAGATTTGCATATATTTTCATGCTTATGATATATTTGACCAATCACATATATTTCATCTCAATTTTATGTTAGAATAATTTTTAATCCTTAATTATTTATTAAAAAAAAATATATATATATATATAACTTATAATTAATATTTTTATTAATATCTAAATATTTTTTTTGTTTTAATTAAAATTTTCCCGCCACTAGCCTGATTTTAAGGAACTGTAACGCCCTCTATCGCATTCCAAGGTCAAATTAAGAGAACCTGGTAGGATAATTGATGCTCTGTTTTATCAATTGATTTTTTAAGAGATTTTTACCTGACCTTAGAAAGATAATATTAATATAATAACAATAATCTAACGATTATTAATTATAAAAGTGCGCAGGCGCGAATTCTAACCACCTTGGCCCGAACTATACTACTTAATTGTTAACAACAGAAACAAGAAACAAAAAGTGGTGTTTAAAAATGGCTGAGGCTCCAGATTTGGTGTTTTTCGATCTAAGAACGGTCCACGATAATTTCGACCGAGCTTTAATTGAAGATGATGATGTTGACATCAAAGCGTACCTCGAAGCTTACAATGAGCTTTATAAGTAAGAGCTTAAAAAAATTTTTTTTTTCACTTAAAATAAAGTAATTTTGTCACGTCACCTTGCTTTATTGTTAACAATTAAAGAATAATAATAATATTAATAAAAATATTTAATTTTAGATTCTTTCAATTGATGGGAAGCGTCTTTAGCTTCGTGTCATCGGACTTGAAGCAGAAAATAGACGTTCTTAATGACCTGGTGAATAAAAACGATAATTATCAATCGATAAAGTCAATGATTGATTATGAAAAGGAAAATAAATTACTTGAAAAAAGTGACTATACTAATGGCGCGAGGACGTTGCTTCGATTACACCGTGGACTTGGTAATAATTTACGCTGATTAGAAAAATTAATATTTATTCAAGAATTTTTATCCGTTAAAAATTTTAAATTTAATTTAATTTAATTTACATCAATAAAAAAAAAAAATGTAGAATTTTTTTTTAAACAAAAAACAAAAAAAGGTTGAATTTAAAAAAAATTCTTTTTTTTTAAATATAAATTGATTAAAAATTTATTTCAATTAATTTTTTTAGATTTTATACGAGAATTTTTAAGACAATTAGAAGAATTAAAAGAAAGTGATAAAACAAGTAACTGTTGTCAGGATGCTTACCAAAAAACATTATCTAAACATCATCCCTGGGTGATTAGAAAAGCTGCTGTTGTTGCCATGTACACTATGCCTACCAGAGAAGTATTATTTAAGAAGGTAATAATAATTAAAATTATATTCAAAAATTATTTTTTAAATTAAAAAAAATTTTAATAGCACACAGAAAAAACAAGATGACACTAGATATCATCCCAGATTATACTCAGTGATATCTGTGGTAAAAAAAAAAAAATTTCAGATAGTAGTTAAAAAAAAAATTTTCAGATTATACTGAGTGATATCTGGATTATACTCATTATAATTCTAGATTATACTCATTATAATCTTTTTTTATTCAAAAAATTTAAATATCAAAATTTTTTTTTCTAGATTGAATAAAATTTAAATAAAGAAAAAATTATTAAATTATTTTAATTTAAAAAATATTTAATAGAAAATTTCTTTTCAGGTTTGTGGCGAAAACGTTCAGCGTAATGTCGATATTCTGCCAAAAATGTTGGAAGTAACTGCCGATGTATTTAACCGGACTCACAATCTCTACGAACTCCACAATTTGCATACCTTGCCTTAGTAATTAACAATGATAATTTAAAAAAAAAAAAAAATTACACTCAAATTTTTAAATAAATTCAACATTTACCGAAAATAACACTGAAAATTTGTAACACCTATTAATTAATTTTACATTTTTTACACAAAAGCATTCCAGGCTTATAGTTTTTAAAAAAATTAATTATTTATTAGCATTTATACTTATTGTACGTAATTTATTTATTGCTTACAAAGTAAATTATTATTATAAAACAATGTTTGCGTTGTTGAAATAATTGATCGATGAATGTGATAGAAAAGCGGGATTTTTTGGCAATAATAAATTATTTTACAAACTTAACAATCTTTATTTTGTTCTTGGCTCCTTATTTTTTTTCCTTTTTCTGTGAAATAATTATCTGACGTAGTTCAAAACGTCGATTAGTATTTTTTTTTTTTTTTTTAAAGTTAGTTTCAACAATTTTCCAACAGGTGGCGCATTGTCGCTAAATTTTCTCCCTAACAGAGAGTTCATTTTTAATAAATTAAGTATTAAATAAAATTTCAAAATGATTTTATGTTTAACTTTAACAATAAAAATAAAAAAAAAAAAAAAAAAAAAAAAAAAACAATACTTATTTAATACATCGTAGAATTGTTTCCTAACGATTCATAAAACTCCTCATTCATTAGCATGCCTAAAAAAAAAAAATCAATTTTTTATTTCTGACTTGATTAATTATTTAAAAATATATATATTAAATCTTACCAGCGATAGAAGCCGACATAAAACAAACAATAGATCCACCAATGAAAGCTCTAATAGCAACAGAAGCAATCTGCTCCCTCTTATCGGGCGCCAATTGGCCCAGGCCCCCCATCATAATTCCTACCGAGCCGGGATTAGCGAATCCGCAAATCGCAAAAGTAGCGATTCCTTCGACTCTCGGGGTAAGTTTACCTAATTTTTTAAACTCTCCCAATTTTTGATAAGCCACAAATTCATTGACTACCGTTTTGAGCCCAATAAGAGTCGCTACGTCCTCGCACTGGTCCCAAGGGACCCCGATTATCCAACTCAGAGGCATAAACGCTCTAGATAACAAGTATTCGAAGGTCAAATCCGCGAAACCTACCAGTCCGCCGAGCCACGACAAAATGGCGTTAAAAAACGAAATGAAGGACACGAATGCCACTATGTTGGCTATGATTCCTAAAACAAGTGGGATTCCCGCCAGAGCTCCCTTTGTAGCGGCGTCCATTACACTAGTGTCCTCTGATTTTTGCATCGGGATATTTTTGAACGTTGTTTGGCTCTTTTCAGTCTCGGGGTAAAATAATTTTGAAAAGGCCAGTGATGCTGGTGCTGCCATTACTGACGCTGTTATCAAGTGCGCTGGTTGGGCGCCAAAACTTATGTACGCTGCTAGTACCGTCCCTGTAATTAATTAATTAATTTATCAGTCATTTAATTAATTCTAGACGAAAGTGAATTTTAATTTACCAGAAACTGAAGCAAAGCCCGAAGTCATTACAGAATGAATTTCTGAAGTCGTCAATTTATTAATGTACGGTTTGATCAACAATGGAGATTCTGTCTAAAATTCCAATTCCTCATTTTTATTATTTATAATAATTATTTTGTTATTGATTATTAGAAATAACAAACCATTCCAAGGAAAGTATTGGCAGCAGCATTGAGAGATTCACAGACAGTTGTACTCATCACTGCATGCAAAGCCCAGCCTAATTTTATTATCACCCATTGCATGGCACCCAGGTAATACAAAATTTGGATCATGAAGCTGAAGAAGAATATGACTGGTAATGCCTGAAAAAAATTTTCAAAGATACTGAAATTGAATTAAATGAATGTATATGATTTAAAGCTTGAAAATTTACGGAAAATGCGAAAACTTTGCTGTCTACTAGTTGGTCAGAGAAGACAAATTTTGAGCCGCTTTCCGCGTAGTTGAGAAATTTAGCGACTTTGTTTGATAAGCATTGAAATATTATTCTGCCAACTGACCAACGAATTGTTAAGATTCCAAAGCCAAATTGGAGAATTAAACCCCAAATTACAGGTCTCCAATTGATCTGAGTAGCAATTGGAAAGATTAGATTTTATCCAACTCCAATTAATTAGATCTAACTCTAATTAATTGGATCTGATTCCAATTCATTAGATATATAGCTTTAATTAATTGGATCTAATTCTCATAAAATTAATATAATAAATCTGATTCCAATTAATAGAATTCAATTCTAATTAATTAGATCAAACTCCAAAAAAATAAATAAAAAGCGACGTATAGTATATCTATTGATACCTTCCGTGGATGCTTGGAGAATAATAATCCAAATGAAAGCATGATAAACATCCCAATACAGCTTATTAAACGATCCCTTGATCCAATCGTGTCGTAGATCAAAAAGACTATTACTGACGCCAGTATAATTAAGTAGAATAATGCTTTTATTGAACATGATGCGTATCTACGACCAAACAAACATTTACATTTTATATTACATTACATACTGTTAAATCTTACAGTGCTATATAATTTATAATAATATTTATTTACTCATCACTTTGAGTATCATTGTTATGTGAATAACATTGTTTACCTTATTCGGTTGATTGACTCCAAGCAGTCGCAGCACGGTCGGAAAATCAGTTTTATCGCATTGGAAAAATACTTTTTTATTATAAAGTAGTAACACAAACTTAAGTACGTGATTGATATGAGGAGTAAGAGCATTCCATATCCGTCACACCACTCTAATACGCAATTGTTGTCTAAAATTTAATTTTTAGAAAGAAATTTTTTTTTTTTTAATTTTTTTAATTCATTTTTTTTAACTTACTATTTTTCGACCAATAAAGGCTTGCAAAAATTAAATAGATCAGTACGACAATATTTATTGCAATTACCCCAAAATATTTGATAAGTGCATTTTTATTTGAAAAGCATTCTTGAAATTTTGTTTCGTTTTTTAAAGTTTGAGAATTCTGAAATAAATAATTTTTTTTTTTTTAACTGATGAAGAATAAATTTAAATTGCAAGAAAAATAAATTATCAGATAGATAAAAAAATAAATTACCTCACTGTCAATACTTTTAATGTATTTTTTTTGTTCCTCACTATTGTTTTCCTTGTAAATAAAAAACGTCATTAATAATTTATTTAAATTTTATTGATGAAAGATTAATAGTAATTAAGAAAGAGAAAAATATTTTTATGCGTAATTTCTCATGTAGTATCTATTAAAAGTGTTGAACTAATTCATTAGATCTGACTTTGACAATTAGATTTGATCCTAATTAATTGGATCTAACTTTAATAAATTACAAAATTTTTATAAAAAGTTTTTTTCTGAATATATGCTAAAAATATTAAAAATAATTAAAATTATAAAAGTATCACCTTAGTAAGATCAATGGAAATTCTCAAATTATGTCCACTAATTTTCCTCTCTACCTATATTAAAAAAGATAAAAAAAAATTTATTAACGAAAACAACGAAAATTTTACAATATTTTATTTACCTCCGAAAAAGCGGGACTGGCAATTCCAGCCATTAGATATTAAATCTTCCTAATAAATACTGATAAATAACTGTAAATATAATTAATATTAATTTACAGCAAAAAAATTATATTAATAAATCATAAATATCAGCACAGATTCACAACCAGGTGAACGTACTCTCTATCAACTTAGTTATTACTATATTTTACCAATCAATGTCACGTGTTTCGTAATTACTTTATTGAATTACTACTTACCTACTGCACAAGTAACTCTTCAGTTGAATTTAAATCCGTATCAAACTCATTAATTATTTTTTTTTTAAATCAACAATAATTTATTTAATTTATTGAAAATTTTTCTCATACGCTAACAAGCCGAACGTTATTCTGAGACTGAAGAGATACTATGATAAAATATTGTGTGTCAATATCATCATCAAGATGTCGTTAGACGTCTTCAGATAAGATCTAAGTAATTTGCTGTAGATTTACATCATAATTATTTATTTTCTTTATTTATTATTATTATTATTATTATTATTATATTTTATTTACAATCGGGTATTTTATAATTAATTTTTTTTTTTAAAGTTTTGATGATTAGATTATAGCGATAGAATTTTTTTAGATTAAGATAAATATTAATTCGTGAGTAAATAAAAGTTAATAACTTGATAAAAATTAAACGTCTAATTTTTTATAAAGATATTTTAAATTATCAGATGTTAGTTTTAGTTTTTAGTAATTTATAATTTTTTATTTGAAATTTAAATTACGGAAAAGAATTATTTTGGCTTTTTTAAATTAAGAAAAAAATTTTTTAAATAAAAAATGAAATTTATAATAGAGCCGTTAGTTGTAAGTCACGTTAATATCAAAACTTTATTATAAAACAGCGAAATTTAGTCTACTATTTATCGCGTTTCACTTATTCGTACTCTTACCCAGCAGTTTTAATAATTATCAGCACTTATCTTGTATTACGACTTACTTTTAGAATATATGTACATTATATATACAATAAGAATGCCGTGGTCCTAATACCACTATTTTCCGCTACGTGACTTTAAGTAAATTCTTTTTTTCATCCTCATCGGCAAATAATTAACCTGATACCTTTTGTATTGTGTTATTTAACACGCAAAATATTTACATTTTTTATTTAGACTCTTTTTTATCCGCAGCTTTTAATAAAACCCTTAAAAAGATCTAAATTTTGGCATTAACTCGCGGGACGTTAAAAAAATCCGGAAAATTTTTATTTTTATTTTTTTTTTTCATAAACATTTCACACAATTTTATCATTTTACCGGCTAGAGGAGAGCTAATGAGTTAATTTTGAAGGAAAAAAATAAACGGGACCTAAAACTTCAATCAGAAAAAAATTTTCTTTGTTAGATATTTTCAAGGTCATCGATTTTTCCGCAAAAAATTGAATTTTGAGGTTTATTTCTGTTTAAATCACTAAAATAAGTTGCAAAAATTATTTTTTGCTTGCAGGAAGTCGATTTGAAGTGTAAATAAATTTTTAAAATTAAAATTGATCCAATGGCTGAGCAAAAAAAAATAAAAATTGATCAAAAAGTCTTTTTTTTTTTTTTTTTAGTTTTATAAAATTTTATTCAAAGAATCTATGTTTTCGTCTATCGGCTAGACTTCTAGAATTATACTTCTAAATGAGTGTCGAAAATAGTAATCTCCCGGTGACATCTTGCGTGGGAGATTGGGCGTTTGCGCAATAACAAATACGCAATTCAAATTTTAAGTTTCAAACTAACCCAGCAAATTTTAATGGGCCTCATTTCTTATCTGATATAGTTATTGAACCCGTGTCCAGTATCCGGAGTAACTTTGATTAAATTACCATGTATATTCTCCGAATCTCCATATTGTTTTTCGGTGATAACCTCACTTTTGCTATGCTTTTGCTATGCGGGTGTTCTAACCCTGAATTTAAACTAATATTACTTTTCGTTTTATAGATATAAAAATCTAATTTAATATTATTGTTGACGTAAATCACTTTTTTCCAAGAAGTCTTGAATAATTTTATTTAATGCTTAAAATTACTCCGTTCAAATTTCTTTCTTGGGACCGATTTATTTTTTTTTTTTGTCACTGTTAAGTGAAAGTTGGGACAAATAATTGAAATTTCTGTTTTATTTTTTAGCTTAAATTAAATTACGGCTGAATTTAAATGACCCTTAAATTTGTAGCAATTTTCAATTGTAAGGAGGTTGGTGCAACGAGCAGAATGTGTGTGCCAAAACACGAGCGCAGCAAAGCTTTATCCACCGTAATTTCAAAAATAAGGACAGAATCTGCAACTAGCGCCACCTAGCGGCGATTTTATGCATTACTATAAAATGCTAGTTCTTTTTCATAAAAAAACTTTTTTTTTAACATTTTTAAAATATTTTTCAAGCCAAAAAATATTTTTTCTAACAAAATAAAAATTTTTAAAAATAAAATTAATTTTTTTTTTTTTTTTTTTTTTTAAATATTGATTTTTTCTAAAATTAAGTGGAGTTAATTTTAGCTGTTTTTTTCTCGACAAAATAAAAAATTAATAAATTAAAAATAAAAGCGATATTTATATTTGCAAAACAAACTTAGCGTAATTATAACATTAAACACGTCTAGACGCCAGACTGTCTGTTAATGGTAACCTCCACTTAGAAGTTATCTCTAAAATTCCTATATGAAATCATAAACTACTCCTTCACCCGTCAAAAGGCACACGTGTCCTTTCAACATAACACAAATTATTAGCCCCATCCGTCTCATATGATATATTTACATTTACTATCCTCTACCGCTCCGCATTTTATTATTTTCAATGATACATTACCATTTACATCCAAGATTATATCTCACAATTCGTCTAGACACCGTGGAAGGGAGGCCCTCTCTATAAAGTCCTCCATCAACTCTCCGGAGATCAATCGCATCCACTCTCTCAAATCAAAACAAACTTGATCCAAAAAAAAAAATATTTTAAATATTTAAAAAAAATCTATTTAGAAAATCTTTTAATTCAATTTTTAATTCTTAACTTTTAAATATAGACACTAAAAAAAATATATAAATACCTCTTTAATTTACCCGCGTCACTACGTACCTATACTTATGCTTTCATACTTACACCGGCGGTCTCAGTTGAGCCTAACATCTCGCACCGTCAACATTACCGTCTCCTGAAACTTTTTATTTTTTTTTATTTTTTCTAATTGTGACAAAAAATGGTGAATATTTTTTACTGAAAGTTTTAAGTGCTGTCAAAATGATCAAAGTGATAATTATCCTGACAATTGCCGTGTGCGCGTGCTCAAGACCCGCGAGTTTTAATTTAGAAAAAAATCCCTTCAGCACTAAAACTCTGGAGTCAATGCTGGAGAAGGCAATTTTGAAAATAATAACCGGTGAGCTTAGCAATGGAGATTTGTTGCTTTTAAGAAGTTTGAATTACAGTTTGGAAGAAGTCGTGGAGATCCGCGAAAGAGAATTGGCTAAAAGAGAGAATAATTTTTTGTCCAGAAAAAATTTTTCCACGGAAAAATTCGACGGGGTTGACGTTGAGGAGTACAACAGGCAAGCAGTTTTGGATTATGAAAATCTGGCGAATAAAATGGAAGAAGAAAAGGAAGAAATTCTGGAAGTTGCACCAGAAAATTATCATTTGGCTTTTGATAAGGCGATGGAGCCGCACGTGGTGTTCAAGATTAGGTTTAATGAAACGGAGGAAGATCAAGGACCAGGTGCTGATTTGGTAGCTTCTAGTGGAAGCACTCCAAGGTTGGATCTAACTTTATTTCCTGGGGATCGTTCTAATGATTCCCATGATGCTAATCTGACCAGAAGGGAGTACGAAGGCCTCGAGTGGGTGGAGGACGACGTCTACCGCGTGATTCCTGAAGCCCTGGACCAGGAGATCCTCCAGGAGCAGCCCGGGGAGGAGCACGCTGAAGATCTTGGGGATTATGCCGCTGATCAGGAGGTTGATAATGCCAATTTGTCCGCTTATCAGCAATTGGCGCTGGCTCATCGCAGAGAGTGAGTAAATTTAAAAAATCCTTTCAAAAATCCACGGAGAAAATAAAAAAGCAATGATTACTCTTTCGTACAAACATCAAAAAAATTTTCAGACAGTAAAGAGTGCTGTGCAAAATTAAACTGGTTACTACCTAATACAGCTCTCTCTACTGTCCCAAATCTAATTTTTTTCAAGACAGTACTGAGTACTGTTCAGAATAGTAATCAATGCTGTTTTTTTTTTTTTTTTTTTAAGCGCAGGATTGGTCGATAATTGTATTTTTAATTTCTAGCGGGAATCACTCGGGCTTCGATAGGTAAGCTTTGGCTCTCAATGCTTTTTGCTGGTACTTTTGTTAGCTCAATGCCAGATACTTTTGCTATTTTTAATCTTGAAGCTTTGCCAGGTTTTTGTTTTGTTGAAATTATGCTTGAGGATCGAAGCTTTTATGGAAAATTTTTGCTTTTAAATCAAATTTATTTTTTTAACAAAATTTACATTTTAGTTTGTAGAAATTAATTAATTTTTTATTTTTTTATTTAAAAATTAAAATTTTTAGCATTTTTTTTTTTTTTTTTTTTTAAATAAAAATTATAATTTCTGTTTTAAAAATAATAAATTTAATTTTTGAAACATCTACTAATAATAATAATTTTTTTTTTTTTTTTTTTTTCATTTTGATAAAAATTAAAAAAAAAATTTTTTTATCCAAAAATTAATTTTTAATTTTTTTAAATATGCGCTCTATTATTTTTAATAAAAAAAATTTTTTTTCAACCAAAAAAATAAATATTGACGTGCCCTTTTATTTAACAAAAGATAATATAATAATAACGTAACTGTAGTCCCCACCTTATATTTATCGGCTTGTTGCCCCTTTTGCGACGTACATGCTCGTTGGCATTTCTTTTATTTTATTAAGTCTAGACTTGAAAATGCATTCGTGCCCGACATTGGCGTAGTTATCTTCTACTCTCTCTTCTCTTTTGTTAATAATTTTATTAACAATATATCTAAAAACAGCAATAACTTGAAAAAATCTTAAAATATTTACTTAAAATAAATTAGCGCGCCAAAATAATGGTGACATCTAATTTCTCCTGGCGAACGGAGAATGAGGGTCACTTCCTCCTCGGGTCTAATATTAAATTTTTGTTGAATGGCTTACTTATTAGTGTTATGTTTGTAGTTTGTCTGATTTGAAATCTCGCCGGTTTAAGAGTAGAGTCTGCAGATGTGTACACACGTTTGCGTACCCAGACAGGTACCAGACGGGTCACGTACGCGACGCAATGTTGTAGAATGCCCGGCGCGACAAGATTGACACGCGCGTGCATTGAATCAAGTGTTATGTCGACATTTTTTATAATTCAACAAATCTACATGCCTTTTTTCTCCTGATTTTTATTCGTAGCTTATCAACCGATCGAGATAAAAATACCGGTCTTGTCTTATTGGCTTGCAAATTTAACGCTCTATAAAAAAGATATCTTTAGTTTTTTTCGTATCTCTAATCGTTACCTAGATATCGTTGCTTTTGTACCGATGCCTCGAAAATCCTCAAAAGTCCTCAAAAAATTTAAGAATTCAAATTTTAAAAATTCATAACTTGAAAAATAATTTTTTTAAAAATACCGGTTTTGTCTTATTGGCTTGCAAATTTAACGCTCTACAAAAAAGGTATCCTTAGTTTTTTTCGTATCTCTAATCATTACCTAGATATCGCTACTTTTAGGACCAGTCCTTAAAATTTCTTAGAAAATTCAAAAATTTAGGAACTTTAATTTAAAAAATTCATAACTCGAAAACAAATCAAGATAAAAATACCGGATTGGTGTCATTTTCTTCCAAATTTATAGCTCTAAAAAAAAAGGTATCTTTAGTTTTTTTTTGTATCTTCAATCGTTACCGAGAAATCGTCGACGATTTAGTAAAATCCTGGAAATTCCCGTGAATGAGGCAAAAACCCGGAGATAAATAATTATAGGAGTAAATTACCTTGCAAATGAAGATTGAGGAGGTTGAAAAAGAGTTTGAGGCCTCGAGAGATTAAAGGAGAAAGGAAGTGAGAGCAAACAGAGACTGAGACTGAGACTGAGACGGAGACTGCTGGACATCAGAGAAACAGACAGACAGTCAAGGGAATCGGGTGCTGCTGACGTTTCTCCCTGTCTAGCCGCCGTCTAGATCGTAATAATAACGAGTAGCGCCTCTGGCCACGCGGCTGTCTGGGTCACTGACCATTCATACCTCTCTTATACATATATACATCGACAATAAGACACGACTGCCGATTTAAAAGTCTCACGCTTACTTGTTAGTTTATCTTTATGCATGTCTGAGTTTTGAGTTCTCGATCCCTGCCGATTAATACCGATTTATAACCTAATTACGGTTTTGTCAACAGCCAAGGACAGAAGGCCATCGAGGACATAAAACTACGGGTCCTGGCGATGACCGGCCGGTTTAATCTCTCCTCCAATGACAATCAGGTCCAGAGGGAGCGACTCACAATGTTCACACCGACTTGTAAGTTTTGGACTTTGTTTTTAACAACAACTTTATAATTTTTTATAAAAATTTTTCATTTCAGGTGAAATTCCTAAAAATACCGACGCTGAATCCTGGAATGATCCTTTTTCGATGAATATGTTCTTTCAACTTAATTTAACAGCCGAGGAACATATTGTCGCTGCAAAATTACGCTTGTTCAAACTTCCTCAAAATGCGACTTTGTCGGCTATTAGTAGCCCTTCGGAAGAAGAAGATGAAGAAGAAAAGAAAATTAGGATTTCTATTTACTTTTACATGAGATCGCTGAAAAAATATCGATGTAAGTCATAATACTTCCCTAATAACACTAATTATAAGAAAAAAAAATTTTAATGGCTATATTAGGTCAGCTATGTCTATATTAGAACATTTCTGGTTATATATGGCCTTATATGACTTAATATGATCATATCTAACCCAATATGTCCGTATAAATTTTTTTTTATCGGTTTTAGTATCAAAAAGTCCCAACAGGTGGCGCATAGTCGCTAAATCTTCTCCCTACCAGAGAGTTAACTTTTAAAATATACATAATTTTTATTCAAATCTTCTAAAGAGCTTATCTGCCATTAATTTCAGATAACTCGAGTTTAATCTATAAAAATTTAATAATTTTCCAGCAAAAAAGAAGCTAATGGACAGCGTAGTGACTCCACTAACCTCAGAAGGCAGCCATCTTGCCTTGGACGTGAGACAAGCTCTGAGATACTGGAGACAAGCCCCCAGAGTAACCAGCGGGACCAACAACCACGGCCTGGTGGTCCAAGTCGAGGACCAGGATGGCAGACCTCTAAAACCGGGGCTTTTTATACAAAGGGATGGCTGCCACGAGGAAAACTCAGATAACAAGGCATGTGAGTGTGTGCGCTAACCTCTAACGCTTGTTTATTTTAGCTAATTTTAACCACCGCTTTCTTTGCATGGTTTTTTAGTAAATAATATCTTTAAAATAATTGAATTTTTTGGATTAATGATAACAATTAATTGATTTTTTACAGACCAACGCGTCCCTGCACTCTTCTTTAGAGCCTGTTCTCGTTACGTTCGCGTCGTAAATGAAGAGGCCGTGACTTACGTTAACTGTAGTCATATACATAGATCTGCGAGGCATCGTAATAGATCGTAATACATAATTTTAATAACTTAGTTTTTAGATTAGAAATAATTACAACGTTAATGGTTAATTAGTTAAGGCAATAAGTTACTTTAAGGTTTTTGCTTAATTTTTAGAGACTGTCAATTAACTCTTACTAGAATTTATTTATTTTATGTAAATAGTGAAGGGTACATTTTTTTTTTATTTTTTATTTAAATTAATATTAAGTTTTTATTTTTTTTTTTTTTTTTTTTTAATGACTGAAGATAATTTCAACCGTTCCTGGCTATAAAATTATTTTGCTGAGGAATATTTATTTTTATGAGTCAATTTTTAATTAGATTTTAAAATAATTGTAAATACTGTATATTCATTTAATTTTTAAATAAATTTATTGACAAATATTAATTTTAAGTAAAGTTTTTTTTATTTTTTGTTGCAAAAAAGTTTTGAAACAAACTATTTGTAACGTGATTGGTCAAATATATCATAAATATGAAAATATATACAATTCTATACTAAAATTCATGCGCGCGCAAAGTATACTAATTTTAAAAAAACCATGTTCTATATCTCTATTAATGACGCATGCGCGCGCAGTGATTAAATATTTAAAAAAGGGGAAAAATCCCGAACAAACCCGAAATTGATTCGCTCGCTTTCACGAATATAAAACAAAAATGGCGGCTTTGTTTATTTGAGGTAAGAATTTTTATTTGCACGCCCAATACTGTTGTTAGAAAAATTAAAAGTTGTGAATTATTAATTGTAAAGAATTATAAAAATTACTTTTTGAGAATAAATAATTAAAATGCCAAACACGCTGTTGAATGAGGCTAGAGAACTGGGACGTGAAGGTATTTATTGTTTAATTATTAATATCAATTTTATTTTATAAAAATCATAACCTAATTTAATATTTTATTTTTATTTATTTTAAAATATTTTTAATTATAAAATTTATTATTAAAAATTACAATTAGTAATTATTAAAATTAATAATTTTAAAAAATGAAAAATTTGCCATTTTTTTTTTTTTTAGTTTTTAAATATGGAATTTAAAAAAAAAAATTGATTAAAAATTAAACAAAAAAAAAAATTGATTTAAAAATTAAAAAAAATGAATAAAATTTTTTTAAAATTATTATTTTTTTTTTAAATTATTACAAAAAAAAAAATACTATTTTTCAGCACAAGGATTATGGCCACAATTAATAAAATTGTATCAGCCTCTGGAAGTGGAGCAAATATTATTACCCGACAATGCAAATTGTTTAGCTGTGCAAGCTTACTTGCACATGTGTAATTTAAATTACCAAGTAGAGCCGCGTAAAAATGCAGAGTACATGTCGCCGTCTGGAAAAGTGCCCTTCATACAGTGCGGAGGAACTGTTATTTCAGAGTTCGACAACATTGTGTCGTTCATCAACAGCAAGGGCACTACTTTGACCGAAGACTTGACTTTAGAAGAGAAAATTGACATGAGAGCCTACATATCGCTGATAAACAACGGGCTAGCCAATGCTGAGCAGTACATCTGCTGGGTTGATCCAGTTACTCTTGATACTGTAACTAAGCCCCGGCACGGCAATGTTTATGCTTGGCCTTTGAATCATATTTTGAATTGGCAGAAGCAACGGCAGGTTGTTAAAAAGCTCAAAGTTCTCGGCTTGTACAGCAAGGGGATCAATGATATTTATCATGATGTCAAAATGTGCTGTACTGCGCTGTCCGAGAGGCTTGATGGAAAGCCTTATTTTTATGGGGATAAGTAAGTTTTAGAAAAATTATTTATTTAAATTTTGAATTTTTAAAACTCCAAGAAGTAAAAAAATTTATCCCTAGATTTCAAAAGTTTTAAATACTTATTGTGGCTAAAATATTGAAGATACAAAAAAAAATGACATGAAACCTTTTTTAAAAAATTAACTATTGACATTTTTTAAATTATAAGCTCATCCCGATTATGTACTCATCAAGAGCTTTCATTTGAATACCCACATCAATTTTTCATATATTTTATATACTTTTATATATATTATATATATATATATATATATATATATATATATATATATATATATATATATATATATAGAGCTTATATCTTTAAAAATGTCAATAATTAAGAAAGTACTTTCAATTTTAAATTAAACTAACTTTTAATTTTATTTCAGAGGACCTACGGAACTTGATGCATTAGTCTTCGGGCATTTATTTACAATAATAACAACACCACTGCCAGCAAATAAATTAGCTGAAATAGTCAGAAGCTTTCCTGACCTAGTTGATCTGTGTAAGCGCATCGATCAGAGGTATTTTCAACGTAAAAACGATGATTAGGGTTTGCTTAAAAGTACAAGTTTCAAATTTATTGATATTGTTTACACGGATTATGACCGCTGTCAATTTTTGTGCTTAGCTTCTGAAACAAACAAGTGTCCTGAGGGTAAATTAATTTGTTCTATTATGTAAATTTTATTTTAAATATTTTTAAATTTAGAAAATTTTAAACTTGTACTTAAAATTGTGTGTAGATAAAATATAGAGATAAATAAAAAATGTTAAAAAATGTATAGATATAATATTAAAATTAATTATATAAAATAACGTGTTTCAGCTTTTTTACATCCCTACGTTCCATTGGAAGCTTCAATTACGATAAATTATTCTCAACAATTAATGATGATTTAAATAGCGAAATCAATGATGATAGCGACGAAGATAAATTAAATAGTGAAAAAATAAATAATTATTTATTTTTTCCAATGATGTAAATTATTTTTATTTTATTTAATATTTATTTATTTATTTTGTTATTTATAAGGTATAATTATTTCCTTTTTTTTTTTTTTTTTTTTTTCCAACTATTTATTACAATTAATATTTTTTACAATTATTTTTACTATATTTATTTAATTAAATCTGAACTTTTTCTACTAAATTGCACTGACCTTAAAAATTATTTTCAAAAAATTTTTAATTAAAATTAAAAAAATAAAGTACAAATTTGATAAAATAAAATTTTTTTTAATTACTGTAAAAAATATAATCTTGTTTTAGATTTTGTGCTGCTATACTTTGAGCTAAGTTTATTAATGTAGTTTTTTTATATGTGGATAATAAAAAATTTTTTAATTTTTTACTATTTTTTATTTAAGTCGATATGTGTTTAACTATTCACTATTTATTATATTATTTTTAATTATTAGTGATTAAATTAAACGATAGCTATAATACTTGATTCTTTATAGAGTAAAAATTTTAATAAATAACATTTTGATAATTTTTGCCAATTTTTTAGATTTTTTAACAGTGATTCCTTGATTTTTATTAACAATGATTAATAATATTACAATAATAATTTTAAAAAAAAATATTTACAAATTTAAAAAAAAAAAATAACATTTTTTTGTTAAAAAAAAATTAAAATTTTTATAAAAAAAAAATAGAAATTTAGTATTTTAATAAAATTAAAAAAAATTACTAGATACATAATTAAAAAATTACGTTGTATCTCGTGAACTATTGACATTTTTTAAAATATGTAAAAACTATTGTGCAAATGTATAAATTTGTATAAAAAAAAATATTTACAAATTTAAAATTAAAAAAAAAAAAAAAATAAAATTTTTTTTTAATTAAAAAAAAAAACTAAAAATTTAATTTTTTTTTTTTTTTTTTTTTTAAATAAAATTAAGCAAAATTTTATTTGCTTACAGTTAAAAAACTATTGTAATATTAATTAAAAAAAGAAGTATCACTGTTAAATAAAAAAATAAAATTTCAACAATAAAGAAACAAGTATAGAATTTAAAAATATTTGGAGTAGATATTAAAAAAAAATTAATCCGGAGGTAAAAAGCTAAATAATCTGAATTCATTCCTAATATGCGGCCTGACATCTCCCCCCGATACGACCAAATTCTCTAAGAAGGGTAGTAACTTAATCAACTCGCTATCAGAGCGGTCCGCGAACCAGCTCTCGATAGGAATACCGTTTTCCAATTGATACCCAAACGCCTGGGGACTGTTGTCAATAATGACCGTCTTGGAGAGATCTCTTCCCAAAATAGACAAGTCCTTGATGTAATTTCCATTAACGCAGACACAGTGCTCCCTAAACAGCCGGTACTTGATCAGCTTCCTCGTGGGGTCGAGAAGATTCATCAATTTATTAGCGTAGACCCTCTTGCTCGCGGTGAACAAAATTACTTCGTATAAATTCGAGACGTGTTCCAGGAATTCTCTGAAGTACGGACGAGTCCTGACAAAGACAGTGTAAGTGACGTCTTGGAACACCACCGGGAACCTGAAGGCCGCGTCTGAGAGCTCCTGCAAGCTGCAGTGGACCAGAGTCTCGTCCAGGTCGAGCACCAAGCTGAACTCCGGACAGCTCCGGGTCTTCAGAGGCAGCGCTGGACAGCGAGCTCGCATTGCTGGTGTCAAAGGCGGCAGGTGTTTGATAAACACATATGGGTCGAATGGCAGCCAGTCGTCCTGAGACTCTTGGGTTACTATGTTCGTCATGTCACTGCCAGCAACGCCTTCGTCGTAATCGTCATTGTCATTGCAATTGTCTATTTCATTGCTGATTTTGTTTACGTACAACTTATCCTCGTAGAATTTGTTACCATTGTCATCTGAACTCTTGAGCTTGTCAGCATAATCTATATTATTAAAAAAATAAAAATAAGCAAACCGAATAATTAAGAAATGACCTTGTATCTTGAGAAATATTGACATTTTTTAAATTATAAGTTCATCTCGACATTACACTCACCGAGACCTTTAATTTGAGTACCCACATCAATTTTTCATATATTTTATATATTTATATATTATATATATATATATATATATATATATATATATATATATATATATATATATATATGTATATGTATATATGAAAAATATATAAAAAATGCATGTGGGTACTCAAATGAAAGGTCTCGGTGAGTATAACACCAGGGTGAGCTTATATCTTTAAAAATGTCAATATTTAATAAAATAAAATACTTACTATTGGACTGAGGTGGTAATGACGTTTGCATTATTGAGTTGTAATAATCATCAGTACTCTCGGTATTGCAAATAGATGAATAATGCAGCGACAGGATGTCAACTACCGACAAAACTTGAGAAGGGTTGTCGACGTTTAAATCCAAGTTTGCCTCCTCCTGCAATAAACAAGACAAATCAACGCTTTCCTCGATTGTCGGAGCAAGAAACTCGGTTATAAGTCGGTTTGACAGATCTTGCACATTTTTTGAACTTTCCACTTGCAAATTCAACGGAGCTTCCTCATTTATTGCGCTCGCGGATGATGTCGAGGGAGTGTCGAGTTTTGGAGAACGGATTGGTGTAATGATCATTGAACGTTTTATACACTTTCGACGGCGAGGTAATCTCTCGTGGCGAATCACCGGTGATTTTTTGTAGCTTAGTACATTTTCTTTGCAAACCTAAATTTTAAAATTAATTAATATTAAATTTTTGATTTTTAGTCAATAAAAAAAAAAATTTTTTTTTAAATTATTTAATTTATTTATTAACTTAATTAATTAATTAAAAATTATTTTTGATACTAAAATTTTTGTTTTAAATCTTTAAAAAAAAAAAATTATTTTTTTTTTAAATATTTACCTCTTTCAACAAACTCGGAGATCTCCTTCTCCACCGCGACAATCTAGCGCACCTGCTGGAAGTATTAACCCTTTGACTGCTATTATTAACCGCTGGAACTTTCCTTACACCTCCTTGAATCCGTCCAGGAACCTTCGCCCTGAATGAAGCAGTTGAATTAATACGGCCTCGGAGCCGTCTTCCAACATGCTCGCTTCTTAGCCACATTTCAGGAACGTCAATCAATCTGAAACAAATTTAATAAAATAATTCATTAATATTTATAAAAAATAAAATAAAAAAAAAAAAAAAAAAAAACATAAACCCTTTTTTTTAAAGGAAAATTTTTTTCTACGTCACAGCACTCATCTTTGTCTTGGTATCGATTCTATGACGGGGGTGGTTGATCCACTCTGGAGAACGCTCACAACTATTTGGATCAATATATTACCGGCTAATAAAATTTATTTTATTTTATTTTTTTTTTTTTTCAATAATTAATTCACAAAAATTACAACTTTAATATTTAAAAATAAATAATTAATTAATTGATTAAATATTGACAGTAAAAATTTTAAAAAATATTTTAAATAATTAGAATTAATTAAAATAATTATTTAAAATAAATTTTTTATCAAAAAGTGGCGTGTGCATTAAAAAAAAGACACTAAACATATATTCCACTCATATATATTACAAGAGCAAGCAAAATAAACCAAAAAAAAAATTCCCGCGTAAATTAATAATTAAATCATATGTTTAAGTGTTTTATAATATAATTCTTTTAATATTTACCATATCGTCTTGTCTTCCAGTGTGATTATTTCCAAAATACTTTTTAAAACTCTTTATTATTTTTAATTTGTTGACATAAATACGGAATGAAAATGAACGCTCGCGTTTTTCGTCCCGACTGAAAACTAAACAAACATGGCCGTCGAAGACGCTCGAAAAAAATATCCATACTAAATAATTCTACACATGACATTGATTTTTTCTACAATTTATAAGGTTTAATTTAAAAATTTTTAATTAAATAATTTATTGTATTTTAATTAAATTAATTGTTGATTTAATTGTTAATTTTAAGGAAGAAAATTAGTGTGTTTTAGTTTTTTATTTGACTGCGTAGTTGTCGTCTATATATACCTCCGCCATTTTGTGAGTAATTATGCCAACAATAATTAATTATTGTAAGTTAATTAAATGTTGGAGTTATATTTAATGAAAAATGTGATTTTATTTTAGGATTTTTTTTTTATTTATTTAATTTTTGTAAAATTTTTAGTAAAAATTACAATATTTAAAAGAATTGACAAGTTCAAATAAAAAATTATTTTTTATAAGCTATTTAAAATTATTTTAATGATTAAAAATACAAAAAATATGAAAGTTTATTTTTTAATAAATTAAAGAATAAAAAAATTATTTTTTTGATGGTGGAACAATACTTCCAATCCAATTTAAATATGGCTCATTTCCATAATTGATCTGTAATAAAAATAATTTATTAATTTTATTGAAAATAAAAATACAAACTTTTTCAAAAAATTAATAAAACCTTACGGGAAGAGATATTACTTCACAAATTTCATAAGGATGATTATTTCTGAAAATTTTAATTTATAAAATTAATTAATATTAATTATTAAATTTAATAATACAGATTTTACTCACTTGACAAAACTTGTCAAGTTTCCAATAGTTTCTGTCCTTGTTTTAATCATCTGAAAATAAATAAATAAATTTATTAATTTAAATTAATAAATTGATTTATGGAAAAAAAAAAAAAAAATTAATAATTAAATCTTTACCAAAAGAAGCTCCTGGTCCTCATTAATTTCATCTTTCCACTCATAAACCGACGTTACCTGCGGAATAATATTGACACAGGCTGCTAATTTATTTTTGACCAATCCGCTGATTAAAAATAAATAAAATAAATTAATTAAAAAATTCTATTTTATTTATTTAATTTAAATTACAAGACCTTGATATTTTTACAGTATTAAAATTATGGCTAATAGCAACGTAATTGAAAAAAATAATAAAATTCAATAAATTATAATTAATAACAATAAAAAAAAAATATTCTTGTAAATAAATGACTTTATTTACTTACTGAGCAAGTTTTTTAGCAACATCAATATCAGGAACCGTAACATAAGCTACGGAATATACTCCAGCTAAGGAAGTCATTGTCCGCTGAGCTAAAGTTGATTTTAAATAATTTTTTACTAATAATAAACTAAATATTGGTAAAGTTAATGACAGTTTCATTTATCTATTAATTATTAATTCATAAAATTAATTTTTACAGAGACGGTAGGTTATGTTCAACTTTTTTATCATCAATGCGCTTGAGTAGTAGAGTGGGGAGAGAATTTTCTAGACTTTAAATATGTACATATAAAATTAATTAATTAATTAATTAATTAAAAATATTGAGAAATAAAAAAAATTAGTAGCGATATTTTGTGGAATAGTCTTTGGGTGATACAACTAAACCCCGGCCTTTTCTTGCTCCTCTGTAGACAGTTTCAATTATGTCTATCATCTCCTGCTTGTCCTCCAGGGTCCAGTTTATTTTGTTGTTGTTACCAGTCCCCAGATCAATCATGATGTGCTTGTTGCGGAAAAAGAACATCACTGTACATGGGTCGTACAATTCGTACATTTTGTTGAAGTCGGGGACTTCGGTGATGTCTACTAAATAAATTACGGCGAAATTTTTTTACTTTCTCGGCTATGTTGTAGAGAACTTCGTCCATTTTCATACACATCGGGTCCCAATCGTGACCAAATCTGATTACCTGTTAACAAAATATTATATTTTAATTTTTATAATAAATTTATGGCAAAAAATTCTTTAAAAAAATTCCACGTTTATAAATTAATAAAATATAATATTAAAATTTTTATTTATAATTTAAAATATTTTGATTCTTCTAAAAATTTTTTTTTAAACGATTTAATTGCTGTAAAATTCCAAAAATTTTTTTTTTTAATTAAAAAAAAAATTTTCAAAAATCAGCTGATCAATAATAATAATAATATTTTTTTCTAAATTTTACTTGTGGAATTTTATTATTATAAACTATTAAAACAAGTATACTCACAACAACTCGATCTTCTTCAGACAAAATAGCTTGATCCACCTGCCACCCGTTGTGTAAATGTGATAACATATACGACATTTTAAAGCTTTTTTATTATTTAACAATTTTTTAAATCTAAATTTTATAAACAAACGTTTAAAAACGTTTGACATCAGCAAACAGCTGATGTAAACAGACTGTCTTTTAAATAAGTTATAGTTATGAAATTTTTTAGAACACTACACTAGCGCCAGTGGCGAAAGTTGTAACTAAAATTTAAATCTGAGCTCTAGAGGGCGAGATTTTTCTAGAAATTTTTGTGACGACATTCACGCGCTAAAATAGTAATAATAATAAAATCTAACGATCCATAATTACTTTCTAAAAGCACGTTTATAAAACAAATAAAAATTTGTTTATTAAACTCTGATAATTAATTAATCCTCGATGGCAATGACACCAAGAACAAAACAAAAAATCGCAACAGTGTTGAAAATATCAAAGACTATTTTCCACTGGGGTTTCATACCAACAGTCTTGTATTTAGGTTAGTAATTAAAATAATTGCATTTAATAAATAAATATATTAATTAGTAATGTTATTAATATTTAAATTTTAACAGGATTTAAAAAAGGCGCTGATAATGGCATGCCGGAAATAAAATTAATGAGGTAAGAAATTAAATTAATTTAAATAAATTATTAATTAATCTCTAATAAAATAATTATTCTTTTATTTTCAGCATACTATGGTACTAATTTAAAAAAATATTAAAAAATAATTGTCTGATAAATTAATAAAAGTAAATTTATAAAAAACAAAATGAATCTCGGTATTGATTTTCATTTATATAAATCATTAAATAATTTTGCGGTTAAAGAGTACGCTATTTTTGAATTAAACCCGTTTAATCGACAAATTTCACTCCTCGAGCACAACGTTGTCTTGCCAGAGGCTCAAGAATCTCCAGAAGAGTACGCAAAAGACGGACTTGTTAATATTCCTTGGCCAGCTGGAAGTATTGAGCGAGAAAATATGATTGCTAATGTTAATTGTTATCTTAAAGTTAGCTCCTGCATTTTTGTCAGAGATGACAGCATCAAAAATTTTATTTTAAATTTATTTGATGTTAATTTGGAGTTTACTAAAATTACTAGCTTATCTGATTTGGGATACATTGAAATTTTTCCTAAAGGCGATGCTTGTGAGTATCATGACACGAAAGACAGCAACTGCGTGGTTGTTAATGCTAAAAATATGCTCACCTGGTATATTGAATATTTTAGTATTTTGTTAATTTAAAAATATTCATTTTTTTAATATTAATAATATTCTTAAATTAATCTTTACAACTCTAGATATTTTAATATTGAGTAAAAAAAAAAAAAAAAAAAAAAAAATAGTGAGAAATAGTGAGAGAAAATTTCAAAGCTGCTAACTTAAAGATTAGCAAAAAAAAAGTTACTTTTAATTGTAATAATAAAAAGCTATCCCTGTTTAAAAATATTGATTGAAAAATAATTTATCTTTAGATGCATAATTAAGAAATTACTTTGTATCTCGTGAAATATTGACATTTTTAAAAATATAAACTCATCCTGATGTTACACACTCATCGAGAGCTTTCATTTGAGTACCCACATCAATTTTTCATATATTTTATATATTTATATATATATGTATATATGAAAAATATATCAAAAATACATGTGGGTACTTAAATGAAAGCTCTTGATGACTCTTACATCGGAATGAGCGTATATTTTTAATTTTTTATTTATATTAGAAGCAAAAAAATTAATTTTTTTATATTTAATTATATTAGAAGAGTAATATATTAAAGGTGATAATAAATATGATAGTTGTAATTGATTTTATTGCGTACGACCTACCGAACGATACCTTTGCACTGAAAGAATTCGGATTGTGGTCGATCGCTCCCGATGCAAAGAACAATATTGTTACCTCGCATTACTCCTTCAAGCCACCGTACGAGTGGTCAAAATTGCCCTCTGAGTACCAACGGACCTACGAAGCGCACTCTAAGCACCACGGAATCCCATGGGACAAAGGTACCACGCCCTTCAATGCGATGATACCAGCAATTATTGATGATCTAAGACATGTCACTGGGATCTATGTTGCTTCTGCGAAAGCTAAAGTTGTTTTGACCGAATTAATTGGCGACCAGAAGGAAATTGCTGTGCTGGAGAATTTAGGGTGGTTTGATAAAAATGAAGTTGTTAAAAATTCTTGTAACTTACATCGAGAAAAGGGAAACAATTGCGCCTATGACAACGCCAGGAGGATGTCTATTTGGATTAATATTAATCAAATGATTGTTGATGCTTCTGGGTTTGAACCAACTGTTTCTATTATGGAACATGTTGATGTTAATAAAAGATAATTGATTTTTTAATTTATTTTAAATTTATGATTTAATTTTAAAAATTTTTCTTTTTTAATTTTTAATGTTGCTTTTTTTTTTTTTTTTTTTTTTTTTTTTTTTTAATTTTAAATATTATATTTTTTTTTAATCATTTTAATTAATAAAAGCCACAAAATTTTGCTTTTTCTCTTAATAATAAAAAATTTATTTTTTAAATTTTATTCTTAAAAAATTTTTTAAATTCTAAATGCAATTTTTTAAAAATAATTTTCTAGACTAAATTTATTTTAAAAAAAACAAATTTAAAAAAATTGTCACGTACCTGGTAATTTTAATGTCACTTCAATTACATAAAAAAAAAATTAATTGTTTATAATTAATTGAGTATTTTTTTACTAAATTAATTTTATAAAAAAACTTCTGATGCTTGTCAACTTCAGCTGAAGTGTCATGAACCAACAATGTCCTCCAATAAAAGATGGATGCTAACTTAATTAATTAAAAAAATAGTAATTAAAATAAAATAATTAATTTTACATTAAACCATTAATTAAAATAATTAATAATTGTTTTAATTCCACAAAAAAAAACATTTGAAACATTTTTTACCCACCTCTAATTAACTGAAATAGGAAAATGCCACTAGCGCCATCTTGAGTTTAAAAAAGAAACAAAAATGGCGCGACTGTAGTTTCTATCTACCGAATGTAGCCACTGGGTGCACTTCATAAACACACACGAGTAAATTCTGGCAGTTCTGGCCACGAGAAAACTAACCTGATTCTTTCTTTTACTATCCAAGATGTCGAAGCGAGGTGTGTAATTTTTAACTAAAAATAAATCGCGTTCAATCGGGTATTATTAAACAAATCATAAACAAATATAATTAAAATATTCAAAAATTAATTACTCTATTTTATTTTTTAACTAAAATTTTTCACTTAGATTGTATAATTATTTTTTTAATTGGATTAGAACTTTTGATGTGTGAGCTGTTAGTGGCAGTGATAAATTTTTTTTTCTAAAAAAAAAATTATTAAAATCTTTTTTATTTTTTTTTTTTTCTAATTTTTTATAATGATTAAAAAAAATTTCCAAATATTTTAATTATTCACGAAAACGTGTTGATAAAAATTATTTTGTGGTTAATTACTTTAAAAAAACAAATATTAATTAATTAATTAATTAATTAATTACAGGTCGTGGAGGTTCTGCGGGAGCGAAATTTAGAATATCTCTTGGTCTCCCAGTTGGAGCCGTAATTAATTGTGCGGACAATACTGGTAAGTAACTATTAAATAAATTTTAACCTATAATATGTCACTAAAATCATCATACATATTTTTTTTTAATGTAAAAAAAAAAAAATTCAATTTTACAACATTTAAAAAATTACACGTGCAATTTAAAAAATTTTTTTAATTGTATTTTAGTAATAATAACAATGATAAAAATATATCATAAATATAATGTGAATAATTAATATTTACAGGAGCAAAAAATCTCTATGTCATCGCTGTTCAGGGAATAAAAGGACGATTGAATCGTCTCCCAGCTGCAGGGTCTGGTGACATGATTGTCGCTACTGTGAAGAAAGGAAAGCCTGAGCTTCGTAAGAAGGGTAAGTTAAAAATTTATGAAATTTAATTTAAAAATTAATTAGGCTACTATTGGACCTCAGACAATTGATAAAATTTAATAACATTGATAATAAAATTTTTTTGATAGTATTTAAAAATTATCTGAGGTTCATCAGCTGACTTGGAGCCTGACAAAAGAGTTAAATTATTAAATGAATAATGTTTTATTTCAGTAATGCCCGCGGTAGTTATTCGCCAACGGAAACCCTTCCGCAGGAAGGATGGTACCTTCCTCTACTTCGAAGACAACGCTGGTGTCATCGTAAATAACAAGGGAGAAATGAAAGGATCTGCTATTACGGGTCCTGTTGCAAAGGAGTGTGCTGATTTATGGCCTCGTATCGCTTCCAATGCGAGCAGCATTGCTTAATTTAATTTAAATCTGTTTTGCTTCATTTCTCATCAATAAAATTCTTTAAAAATAATTACAAGTGTTTTTATTTATTAATGATTAAGAAATTACCTTGTATCTCGTAAACTATTGACATTTTTATGGGTATAAGCTCATCCCGATGTTACACTCGTCAAGAGCTTTCATTTGAGTACCCACATCAATTTTTCATATATTTTATATATTTATATATATTATATATCTATATATATGTATATATGAAAAATATATAAAAAATGCATGTGGGTACTCAAATGAAAGCTCTTGATGAGTATAACATCAGGATAAGCTTATATCTTCAAAAACTTCATTATTTAAGAAAGTACTTATCCATTTAATTCTTAACTAAATTTAACAGAAGTAATAATAAAAAAACCAAATTGATAGAATTACAATTTATTCATATATTTTTTTGGCATATAAAATATATATACATTCAATTACCCTTACAATTATAATGTTAACTCTTAATTATTAAAAATTAAGTATGAGTAAATTTATATTAATTGAGAATTATTTAATTATTTATTTTAAATTATAAAATAAATTTTCTTCTAAATTAAATTTATTTACAATGTAAAAAAAAATGAATAAATAAATATTAAACTTAAATTAAATTAATCAAGTCATTTTTTTACATCTTTTTTATTTTTATTAAAAATAACTTAAAAAAAAAAAAAAAAAAAAAATGTTACATAAATTTAACTGAAAATTTTTTTTTTCAAGCCTCTTTTTTTATCCAATTTACTGCTACTTATTCTACCGAGTTTAAAAAAAAAATGATAATAAATTCAATGATTTTAATTTTTTTTTCGAGTTTTGAAAGTTTAATTAATTAATATTTAAAACAATAAAAATAAATTTCTTAGATCTACTTATTGATATTTAAATAATAATTATTAACATTTTCTTAACTTCTATAATTTCATCTAATTTTTTTTTTTTTAATTTATTAAATGAATTTTTTTTAATTTTTTATTTTGTTAAATATTTTCGCAAACTATGCAATAACATATAATTATTACTAATTATATAAATTAATAATTAAAGTTGAACTCTCCTAATTACACACAATCGCCCAGTCATTCAAAATCACTCTTACAATAATTATTAACAGTATTAATATATTTTAGAATTTTTTAAAAAATATATCCTAATTAACCGCAATTTAATTTTTAAACTCAATAATTAAATCTTGATTTTTCATCACTACGTTTGATGATGAGATATTAATTTACTGATTGAAGTCTTCGTGTCTTTACTAGAATGTTTTTCCTGCAACATTAAAATACAAATTTTTTTTTATAAAATTTTTTTAGCACAAAAAAAATTCATGCATTTTCTTTTTTAATTGTGACAATGAAGTATGAAGTAATGAAGATGATTAATGTGACAAAAAGACAAAATAAATACTAAGGTATTTTCATTAAATAGGTTTTTATTTATAAACTTTTAAGTTTAAAAAATAAATTATTAAAACGTGTCGTATTTACAATTTAAACAATTATTTTAATTTTAATTGACACGCTTTAATTTATTTTACAAAAATCAAAATACAAATTATTATGATTTTTTAGTTTATTAAATATAAATTTTTGATTATTTGAATAATTTTAACATTCACACTCATTCTTTGAATTTTTTAATTGTAACATTACATCTTAATTTTGGATTTAATTTTACAATTATTTTTTTTTTAGTTTTTAAGACCTTAGTTATTATTTTGTCTATTTTTTTTTATTTTTTTTGCACGTTTTAAAATACAGTAAAATTTTTTAATGAAAAAAAAAAACTAAAATTTAGGTAAAAAATTTTTTTTTAATAAAAAAAAAGTGAAATTTTTAAATAAAAAATAATTAAGATTTTTTAATAAAAAAAAAATCAAATTAAAACAAAAAGTGAAATTTTTTAATCAAAAATAATAAAATTTAAGAAAAAAATTTTTTTATTAAAAAAAAAAAAAGTAAAATTGAAAAAATAATTTTTAATTAATTAAAAAAAAAAAAAAAAAAAAAAAAAAAAAGTTAATTACTGTGCTCTAAAATACAAACAGCCATAAATAAAATCTAACAAATAAAACGAAAATTTTTAACAAATGCAATAAATAAAACAAAAACCATGCACAAAATCGGCAAGAAAATAACACTCCAACAATAAATTTATTGACATAAAAATAATGTTAAAAAAAATTTGATTAACTATAATACTCTTGAAAATAAATAACTTCCCAAAAAAATCAACCACAAAAAAAAAAAATTATTCCGAGTTCTCCGGAGGGGGTGGCGGAGGAGGCAAAGGTTCCGGAGGATGATCAGGCAGCGGCGGTAAAGCTTGTCCCTTAAAAAAATTCGGCGGTGGAACAGAAGTATCAATACTCCCGAGAGAGTTCCCCGAAAAGCTACCCTGAGAATAAAGATTAACCTGGGAATACTGAAAATAAAAATTCGGATCGCAGAAGTATCCATTAAAAACCGGTGGGGGAAAATTAGTAAAAAAATAGGGATTGTGATAAAAAGGCTGGATAAATTTACTCTCACTATCATGCTCAGTACGCGTCGGACAACGTTGACTCAGTTGTTGACCAATGCAATTCCCGTCTCCACGTACCTTATTATTGCTCGAACTATAATGGCGTCCGTTCTGGCGATCAGAGCCGCGCTGTGGCTGTCCAGCTTGCGCAGCCTGCCCCGGCTGTCCGACTTGTCCGACCTGCCCCGACTGGCCATGGAATTTTTTAGCCGGTGGCTGGTTCGCGTCGTCACCTCTCTCGCGCTTGCGATTCTCAATATTGTATCCCTCGGGCTGGCCAGAAGCCGTGGCATTCGTGCGAATCTTGATCTTGAGCGGTCCCTGGTGGCCAGCAGCGGGCGCTTCTTTGTTCTTCAGCCTCTCTTTGGGGATTTTTATTTTAATCCCCGCACTGGGGCTCTTCTTCTTGCCATCAGGAGTATCAACAAGGTTCAGCTTGTCCTTGGGGATGGTTATCCTGATCGGAGCAGTGACAGAGTCATCATGCTTGTCCCGCTTGTCAACACCTCCATCTTTGCTCTTCTCCTTCTCCTTATCCTTCTCTTTATCCCGATGCTTGTCCTTGTCTTTGTGCTTGTGCTTGTGCTTGTCCTTGCTCTTCTCCTTATCCTTATCTTTATCTTTGTGCTTGTGCTTCTCCTTCTTCTTCTTCTTCTCGCTTTTATGATGATTCTCTTGCTTCTTGCTAACTGCCCCTGGAGTTTCCGGCGCAGCGGGCACAACTATTGGCACTTGCGAAGAAACAACCGGCGAAGAGAACAAGCTGATGTCAACAGTCGACACAAACGGCTCTTCTTGACTAATATTTGGTTGAGAGCTGCCCAAAGCAGTGGGCTTCTGCCCACTCGGCAAGTCTTGGAAATTCTGACTGGCCTCCACCGGCCCGCTGACCTGCGAGAAAATTCCCTCGTCGGACGACAGGGTCTGCAGCAACGACGGCATAGGAGCCAGAGGCTCTTGGAGCAGCGCGCTGATCCCCTGGGCAGATTTCATGGGACTCAAGTCGCTCTCTGTCTTCAAACTAGGCCCATTAAACAATAGCTCTGCCTCAAAAATCGGTAATTTTTCAGGCTTAATATCACCCATTCTAGGTTTTTTCTCTAAATTATTTTCCTCAGATTTAATCTTCTGCTCTTGAGGAAGTTCTCGTTTTAAATTCAACTCCGGCGACATCGAAAATAATGACTGAGTATTTAAATCCAAAACATCTTGATTCAACTCCTGTTTAATTAATTTACTCGACGACGCAGGCGGGGTTTTTTTATTTAAAAATTTCCTCTGATTTAAATTTAAATCTTGCGGCGGTGTAATTTTATCTGGACTAAACAATGATTTGTGTTTAATTAAAGGTACTTGAGTGAGTTCATCATGCTTCCGTTTGTCAATTTTATCATCATTAATCGCCAAATTAGGATTCATTTGAATTCCGTTTTTTTCTTTGAAAATTAAAGACATGTGAGGATGCTGATGGATCAATTGTTGCTGCTGCTGCTGCTGTTGTAGTTGTTGTTGCTGATGGACCTGAGGCTTAACAAGACCGGGCTGAGGCTGCTTGGACAAGTCATGGGGAAAGATCCTGGAATTGTGAGCTAATTTATTGGGATTATGCGACTGCTTAAGCATGTTAGCGATGTACTCTTCTTTGTGAATTTCCGCGCGAGGTTTGGGAATAGGCAGGGGCTTCTCGATGAGCTTGCGGACCTCCTCGCTGCGCTGCTCGAGCTCCGGGAGCTTCCTGCTAAGCCTGTCGTTGGAGCGGATGTGCTCGGGGTACTTTGGCGGCGGGGGATTTGGAAACTGTGAATTTTTCTGATCTTCCTTGCGGTGGTCGACGATTTTATGCCGCGGGTCGAAGCTGCGCTTGTCAAACAGAGCCGGGCGGGCTGAGTGGTTGTTGTTGCTGCTGGACTTGTCGAGGTGGCTGGCGTCCGGAGCGGCTGGGTCGACTGCGTCGCCGAGAAGGGGGTTGGAGTCCTTGGGAGCGGCCGCGTGGTTGTTCGCGAGCTGGTGCTGGGAGTAATTCGGAGGCTGCTGGTAGTCCCGGGGGATCCGCTGTCTGAAGGAGCCGCTGTCGCGGGGCGCCGAGCTGGAGTGCTTCTGCTGGAGCTTCAGGTCCGGGCGGTGGTGGTGGTGGTGGTGGTGGTTGTGGTGCACTGCGGCTTTTTGCGGCACCATATGCTTTGAAATCGGAGTCCCGGAGCCCGGAGCTAGGGACATGCTTGAAGAAGCGCCGCTCAACAGCGGACCCGGGACGGACGGCTTGTGGTGGTGCGGGTGGTGGTGCTTGTCTTGAGGTAGGCTTCCGGTACTTTGAGACAGCTTCTCACGCTCCAGACGCTCGCGCTCTTTCTTGTCGCGGTACTCCCGGTAGTCTGTTGGAGGCCGCGCTGACGATGGCTGGCTTGCTGGCTTCTTCTTGTCTTCTTCAGCCGGGTAAGGACGCGCCGATTGGAATGATGGACCCCCGTCGTCCACTGCTGCCACTCGCCGTGGTTCCACGTCGAATGGCGAGTTCGGTAAACTCGGGTGGTGCATACTCGGGCTCTGACGCTCCGAGATGCTCATTATCTTCTTTTTCAGTCGCGAAGGACATTTATCGAAGATGTGCAGAAATTCTGCGGTTAGTTGAGCCAACAGTTCTGAGGTTACGCTTCTATCCACGTACCAGAACCAACTTTTGCCTTCGTTACTTTGAGGAATCTGTTGAAAGGAATTTATGAATTTTTATTTATGCTCAAAAATACTCGACCTTGTATCTTGTGAACTATTCAATTTTTTTTAAATATAAGCTCACCCTGACATTACAATCATCAAGAGCTTTTATTTGAGTACCCACATCATTTTTTCATATATTTTATATATTTATATATATGTATATATGAAAAATATATCAAAAATGCATGTGGATACTCAAATGAAAGCTCTTGATGAGTACAACATCAGGATGAGCTTATATCTTTAAAAACGTCAATATTTAAAAAATTTAAGTGCAATTTAACAAAGTTCATTGTTTAATATTGTTTATAAATAATTCACAAAGTGATTGTAAAGTTGTTAATAGTTATTTAAAAAATATTTACCTCCCAATTAGACCATTTACACGCTAAATGAATGCAGAAGCAAGCGACGACAGTTGGCTTGTACTGAAGACACATCGTGGTGAGATGCAAGCTATTGGAGTTCAATGAAATTAATATTGAGTTTAAAAGAAATTTTAAACTTTTTTTTAAATTCATTTTTATAGAAAGATTCATTGATTTATAAATTTCATCCAAAAAGAAACTAGATCTTTTTTTTTTTCTTGATTTTAAAATTAAACTTGCGCATTATTTGGAGAAATATTCAGACTTTAATAACTTTGGAAAAAAACTGGGAATAAAAGGGCCGTCTAAATTGAAATAAGAAGATAGAAGGAAGTATAATTTTGATAATCTATCAACCTGTTCGAAGCCATGAAGTATGAAGTCTGGGCTAAGTCCTTGCTCGCTGTAAGTACAAACGATTGTTAATTTTTTTTTATTTAAATTAAGCTTTGTTTATCTATAATAAAGGAGATTTTTGTTTTTTTTTTTAATTCTAAAAAAAAAAAAAAAAAAAAAAAACATATTTATGCTTGTAATTTTTAATTTACCTTTCACTAAATGACAACATCTTACAACATGAGTGTGAGGATGATCAATGGCAACATCAAAACCCAGTGTTTGAAGTAAAACATTTTCATTAAATACTAAATCATGTGCTTCACTTTGATATGCCTGTAAATAATTTTTAAAATTAATTATTAAAATATTATATAGCTTGTATCTTCAAAAATGTCAATATTTAAGAAAGTACAGTGCAATTTAATAAAATTTATTATTTAATAAAACAAAATTTTATTTATAATTCTATTTATTAAAAAATTCTTTAAATTATCAAATATTTGTTAAATTAATTATATTTTTAACATTAAAGTTTTCTAATTATTAATTATTAAAAAAATATACCTCAGATCTAACATCAAGAGGACTAGTATCCCTGTGTAAGCACATATGCGCAACTTTAATAACATGTTCCAACTTTCTTGGTTGTTCTTCAACCTTAGCTGCCAAAAAAAGTGCAGCCGATGCAATTGAGTTTCTATGAAATTGTGATAGTGAATGAAACACATAAAACCTATGCATATAAACAATTGCTGTATTTATACAAAGCTGAGTACTGCAAATTCACCAGAAATAAAAAATTACAGTTAAGGAAAATATTTTAGCATTAAAAAAAAAAAATAAATACAATAAATAAAATAAATAAAAGTATGATAAAAATTTTTTTTTCCTTAGATTGTTGGTACACCTGTCAAATTTCCAAGAGTATGACCCGATTTATAAAAAAAAAAAAAAAAAAAAAAATAATAATAATAATAATAATAATAATATTAAGTTGTAAAAAAAAATTAAATAATAATTTTTTTAATTTTTGTAAATTTTTTTTTTTCAATTTTTTAGGTGCTGCTTTTTATTAACGACGTTAAGCGTAAACAATAACCAATATGGAGGTGCGGATATTACGCGTGACCTTAGTTACGTGTCGCAATGCTGTTTATTAATGAATTTAATAAAAAAAATAATTAAAAATAATTTAAAAATCGCGGTAAAGATTTGCAATAATTTTTAAAATTAATACTTATCAATTTATGATGAAATAACGGTGAATGTTGGGAGTTGTGAGTGTGATTAATGCGTAATGGGCTGACGGGGGCAAGAGTGAAGAGAGGTGCTGGAAACTCGATCAGTAAAATAATAAATTTAATCAGCTGATTGTTTTAAAATAAAATATAAATTTTTGTTTTTATTTAAAAGGATACACAACAAGCCTCTGGCCCATATCCTGGATGAAATTAGCAGCTTGCTGTCTGTAACTCAATTCTTTATCTGCGTCGATCCCACATTTTCGACTTGGTGTGTTTGCTAATTGCTCCTTGGTAAAATACCATTTTTCCTCCGTAGCCATTTATATATTTACACTAATATTGTTCTATTAACCTGTCACTTGGCTTTAAAATCCTCTGTACATTTTAGTATTATTTATTTATTTTATTTAATAATATAAAACAGTGGTACATGCAAACAACCGCTTGTGCACCATCACTTTACTGAGAAACTGAAACTGGGTAAAATATGTGGACTGACTTCTGTGTTATCATTTCGGCCGGATGAACCGACGCGACACCTGGTGAGTTTTTTTTCAAGTATTTTTAAATTCAGGATTGTTATGTCCTTTTCGTGGTGGACAACGATGGAAAGCTTTATTTAAATTTAAAGTTTAAAGAATATATAAATTAAATAAACAATTGAACGAAATTGGTTTAACTGAATTGAAATATATATTCACTAAGACTTTACAAAAATTGGAAAGCGAGGTGATAAGTCTGAGCTCGAATATTATTCTGATATTTTCTCAAAATGTCTGTCCGATTCGTACCACTAGAAGTGGCGGGGGCGACTCTCCCTACCATCCGAGTATTCCGCTGTACCGGTCTTTTGGCAACGTTGATTGGTCCTTCTCCTTCTCACTGGGTCCTAATAGCTGTTCTCCTACTCAGGTACTCTTCCTTTCCAACCGTTGTTGAATTACCTGGGCTCGCCAGCAGAGTTGTCCGAAGTTTTCATCATCCTTGGGAATTTACCGGACTGAGTGGTTGAGCTGAACTCGTCATAATTTAGGGTCACAAATCGGCTCAAACTATATCTTCTCGCATTTTTTATACATTTTATATTTCTTATTGAAAATATTGAAAATTTTTTATTGCAATTAATTTGTCGTTAAAATTTTTAAAATATTTAACAGCTGACAGCTAACTTCAGTATTACTAAACTGTACACTAGCGCCACTGCTGTCAGCTGATCAAATTAAATTAATTTATTTTAATAAAATAAAATTAATTTTTTAAAAAAATAAATGTAAGTTTAATTTTTATTTTTAATGTCAAGCTTCAAGAATTTAAAAATTACATTAAAATTTACCTATCACTTGATAATTTTTTAATTTTCTTTACCAAAAAAATTTGTTTTAAAAAATTGCATATTTAGTTTATTAAAATTTCTACCAGTCTATTTTTTTTTTTTGCTATAATTTATTTGTTAAGAAAAATTAAATCAATTTTAAAGAGACAGCTAAATTTAATATCATAATTTTAAGTCAGAAAAAATTTTAAATAAAGTAAAAAAAAAAAATAAATAATTTTTTTTTGCAGAGTTTTAGCAAGTGTGAACGTAGTTGCAGATGAACAGTGAGTAGAATAAACATAAATGACACTGAAGTTGATAGATTAAAAATTTTTTTAGAATTTTATAGCAATTAAATTATTATAAAAAAAATTTAATTAAAAATTCCACGTGTGAAAATTAATAAAAATTTTTAAAAGCATTTTTTAAATTGTAATTGATTTGTTAAAAAATTTTTAAAATTGACAGCTGACGGCTAACTTCAGTGTTATTAAATAGAGAGGTCAATATTTTTATTGTAAATTTTTTAGTCATAGATTATTTTGACGTTTTGTTGTAGGTAGAAAAAAACAGCTGATAGAATATAAATATATTTTATAAAAATCATGCCGAATTTATCGAGTATTTCTCACTCTTCATTAAAGGTAACAATATTATCATTATAATTAACAATTGACAATTGTTATTAACAAAAAAAAAAAAATGTCAAAGTAATTCGAGTGTTTTTTTTTATTGCGTAAGTTATTTTTGAAAGATGATATCATGTAAATTGTATTAAAATTTATTGTAGTGGGCGTATGGAAATTTAATGAGTCATATTTGTTATCTATTAATTGTATTTTGATTACAGATCATCTTTGTCATACATTTTATCCTCACAACATGGTAAATTATTTTTTTTTTAATTTAATACGCTTGTTTGAATTATGATTCATTTTATTTTATTTTTTTTTAATGAGAATTTTTTAGTAAATAAAATTATTTTCGCAGGGGATTGCAAGGAAGATGGTGCCCACAATCGGCAATTTTTTATAATTTATTATTTTTTGGATGCTTAATTTGGGCTATACATAACATTGAGTCGGATGAACCTTTACAGTTTGTAAGTATTAATTTATTCAAAAATTAGATGACAAAAAAAAATTTATTATCTCAATAATATAGACTATAATGAAATATTAATAAATAAAAATTCTAGGCGCTGATTATAAATGTTCTGGCGATATTATTCGACGTAATAATACTGGCGATTTACTTCAACAGCGACAGTGAGTAAAAAAAAAAAAAAAAAAAAAAATGGTAAAATGCATGTGTAAAACTGTGACAAAAAAATAGTTACTTAATCTGACCTACAGAAGTTTCTGTCTGATCGTCATCTTGTAGATGCGTCCCAGAGATTCAGCGGGATCCTGATGATCGCTAATTTGATCTTCCGGCTCTTTTCGACCAAGTATCTGGTGAAAATCGGCCAGCAAAGAGGCGGAACTCTTGCTACATTATTCCCATCTGGAGCTGGAGGTTTGTTCTTATAACTAAGCACGATTTATTATTTATAATAATTTTATTTATGCTTTTTTTAGAGTTTGGAAGACAACAGTATGAAGATATTTATCCATTACCTGAGAACAACGACTTTGCTGGAATTTAGGAGGGATTTTTTTCAGTAGACTTGGTGTATAAATAAAATTGCTATTTTTTAAATATTTATTAGCGGCACTAACTTTAATAGCACATTTTAATTATAATAATGATTTTTAATCACTTTAATACTGTTAAAGTTCAAAATAAGTATCAAAATATTTAATTTTTTTTTTTTTTATATATATTTTAATAATCTATACTCATTGTAAGTAATATAAATTAATAAATAATTATTATAAATTAATAAATAATTATTAAATTAATTATTTAAAAAAACTAAAAATGCAATTTTTAAAAAACTACACATGCAATTTCTTAAAATAATTTTTTTATTGCTAATTTAATTAAAAAAAATTTTTTTTAACAAAAAAAAATTAGTTCCAAAAAATGATTTTTAAAAAATTGGATTTTTAATTTTTTTAAATTTCTAAATGTTAATTTTTTTTCCTAATTTTTTTGCCATAATTTATTTAAAAAAAAAAATTCTAAAAATTATTAAATATCTGCTAAATTAATTGATAAATAATTTTTTTGAATGACCGGCAAATTTAATTTAATAAAACACAAACTATATCAAACCATAAAATAATAGAGTATAGAATAACATACAATACATACATAGCAGAAGATAAAGTGACGCTGAGTATAGTATTTCAGTAGCTTGTGATCTGATCACTAGTATATTTACCGGAATCCCCTCCAGGTCGAATTGAATCTTCACGTACCTTCCCACACACACACAAACAAACACAACACAGATCTCATCTCATTGTCAGTGTACAGTGGCGCCGCAGACGGCAGAACCCCCAACAGATATCCACAACCGACAGTTCATAAAAACATGGCTGCCAGCGACGACGAGCCGATGCACCTCTACGAGGTTTTTCAAAATTGCTTTAATAAAATAGCCAACAAACAACCCGGTGAGTAAGCCAACGATTAACACGCTAATTAATAATTTATTTCTTGACAGCATCCGGAGATTTACTCTCAGTTTCTCATTAATCACCCACGAATTCTCCAGTGAGCGAGCAATACAATAATCTTTGCTAATCCCAGTCGGTTTTCGGTTTATCGCTCAAGATTCGCTTCAGATAATTTTTATTTTTTTTATTCTCAACCCTGGTAAGTTTCTCTCAAAAAGTGTTTTTATTTAATAATGTTATTTTTTTTTTTTTTTTTTTCTCTATGAACCACGGTCTGTGTTTTGGTTCTACTTGTCAATGTGCTGAACAGTGCTGCCACTTATAGGTTTTATTCTAGCCAATAACCTACCCCTTTATTCGCTGAAAATTTTATTTGTCTTGGAAAATAATTTTACATTTTATATTCTTCGAAAAAAATTTTTTTTAATTAAATTAGCATTAAAAAAATTTTTTTTAAAAATTGCCCGTGAAGTTTTTCAAATTTTTTGCATGTGCAATTTTAAAAAAAAATTTTTTGCAATAATTTTGTTAAAAAAAAAATTCTAAATAAAACTAAAATTAGCCGACAGCGAAAAAATTTTTTTTTAATTGAACCAACAATAAAAAAATTTTTTTTAAAATTGCACGTGTAGTTTTTTTAATTTTTTACATGTGCAATGTATTTTTTTAAATTGCACTTACAATTTATTAAATTAAAAAAAAATTATTTTTGTAACCTTTTTTTAATAAAAATAAATATGAAAATTTTTAAATGCAAGCCAACTTTATTTTCATGTAAATTTAAAAAAAAAAAAAAAAGAAATAATTAAATTTTTTTACTAAAGATTTGTTCGGGATTTGTGTAGCAGAATCGAAAGTTGAATTAATGAAGTTACACCTGCCGATTTGGAATTCGTGTGGTATATGGGATGCATTGCAGTGCTTCTCATCCCTAAAAAAAAAAAAAAAAATAAAATATAAAATGAACGTGAATTCTTGAGCTAGCACTTGAGCACTCGATTGAGCAATTTAAATCGTATGTCAAGTACGTAATTAATCGACACAATTAACCCGGGGTTAGTTTAATAATTTTTATTTCAATACATATTTATTTACTCACTACTCTTCAATACATATTTAAAATATATTAAAAAGCATGTAATCAAGAAATGACCTTGTATCTTGTGAAATATTGACATTTTTAAAGATGTAAGTTCATCTTGATGTTACACTCATGAAGAGCTTTCATTTGAGTACCCACATCAATTTTTCATATATTTATATATATATATATATATATATATATATATATATATATATATATATATATATATATATATATATATATATATATATATATATATATATATATATATATATATATTATATATATGTATATATGAAAAATATATGAAAAATGCATGTGGGTACTCAAATGAAAGCTCTTGATGTGTATAACTTTGGGATGAGCTTATATTTTTAAAAACATCAATATTTAAAAAAGTACAGTGCAATTTAACAAAATTTATTTTTTAAAAAAACAAAATTTTAATGTTTTTTTTAAAAATTAGTCACTGCAAGGTTGCTAGTAATTTTTATTTTGATACATATTTATTTACTCACTACTCTTGATTTATTTTTATTAAACTTATCTAAGCTGATATTTTTTTATCATTTAATTTAGATTTTCCCGGCCAGAGCTTGATAACTTTAAAAATTATTACTTAACTTTAAATCTAATCTTCATAATAAATTACCGAACCTAAGTAAGAGCAGGATCCGTCTATATATAGCCGATAGTACACAGATGAAGATAAATATGAAGAAGGATTTTTATCTCTTGTCGGTTCTATAAATATATCTGGCGTGGAAGATGCCTCAAATGGCCGATCGGTAATTTTTGAATAAATATAATAATAAAAAAAAAAGAGAAATCTTTGTTCGATCTACCGACAGGTGTTGGAGCGAGGCTGTAAAGATTATGATGGACATTTTTTATCCTCTGAAATAATTCTTGATCAAACGTGAATTTTCTTCATTGAATTTTCCGAAGAAAATTCTTAAAGGCCGGGTGCATTTAAAGTTTTTGAAGAAGAAAATGAAAAAAATCTGGGTCCAGACACAACACTGCGTGACTTGGGCCTCTAGCCTCAGCCTCTGTTACTTCAACAACCAGTATAGTGTGTAGGGAGTGTCACCATGATGCACCTGCCTCTTCTCCTCTTTCTCATTTTCTTCCTGTTTCTCTCGCCGCCGGTCCTCTCCCTCTCGAGTCCTCACACGCGCCTCGCACACGTCTTCGGAATTATAATAACTGTTGTCGGATAAAAATTGGCATATTTTACCGGCCATAAACTAACGGAATTTCAAGTCATTCTTTTGATAAATTATTTATTTTAGTTTTTTCGCTTTTTAGTTATTTTATCAATAATTTTTATCAAAAATTTATTTTTAATTTAAAAATTAATGCACACACAAAAGATTTCACTAACAAAATTTCTTCCAATTCTTTTTATCAATATAAAATACTAATTTAAAAAAATTAAGTTTAGTTTCTTAATTTTTTTATAAAAATTTTTTTTCTGCATATTTTTTTAACAATTCCGAATTTTAAAAATAATTTTAGAATTTTTTTTTTTGTGTTGATACTTTTAAATTGCCAACAGTCAATGTTTTGGTTAGAAACTTTGTTTAATTTAATATATTTAAGCCCTGAGAAAGTTACTTTTGGTCACGAAATGTTTTTTAATAAAATTATAAATATAAATTATTTATTCTTCACGTAAAAAAAAAAAAAAATTACACTTATTTTTTCTAAAATCTTTTCTTAAAAACGATAAATTTTCAGAGTTTGCTTAAAGATCTTAAAAAAAAATTAATCCCCAAAATTCTAATAAATCCTAAAAATTTCTTCACCGACAATTAAAACTTTCCATTAACAAAACAACTTCCTCGTCCATATTTGTTTACCGCGAAGTCGACCATCTGCTCGTACACTTTCTCCTGATTACTTTATTCATTCCAAAAGGAACTTACATACTTTAATTTATCTTAACAACATTACGGAGTATTTTTTTTTGGAAACCTTGGGTCGGTATTACCACCCTAGGAGCGATCCATAGGCGTGGATTCAATACAAGTATATTCCCTCCACATGAAAGTTAATAACATATTTCGTAACATAATTTTTATTTTATTTGTTTATCGGTGGATTTAAAAGCATATGGAGTAAACGATTTGGCACCTGTAGAAGTGAAGAGCTGGACATGAGCATAAACGGGGCAATAAACCCTGACACGACCTGCCTCGAAGTAGACATCTGGCCAGATTCCGTAGTCGGCCCTTATGTTGTTTAGTAGCTAAACATCCCCCAATAAATAATAGTACGATTAACTCCTCGATCTTGAAGTGTTTTGATTATGTTAACAGAGCCAATAACCTGCCCTTTACCAGGTGTCACTCTTTCCATTGACAAAACTCTTTCAATCCGTACGATAATGTCTATCAGTTTGTCAGCCGAATAGATCACCGGACTTTTCCATGATAGGGCTGTATAAATTACCGAGGTAAATCTTTGTGTTTCTGAGCGAGTGTAAATACAAATCCAACGTAGGTAAAGTGTACATTAACTCTGTTAACAGATAGCGTCGGAATACACCTAGAGACCCGCGGAAGAAAAAGATGAGGGGGGGGGAGAGGAGTGAAGACGAGTAGACACGTGCGGGTCACGTGCCCTGGCACGCGTTTGCGTTTTACACCAACAGCAACCCTGGCATTTCTTCCTTTATTGTTACACCTTTCCACCAACAACTCGATCAATCTCAGTTATGCAATCTTTATCAATTATTTTCCACTAATTACATCCTGAATAGTGCTTATCGTCCTAGATAGTGACGTCAGTCCCCGACATCACTATCTACCGACCAATAGCGACGTCAAATCGGTCCAGAGTCTGATTTTTGGGGTGAATTTTCAGACTCTGGAATAATTAAGACGCTGGTGTGGAAAATTCGATCAAAAAAGGGAACGGAGAACCTCTGGTGGGTCTTTGGGCCCCAGCGCCCTACGCCAGTGTCCCAGTTGGGCCCCCAACGCGAAGGGGGGCAGCAAACGACAGCTGCTACATCCCCCTGCGTCTCATTCCCTTTTCCCCGTCTTCGGTTTAGTTGCTCGCTCGCCTTCTACAACTTTTTTTTACCTCCGTGCCCTCCCGCGCCCCGTTACCGAGTCCCCCACCAGATTCTGGTCGCGTGGCATCACCCAAGTATACGTACGCGTTCCGTTTACTCCCGAACGGTGCAACGGACGATCATTTTGTTTTGTTTTATTGCTTTTGGGCTCCTCTGCCTCCTCGGCTTCCTCTTATCCGGGGTGCTCAGTCCTGGGGTCTGATTATTTTTAGACAATTTTTATGGAAAGTCAAAAAAACTGCCACTGAATTCGGCTAAAGATTGAAAATTCAAAGGATAGAGGGTAAAATTTTGGGATTTGTAACTAAATCTAGCATGATTGTGCTCGTTTTTTAAGACCAGGTCTCTCCCCACTATTGTTACCTGGTCGCGTGGCAGACGGCCTTCTCCGATACACCTTCGCATTAAACTCACTTCCAGCAGCGTCCCGTCTCCTTTCTCTCTTGATTTTTTTTATCCAAATTCTCGGTCTTTGTTAGATTTGAAAAGAGTAACCTGGGACACCCTGGGGCTTCATCAAAGTATCAAATCTCTCAGCCCCTCTGCGTTATTTTAAAATAAAAACTTGCTAAAGAAGGCAGAATATTCTTTATATGATACATATTAAAGTAATGAATTAAAAACAGTGAGTTTTAGAACGGAAATTACGAAATAACTTGAATAACTGGTAGAAATCTCTGGAGAGAAGGGTGCCGGATAACCGAGAAGGGTATCTCTACCCAAAATGAGAGTTTTATCGATGTTAAAACATCAACTAACATATATTTAATAAAAATTTACCGGGTACATCATCAAGTTAGCGATTGAAAAGGATGTTTGACCTCTTCCTCCTCGACATCCGCTGTGAGTAAATCCCGAGTGCATATATTTCTTGGACATTTTAATCCCCTAGAGTTATCGATCAATCGAATGGCCGGATACAGTCTTAAAACTGTATCGTCCCATAATAAAAATACTACAAGCTGCGCCTTTTAAATTTTTGACCGCGGTCGTTCATCCTCGATTATAAAAGGGTCTGGCTACTCTCATTCCCCTCTAACCCAACTCAGACAACTTAGTACGCGGTATTTCATATAAATATAACGAAAAGCAGACCATAGAGTTGTTATTTTGTTGGATTTGGTTGAGCACCAGTGGCTACCTGAGCCCTTTTATACGTTTTTATAAATTTTTTTCCTCGTTCATTCTTCGGTAGTTTCACTCCGGATTCTCTCTATTCTTCTCTCGGCTCCTCGACTTCACCCCTCGGCGATTCCATTGGGGTTGTAAGGCTCCCTGACAGCCGAACCAAGAGAAGGTACAAGGTTCAAGGTACAAGGTATTATTTTCTCTGTCTCTTGGTACTCTATACTCCCGAGAATTTCCTTTTTATTTCATTTTTTGTCATGTCCCTTCTCAATTTTATTTTACCTGAGCAAGAACCCTTTGAGTCGCGTGGCACGACCACACCAATTCACATACTCAAAGTCTACTACTCGATATATATATATATATATATCGTTATTCGATTCCAAAAATTATCCTTTTAAAACTCGGACAAAAAAGATTCATGAAATCGATAACCTTTTGTTTTATATTTTATTTTTAAGTCATACATTCGAAAGTACTCTTGTAGTACGCGAGTAAGGCAGGTGGACCGATTTTAAATCGTCTTTACTTCGAAGGTGAACTGGCTGTTACTCACCTGTGTTAAGTCTGTTGAAATTTAATGAAAAAAAAAAAAAAAAAAATAATAAATAAATAAAAACCCAGCGAATATTTAGGAATTAATGCAAAAAAAAAAAAAAAAAGAAGGATACATTTTTTGGTTTTGCTCTTTGGGAAGAATATGTAGAAAGTTAGTTAAGACCAGACGCAATTTAATCTTGATCGATTAAGAACACTGCAACGAGCATCATCGCTTAGGTTTTATTTACAATCCTACTAGAGTTACTTTGAATTTTTTAAATTCTCAGACGACATGTGGCTAATATATACACCCCCTTAATCTAGTGGAAAAAATATCCCTGCTAAATTATTCGAGTGCGTGGGAATAAATAAATAACCGATTCTATTTGCCGGGTTAGCTTACAAACCAGAGATAATGTCTGTGGGTAAGAATTTTTTTGAATATTCAGATTTTGTTTTATCCTGGAGTTATAAGCTCCTTCAGGATAAACAATACATAGATAGATATTAAATACTGAATTTTGTTAAATTGCACTGTAGTTTTTTAAATATGGACTTTTTTGAAGATATAAGCTCATCTTGATGTTATAGGCATCAAGAGCTTTCATTTGAATACCCACATGCATTTTTTATATATTTTTCATATATATATATATATATATATATATATATATATATATATATATATATAAATATATGAAAAATTGATGTGGGTACTCAAATGAAAGCTTTTGATGAGTGTAACATCAGGATGAGCTTATATTTTTAAAAATGTCAATAGTTCACAAAATATAAGGTCATTTTCCAGAATGATGCACCAGTTTGTGCCATTTAATCGCGTGATACTGCAGAAAAATGTAAACCTTTTAGAGAAAATGAGGAATTGTAACCGTGAGAAAAGGTTGAGTAGAAATAGAAATAGAATGAAAGGAGCCTGTTGATGTAACAAATCGTTAATAATGAGGGATCGATTTGGATAGAGTAGTTTGAGAAGTATAGGACGATGAGAGACAGTACGTCATAACGGGGCTTACCATAGTGTCCTGAGGATGACACGTTGGTACCTAGGCTTGTCCTTTGATGCATGATATTACTGGCGTGCCTTCGGTAGTGGATCTACGCTCCGACGAACGTGTCACAGACAAGCCGAAACTGTTAGGATTCATAGTTATCTGAGCAAATCGTCTGGTGGCATGTCCATGCAGCCTTGCTCTTGGGACTGGACATCAGTGTCTCGAGATTCAAACAACAAACTTTGGTTTATGTTACATTAAATTATAATTCCTGGGAGCTGTAAGTTTCCCGGACAGAGCTCTGACATCCGTAAATTTTTAAGTTTATTCTAGATCACATATTCACCATAAATTTATCCTTGTATACGGTAGTTTTCAGAGTCTGAATGATATTAATATCCAATGAAGTCTCGTTCCTCCGTCCATGGATACAGAATTCCGAGTTCTCATGCTCAGCTTGCGATACCTACCGTGTTCCCGAGGTTTTAAGGGAGTTTCCACGGCCTAGATGCTCCTTTCTGCCGAGTTCAGCCAGATATAATGCTCTGATCGGTTATTCTGTGCGTGTATCACGTTCCAACTTCGAGAAACAAAATAAATGGCACTACCATGTTAAATCTTTTGATTTATAAAGATGTATCGTCAGTATATGCTGACATTAAATCCACAGTTTTATTTTATGTATTATGTTTTTCGATCGCAAAAAAAAAAAAAAAATATTTAAATTCATCACCAGCTTTTTTGTTTTTGAACCTTCACAGGAAAAATTTGATAATTATGTTTAAATTTTAGTCTACTGTCCTCACTACGAAACTTTTCTTGACTTTTCTTAACTTCCCGCTAAAAAAATTGAAAATTAAAAAAATTGGGAAGTTAGTCGTTTTACCGCGGTTTTTCAAAAACGAGATTTACGCCGTATGTAAACCTCTCATAACTTTTGAACGGCTTGATCGATTTCATCGCGGTTGGCGCCATTCGAAAGGGCTTGCCCAAACCTAGATTTTGAATACAATTTGGACCGATTCGAATCGTTAGATTTTGAGAAATCTCAAAAAAACTAAAAAAAAAATTTTTTTCTAAATGTGGTTTTTTTGGAATAACTTTTAAACGGTTTGACCGATCAATTTAAAAAATTATTCAGCCCGGTCAAAATCGGTTGATTCGTTGGTTCAAAATTTTTCATAGAAATATTAATTTTTAATAACAAAATAATAAAATCAAAATAAAAAATTTTATCCAACTGTTTTGTTAATACACTTAACAAGATAATAACAACTATTTGTGAAAATAATTTAAATATTTTACAGAAAAACCAGGTTTCCAATCACCGTACGGACCAACAATGGACAATGGAATGGTGAGTTATAAATTTAAAATAAGAAAGTAAACATAATGTACATATAAAAGGTTGAATATAATTTAAAAAATTCCTTTAAAATATTAAGTACATATATATAAGTCAACATTCGTTAAATAGCGTACCGTAAAATTTACAAAAAAGCTAAAACAGAAGAGGAAGAAAAAAAAATATGTATAGATATATTTAACGCATATATTATCTTTCTACCCGCAGTCTTAAGACTCTCCCTTTTGTACAACCCTCGACATAATCCAAAAACTTCGACCCGAGTAATATTTTCACCGAGTGGCTCTCAATTTCCATTTTATCCTCGTTTAATTTTTTATCATACCATTATTTAAATATTAGACTTTTAATAATTATTAATAAAAATAATTTTTCATTTATTATTTTTTTATCGGAAGTTGTTTAATTAACTGGAGGTTGTTTCTTCTTAGTTAGAACTTTTGAAAGCGATTTTAAATTTATTAGCAGCAAGTTGAAAGCCACTGATCGGGAACTTTAATATCACTTACGCCTTCCCGGTTATTATATCGTAGAGTTGTATCTATAAGTATGTAGACAGTATTATACATGTATATATAACTTACTGTACGGATAAAATAAAGCTGAAGAGAGTAGAGTGGCCAAGAAGAAGAAGAAGAAGGTTAACTGGCCTAGATGAAAAGTTATCCTTTAAGGATAAAGTCTTAGTTCGCTTCTGCCAAGTTAAGTTAGCATCCGAGGATCTGAGGACCTTATACCGTGTCAGTTAAGTTATAATAAGTAGCAAATCCCGTAAAATTGTCATCAAATCCCCGATATTATTTCCCCCTTTAAACTCGAAATATTTATTTTATAAAATAACAATATTTCTCGGGTACTATTTCACTCTCTGTAAATAGACTTATCAGATATGATTATAGTTTATGAAAATATGACAGAGTTTAAATAAATTCGGTAATATTTCTTGTGTTATTGATAATCATATCTAATCATACCGATCGTTAAACACTTATTGATAAGAATAAAATCGATCCACCAGATGATTTATTCCCAAAATTATTCCTTTTATTAAATATTCATTTATTTAAGCTATTCATTGTCAAGTGTCATTCCTCTTATAACTATAAGTAATCATTTGTTCCAGGCGTATGGTGGCGGTGCATTCGGCCCGGCGGCGAACGGCCCAGCCAGTGGTCCAGGTGGCGGAGGTGGAACAACAGTCGAAGGCGCAACATATCCTCCAGATTCTCCTTATTTTCCTTTTGGGACACGGGGAGTTCCTCCCCCCTCCGTTGGAACCCCGACCTCCGCATCTAATCCTGCTACGCCGACTGGAAACACTGCACGGTTACCAAATTCCGGTGAGTTATACATTTTTTTTTTTATACTGTCATTTTATTTTTACATTTACGGCAAATTATTATTTTTTACAGGTTTTAATAGAGATAGATTATTTTTAAACAAACTAAATTTTATTTATTATAAAAAAATAAATTTTTAAATGTGCAGTTTAATTTTTTAAATTGAAAAATAATTAAGGCGAAAAATTCTAAAGGGCGCGCAGTAGCTTAGCAAATCCGGCTCTTGCTTATCGAAGTATTGGACCGGGTTCGGGCCCAGCGTACACCAATTAATATTTTTAAATGACCATAATTTTTTTTTCTTTATATTCTTTACAGAAATAAATTTTTTTTACTGCCCAAGATTTTCCATGCTCCCAAAAACTCAACGTATTATTTTCATTAAATTAAATATTAAACATAAAAGCATTTTAAAACCTACTCATATACTGTTTTTAGTATAATACATAAAGTAAAAAATGTAATCTTTATATCTTACAGGCGCCGCTGCCGTCAAAAGAAAGAAAGACGTAAGTGTTACGCTTTTAAGCTTGGTTATTTCATGCATGTGTGGACATTAATAAGTGTACATGTTAATGTTAGATTGTAAAAACATGAGTCAAAGCGCTACGATTTGTAACTTACATTAGCGTCAGACTAGTACGTATATATATTTATATGTCATTGTCGGTAAAAGTAAACCTCGAAAGAAATAACGAATTATTTGGTAGCCTAACAAGAAATCGATAGTCGGTAGTTGATTGTACTTAAGACTAAAGTTTCTTTGATTTATTTGTTACCGCTTTGTCTCTATTATTCTCTCTTTTTGCACGTGTGATAATGCTAAATATATTTATTTAAATAATATAAAATAAAATAAAATAATCTTTGTGTTGTACAGAGCTTGGACAGCGCAGACGGAGAAGTGGTCACAACGCAACACTGGGTGAGTCCAAAACAAAATTATAATACACCATTATCATTTAGCTTTATTCTTGCGGACTAGATTTAACGATCTATGAGGATAATCGTTTTAGCATGGGACTCCTACGCAAACAATCCATCCGGGAGAGACTTTCCCAGGCGCTGTCCTTTTTCTCTCCACTCTGTCTCAAGTTAATATTTATTATTTCGGTATCTTTTTTTTTTTTTTTTTTCTTCTCCTTCCTCTATTTCTAAAACTTTTTCTCTCGACCCCAGCGAGCCTGAACAGCGTGACTGCGTTTTTTTGTCTCAGACAAACTTTGCCCAGAGTTATAATTCCTCGGCAGTCATTTTATTTTATTATATTTTTTCAGCGCTGTCCTCTTGTAGTAGTTCCGTCGTCTACTACTATTCGTCTACTCGATCATGCTCTTATACTTATACTTACACTTAACTTTAAACAAGACATTGAAATTCGACACCAGTTGTTGAATTTAAAACTGTCCGAGACAGAGTTTTGTTTGTTGTTGATATTCCTTGAGTATCTGAACAGAACATGAGTTTCCGTTTCTGTAACGCGACACCTAGATGTAGACGAGCATAACCTCTGATCGTGTTAGTGTTTTACAAAATGTCCGAGTTTCATATATTATACTCAGATAAAACAAGTACTTATACAGGCATTATATTTTATCACCGTACGGCCACCCTATAAGCCTAAGAATTTTCCATTGTAGTAATTTTAGGGGTGTAAGTAGAGTTAACAATTGTCAACAGGGGTGACCCTGTGTCACCTACACAGAAATATTTGATCCAAATAAGATTTATTTTAAGTAATTCCAAAAAAAAAAAAAAAACACGTTTTTGGGTTTTTTTTCATCAACGATAATTCACGGACGAATCAACCGATTTTGACCGGGCTGGTGGCGATCGACGTGGTTTTTTAATGTTATAAAAGCTGATCAGTTTTCAAAAGTAATCGGTAAAGCCGTTTAAAAGTTATTCCAAAAAAACGACATTTGAAAATCTTGTTTTTTTTTTTTTTTTTTTTTTTTTTTTTTTTTTTATTATTTTTGATATTTCTCAACATTCTATTCAACGCGATGATAATTTAATTGAGAATCACTGCTGTAATTCCTGATATATTCAAATCGATATGATTATCTTTGAATTTTATTTGATAACTGATAAAAGATTGTTGTTAATTAAATTGGCGCCACGACTTGAAAATTTGTTTATTCGGTTATTTATTGAAAGAGGAAGCTCTTTTGGGGAATACATAGATTATTATGTAGATGTAAGTTAATTTTGTGGGTTAACGGAAAGATAAAGATCGTGCGAAGAGGTTGCTATTACAGGAGAAAGATCGGTGGACTCTGGGGCATGGAGAATAGCGGAAACCTGAAGTAACGTAGGGTAAGAGAGTTGACCATATGGTGTCGCGTGCTGCGGTCGCCAGACCGTACAACCATTTCACCAACTACCATGCGCCATAGTGAAACCTTTGGCTCGCTTTATACTAATTCGTGGTGTGGCCTCGAAGAATTCGTTCGAGGCCACACCATACACTGAAAAATACGTGTATAGAATATTGCTCGGGTATCTTTGTACCGCAAACATTAATTTTGCATCTTCTTAACCAACCACAACAGTCGCCAGCCAGCTAAATTACATGCTGCCTCAATACACATTGTTTAAAATGTTTTATATGGAAGCTATTGTCCAAAAATAAGAAAAAGAATAAATAATAACAACAGCAACTATCTATGTTACGGGTATTGTTAATAATTCTGCGGTTTTACTTCCGATGAAATAAGAAAATTATGCAAGATCCTTGCTGGTAATTTCAATAGACTTTTCCACCGCTCGAAATAATCCCCCTGAGCAGTGAGTAACGAGACCTGACGTTTTCCCTAGCCCGTTTACTCGACAACGACAAATCAATTACGAAGAATCGCGTGCCTAGAATAGCCGCGAGCTGTTTGACGGACACCTGTTGCTGGAGTTTAACGCGGGAGTTTAATGTGTCGCCGCTCTCCAGCTCTCAAACTCTCCAGAATTTCCCACTTATCGTCTTTCTCTTTCTTTTTTTCTTTCTCTTTATCAAACATACTTTTACTTTCCATTTAATCCATGGTCATTTTCTCTTTTCTAGCTAGATAAATTCATCTCCCAGATGTAAATTATCAATAGTCGGCATTAAATAATCGATATCGTTCGGAATAATTGGCATTTATTGGAAATTATAATTTTCCTTTTCTAAAAATACCAATAATTGGCATAGTTTGCAAATTAAAGCGACCTCTTAAGCCGATACCTTGACCTTTCTTGTGTTTCTTTCATCACAAATTCATTAACCATTCAGATAAATACGGTGAGATTAACTCTGATAAAAATCTTCTTCCCAAAGATGGTAAACACGGTTTAGGTTAGAGTTATACTGATATTATAAACATATAGACGCGTGGAACTTCAATACAATGGATTAGCGTAATAAATTATGTATAACAATTGCGGTTATTGGAATATCGATACTATAATTGGGTCATAGTTAAACTCTAGATTATTAGATGATATTGATAACAATTGTGGCACTAATTGCAATTATTTAAAAAATTAAATTGTCCAAATCTTTACACAGGATCGAGTTTTCAAAATGTGTGACTGTGAATCCCCAACAAAAGCCACTTACATTAATCTAATTATCCAATCCCATGTAATAGAATAGAATAGAATGACTGATGATAATGTTTATATAGCAGGGTATAATTTGGACATATTACTCATTGGAAAGGCACGCTTGTTCCTAAATACGTGCCGAAAACAAAACACACACACACTTTTACTGTCTATCGATATATTATCGTAATCCCTCGAACCAACAAGCATTTTTGAGTCCCTTTAAAGGGAAAGGGAGAGGGAGAGGGTTGTTGATCATACGGCGAATCCTTTGGATCATTGAATTTTCACGGAGCGGTGGTTGGTTCTTCTCGACGATTAATCTATTACCTGCGAAATAATTTGGCGTTTTGAGTGGTCGTATGAGCACCCTCTCGGCCACGTGGCTCACGGTTGTCTTGTCCAGGGGATGCTTTTTCATTTTGATTGTCCGTGGACCGCACTAATACACATTCACCCGCACGAACGTCTGGTTCATTTTTATTGGGGATTAATGACACCACCGAGAATTCAAAACTCGGTTTTCAAATTAACATATCAATAACCATTTATTACGGTTACGATCGCTTTCATTGTCCTTTATCTTTTTGTTATTGGATTATCACCGTTTTTAATGCTCAACGATGAATTTTTTGATAAAAAACCAAAAGATAATGACAAACTCCGTTAATAGAGGGTTAATTTAACCGAAATTTAGATCCCCTCGAGAATCAAGAGATAACGTTAAATCTAAAGATTTTTAACGTGACATGTAATCGGCATATGGTAGCAAATTTGCCAGACAATAAGTCCGAGAATCAAACAATCTATTGGTGATTTTCTCACACTCGGATAACTCGACATTCAAACATAACAACCGTCCCCGTATATATCTTGCGGTCGATATGTCGCTGAGAGTAGTACACCCACTAAAATCCACCCTCGGTGTACCGATCTCACCTTACCGGGCACTCGAGCCCGTTCGCTTGAATGACTGCGGGGATTTTTTGGTTCACCGTTCAGCGACAATCGACAAAACCCATCCCTGCTTTATTTCTTTATTTTTTATAGACATATCAATGCGACGACATAAATTCACGTCGGGATACAGTTGTACCAAAGCCTACGTGACACTTATGTGACCACCCTTTCTTTTTTCGGATTTTCAGACTCGGTCCGAGGTCTCTCGTTCCACCCTGGGGGGAATTATACTTAGGGTCGACGGTTAACTCGTAAAACGGTTGTCTACGTGTTTACTTAGCGTGCGTGCTTCAGTTTACTTACCGACTGGATCCAACATGCTAAAATCGCATTTTATATTTTTTGGCTCTGCACAAAAAAAAACACACAATAGAAATTATCTCCCGCGAAGAAATAATCTCAAGCCCTCGAAATTCATCCCACATGATTGTGTGTGTAAATAAGTTTACCCTAGAGAGTTTGAAGACTCTCTACTCTATTCCCGGCGTGTGTACCGAGTAAATATTCCCCTACACCTAACAATTGAATCATATCCCCACATTTTAGTAAATTAGCTTCATCATATGTAAATATCTCTCTATCCCTGACAATAGATAAATTCCTCCATATATTATTTTTATAATTTCAATTCAAATTTATGATCCTTTTTTAAAAAAAAAAAAATATATTTATTATATTTTTTTAGAAAAATCGTAGATCATTATCGATAATACGGCCATTTCCTATTTACGTTCGCTTTCTGGAGAGTCACTCTAGTACTTTTCAGAGACTACTCTCAATTTACAGATAAAAGAGACCGACTTGAGAGTTTTCAATCTTACCCTCCCTTTTACAATGTTCATTCCGTTTTTAAGGCACCAATTTAACCGCCTACGGATTTTTGTAGCTTTTAATGGGCGTTTTTTTTTTTTTTTTTTTTTTTTTTTTTTTTTTTATTAAATAAAGCTAGCAAGTAATTATTTAAAACATATGAAGAATTATTTAAAATCTAGCTTTGTTAAAAAAAACGTAGATGCAAAAGTGGGTTTTGTCGGAACGGTGGTAGCTCTTAAATCTCACCCTAAAGCATCCCTATCCGAGGGATCCCTAACTACAACCCTGCCCTTGAGTACAATGGCGTCGGCATTCGGGGTCTGGAAAACAAACGAAAGCAATAAAAATCTAAAACAACATGTCTTCCCCAATAGTGTCTAATTGAGTTTAACAGTTAACATTGTCCTTTTGTTTGCGTTATTTCCATTATATATAAAGACAAACAAAGGGAATCGATAAAAATGGCATTAGCATTTGAGCAACCGGGTCACAGATCGGCTCGATAAATCTTAATCTTAATGTCATCCATGATCTCTATAATAATAATAATAATAATAATAATAATAATAAAAATAAAATTACATACATGGATGTGCACACGTAACATGTAACTGCAGACCAGTACAACACGTGCACGCATATTTAGCTCCGGAATATTTTATATTTATATATTTATATATTTGTTTAGATATAAAGAGGCATTGTCGTGGTCGTTGTTTGAATTAATCCAAATATAGAGGTTTGTAACGAATCTTGATCATTTATTCGCGAGCAAACGGACTTATTGGGTCGTAACGGGCTGAGAGCGGACACGCGCTAGCGAAAACAGTGCACGCAATTTAATACACCAGTTATATTGTGCATATTCTGGTGTTGTGGTTGGAAATGCCAACAGTGTGCGAGTACCTCGAGAAAGATAATATTGTGAAAGGGAGGAATCATCCTAAAATGGAGAAACGAAAGCCTTGAGTTGCTTATCTGATGGCATTATGTGGACTTTATTCCTGACAATACCACGGAAAATATGTGCCAAGTGATTTTATTATTTTTAATCTTGAAACAGTATAGCATTAGGGAAAAAGAGAGGAGCTAAACTATATAAGTATGAGCATCAGCCCAGGGTAAAACGATCGTTTTCCCCTTATATGCGTGGGACTAATCGCTCGGGTGATTCCGTTCTCCATTGAGTTTACTTACGCCAGTGGGGTGGAAAAGCATCAGAGACGTCCCCCGGTCCTCCAGCCCCTTGTCCTCCACTTGCTCTGCAGTTAATGTGTTCCGGAGTTCACCCTCTACTCGGAAAGCTCGTTTCTCTTATAGCCGACCACTTTCCTCCCACTAGGATCCTCTATCCTCCACCAAACCCAAGGATGAACCAAACCCAAACCAGTAGGTACTACAATGTACTGCCGAGTTATAACCTAATTCTCTGCTATTTCTATTTCGATTCAAAGACATCACGATACTTTTCTCCCATTGCCTTTATAAATTCTAAAGACTCTCTGTTAATAATTTATCTTATTTATTTTATTATTTTTTTTATTGTACCTCGTTTGGTTATTATTAACATTATCGTTTCTTTTTTTTTTTTTTTTTTTTTTTTCCTTTATTCTTTTTTATTTAAATACACACTCACACTCACGGACTTTGTTCGTAACAACATTATAACATTCAAGTAAGAATATGTAGGAATAAAGTTGACACAGTTGGTTATACAAGGTTACCTAATTATTTTTAAATTCCTTTCAATATAATAATTATCATATAAACTATTTGTTCATCATCAATTGGTTAACTTGTTATATTAACTCTCTTCGTTTCTTTTTGCACTGGTATCTTGTTCATTGAACCTCCAAATAACAAAATAATATAGAGTTCAGGTCAATATCCTCAAGAGGTACGCCCGCATCTAACAAACTCAACAAAACTATCCACTTTATTTACCGTCCGGGTTTTACTAAGACACTTGCCAAAATTACAGGAAATCATCTATTTTCTTCTATTACGGTCTTTGGGAGAATTTTCAAAGAAACGGTAATAGACTCACGGGTATACTCGGAACTAATGGATAAATCTTGTAGGATCATAAATTTAACCAATTTTCTGGAAGAATTAAAAAAAAAAAAAAAAAAAAATTTATTCTCTTCAGATATTTTGGATTATTGGAGAAAAAAATTGATCCAAAAAAAAAAAAAATAGTACAATTGTAGTAATTTAGGAAATTCCTGCGGTATAGCCATTTATCGGCATAAAATTTACGCTCAGTTGTACTTGGCCTCGACCCTTGGCACATCGAGCCAGGTAGTCGATTTAAATCTCTTTCTGAAAATACTGGTGGGCTATTGTCAAAAATTGGTCACAGTAGCATGCGCCACAGGAATATTGGTTACTTTTAATTATTTTGAGTTCAAGTATTCGATCCATCATTTGGCTTTCTATTCTTTCCTCCCTTGACCATTTCTAACAATTTTCCTAAAGATATTTATGACTGTAAACATCTGGTTTGTATTTAAAAAAAAAAAAAAAAAAAAAAACAAGTGTAATAGTTTTATTACTTGTAACACTATTATTTGATTGTGTTAAGTGTAACATTGATATGGTGGCGAATAGTAAATAAAAGAGGGTAGTTGACGAAGGTCCCATGGTGAAGCAAAATTGAGAATACAGAAGATGGACATTGAATATCCCCATTGGGAAAACACGTAAATGATAAATGCGGTTGTTGTTGTTATTGGATGTTGTATGGATTTGTCGGTTGTTGCGGATTTAAAGTGGCCTCCGTTGTCAAACTGGAGCTGATGTCGCTCGCCAACTGGGTTAGAGTGGGCTTTACTTGGGTAATTATAATCTATCCCACTACACCTCAACAGACAATATAACCGTATACAAGTGACACCAAAATTACACTTATGTGTATTATTATTGAGTGGTGATTCAAAGTTTGCTATGGCCACAACTAATTATAGTCATTGGCTGATAGGAATTGGTAACCCATTCATCAGCTCATTGTTAATTATTGGCCCGAGTTGAATGAACTGATTTTTGCCTTACGGCATTACTTTTGCGGTAGATAACAAAAGTTCCGCTGACTCTCTGTCTGACAGAGACAGACTGATGGATCATCGAACGACTCTCAGCTTTTAAGTGAATGAATCACATCCAAAAAGTAAAACAGAGTCAACTTGCAAATACACACGGTGTAACAACCAATGAAGAAAGACTGCTGCAGTTGGGCTTTAGCTCACGACTCGGTAATCATTCGGGGTTTTTCGGCTCAACAAGTGGGCCAATGTTTTCAGAATGGATCTGCCCAGAGTTTTTAACACAACACCCACAAATTTATACAGCCAAGCATTGCTTATAAGCGTAACACAGTCCTACAATTCTCTACTTGAGTAATTTTTTATTAATTTTTGATGAAAACTACCATTAACTCAAACCGTTTGTGAATGACAACCAAAAAAGTGATAAATTAAAACTATTGGTTCAGTGAAAATGTTTATGGTCATATCAACGTAATTTAACTGGCCTACAATTGAAGATTCTTCAGCAAAGAGAGTTACAAACACAACAACTGTGGATGGAAAACGGCAGATCGTTTATACCGAGCAAAAGAAGAGCTCTTTGCTACAGCTCTAACATCTACACTTGTATTTCCCGTGTAGTTAAGCGAGTGTAGGGGTTGCTGGTTGTTTCACTTCCCGCGAACTCAAAAGGGACAAGCTGCACCCCAAGGGGAAAAAAGTTCACCCAAAAGAGAGAGACACAGTTTTATGTTCATCTGCCTTCAAACGAAGAGGGAGAATCCTAAGAGGAGAATGATAGAGTTACGCCGTACAATACCAGAGTGGGGGAAACTGCGCTGGAGGGGAATCTACCGTCGATTGGACGACGAAGGGAGGGAAGATCAGCTTGCCTCCCCTAGTCGAGCGTCAGTCGCGTCGCGTACCTCGACCGCATGAGATTTTGTCGCTTTTTCATGTGATCCCGAGCTTTTTTTTTTTATTATTTCGGTTATCCTCCTTCTCTGTCGAAGACTACTTGTCTGCAGTAAAACGGTTTTAGTTTTTATTTATCGTATATTTATTATTACATCCTTTTTTTTGTATTAATAATAGTACGTAATATTATTTATTACACGAGTGAATGCGTTTGATATAGACCCGGGCTACGAGAAATATTGACACGGAATTTTGTTCGACTCACTGCAGAAATACAAGAGCAAATGGTGCGAAAACAGAAAACCGAGTTTTATTTTAAATATTTATATATATATATATATATTAATTTATGTATTACCAGTGAAACAGACTAGTGATTAATACGGCAATAGATTCTACAGTGATTGACGTACCCATTACACGAGTGTTTTGAGTGGTTAAATTATTTTAAGTGCCATCAAAGTGTTCTAGAGGTTAAATGTTGTAAAAAAAAGAACGCAACAATCTTAAAAATTATTTTGTTTATATCTAAAAACTCAAGAAGAAAAGAAGAATATATGTATATTTTTTTATATGGTGGATTTTAGTTGGTCTTTTTGGCGTTGTAACGACGCGACTCGTGCCGCCATGTGTGTCCGACGTTTCAGCCGCGTGTTCGTTTTCTGATAGGACCTGGGAAGAAATATAAATAAAAAATCGAAATAATACCGAAGGGAAAAGGCAACAAAGCTTGTTTTAGTTGTCATCCATAAACCTTTTTACGTACAAGCCGTAAATTTAAAATTCACCAGACACTATCCGGTGACTATTGACACTTTTATCTGTTAAATTCTGACAGGATAAATTTAAACTGGTGACCGCTTTGGTTGTATCAGTTATGATTTTACCGGGCTGTGATTGTTTCTCCAAAGTTATCCTTATTTAGTGGTAAACATGTCAGCAATAACAAACGAGACTGCTAGTGTGATTTGATATTTGTTTAAACTAAAAATAAAAAGTAGTTAAAAAAATAATTTGTGACAAAGAAACAAATAAATAATTGAATTAACATACCATTATCATCGATGATGCAGTCAAATACTATTTTGCGCGACATCAGTACTACGGAAAAGCTAATGGGAAATAACAACAACCTCAACAACAATGGATCTCCTGGTGACATAATGTTCCACATGGGAGACGAAGGAATGACGCAGCTCGGCAGCGTCTTCCAGTCAGCGTATCAGTCAATCGTCGATGGTGGTCCTCAGGTAAAGCAAATAGAAAATTAAATATTCAAAATAAAAATTGATAACAAATTGATATAAACTTTTTGAGCACGGATGTGTATCAACGGGATTTTCCACAAACCGTCGATTATTTGACACCCCTTTGTTGTTCATTTGCTGGCACATTGAATTACAAAGCATTTATACACACGGGAATGAGTTTTTCAATCGTGAATCCTCAGTCCCAGGCTGAATGTTCTACAATACCTTTTTTTTTTTTTTTTTTTTTTTTTTTATTTTATTATATTCCGGGTGGCGCTAAAAGGATTTAATCCTTTTTCTGCCGGTTTTATATTTACCCGATTGGTGAAATAAAAGGTCTGAGCATAACATGCTACCGGAAATTCAATAACTGTAACAAGTTGATACCTCTCAATTAATCCATAATTAAATTTAACGCTCACAACATTGATTATTTTGAATTTATTGTTTCCTCTTGATAGTTGTGTTAGTTTTTATGATAAAAAATAGATAAATAAAAATAGTTGGAAGGTTTGAGGGCGTTATTCAGAGCAGGAGGATGTGACTCGTGATCCGGGAGGCATTATTTCGTTAAATGGAATTTCTATCTAATTTAAATGCGGCTTAGCCAGAAATAATGCGATTATGCGTTAGCTTATTCTGTTTGTTAATCTCCTTTGCACGCCATTGTTATCCGTATAGTAACGGAGGAAAGGGCGGCAATGAGAGCGAGAGGGGGCGGCTGCACCAGAGCTACAGCATCACTACATATAGAGTATATATAGAGAGGACTGAGTATGAGGGACGTTATAGTTGTTGTACCGAGTCTGAGTGAGAAATAAGGCTTTAACCCCCGACTCTCTCTCTCTCTCTCTCTCTCTCTCTCTCTCTCTCTCTCTCTCTCTCTCTCTCTCTCTCTCTCTCTCTCTCTCTCTCTCTCTCTCTCTCTCTCTCTCTCTCTCTCTCTCTCTCTCTCTCTCTCTCTCTCTCTCTCTCTCTCTCTCTCTCTCTCTCTCTCTCTCACACACACACACACACACACACACACACACACACACACACACACACACACACACACACACACACACACACACACACACACACACACTTTACCCTCCTTTTCACAGCACTCCGATCTACTGAACTCTGTGTGTATTTCAGTACAGTTTACTCCTCTGCTCGGTTTATTCTCTCTCTGGCTTATGGACTGGATTCCAGTGACTCTCAACCGAGCGTTTTGCCATTTATCATCACATCCATGCTCAAACTCCCCTTCCACCTTACACCCCCAGGCCTCCCGCTGTTCTTTTTAAAGCTATTCAGTTATGATGATAATAAAATTATAGCCGAAGAAGGAAAGGAACACAAGCACAAGTAGAATGAGGAGAGTAAGAGAAGAACGGAGTAGAGACGAGGGAGCTGATACATTGAAAATGATAATAAAAGTCAATTAGTATTTCATTTTTAATTCCCCTGTTGATTGTTAATTAAGATAATCAGCGCAAGCATAAATTACATAAAAATGGACTAGAGTTTTATATTATTTTTTGTCTCTTAACTCTGAACTACCAACTGATCGTCTCTCTTTCAAGGTCTTGACACATACTCAACGTGGAAACGAGACAGCAAGATGAGTTTTATGAGTAAGAGAGTATTCAAAAAATAAACTAAAACGAAAACTAGTGGCGCCCTCAACGCACACATATGCTTCTTGCTCCTTCTCCTCGTTTTCTTCTTCATCATCTTATTTTATTAGTTTTCTTTTAACGTACCATTGTATATGTATGTATGTATGTATGTATGTATGTATGTATTCTATCAGCATTTTATTAAGCCGCTTATTAAACTACTAACGGTACACGTTTTGTTATTGCTGTAAGTAATTACTCAGCATTGTGCAGTGTACAACCCGAGGACAATTTTAAAACAATCGATCATCAAGACTTGTTTGTTCCAACATGTACATAATTATCTTGATAATATCTTCATTTCTGTTGATATAAACTCATTTAAGAAATTGTACCAGTTTTAAAGGAAGACAATCATTATTAACAATTCATCTCAAAAGAAAACTTATTTTCGTAAGACATTTCCGGTCTTCTCTTTAGTATCAGTATCCGGTTAGATCAAGATCCGGTTAGATGAAGAAACGCAAATCGATGGATTTTTGTACTTAGGAGTAGTAATAGTTGGATATTATATGACATGAACATACAAAGCATACTGTACTGTGGAGAATCGCTGCCGTTAATCTACTAGATTACCATTATATTAGTACCCGGTTGGCTCTAACGTAGAAGCCTATATCTGTATCAGTGGTGCACAATTCTGTGTAACTTGCACGGACTCGGATAATGACACACAATCGCGGAAGCCCGAGACACCGATAAAGGGGTAACAAGAAAGGGAACGGGAGCTGGAGCTAGAGCTAGAGCTAGAGGGTGGATGATGTTCATGTTAGGCTCTATTTCCAGTTCACCACAGAGTTTAGAGTACGCACGCAACATGTGTGATAATACAGTATATCACGATATTGTATTAATAGCCCAATGCTATCTAATATGAGATACATGTCTACTCCATCGTGTCTTGCTCTTACCGATGATATTAGTCATCATCTACACAACCATTGTACACTGCATACGCTTAGGTGTATTGCGAATTACCAACTGGGAAAGGGGTGTTGGTTGTTCCTCGATCGAACTAGATCATATCCGATGTATGTGCACACACGAGCTGCTGGATCTTCGCCGTCCCAGCTGATGTATGCGTTTACCAGAGAGATGGCGCGACAAGCGAGTGATGTATGGAACTAATGAGCGGCTACGATGTTACACTCTATACTTTTCTTCAATTTAATAGTTTGGTTTAAGTCGCTCGAATTCACGCCTAGTCCCTAAATTTACTAATGACTAATGACATTTCTGTTGAAAAAAAAATATTATTGAATGTCCCCCCGGTTGAGCGTCTACCGTGGATAATTCTTAAAGCGAGTGCAGTTTGCCGAATGCATACTTGGATTACATTCTGTTGAGCGTGACGTCGAACAGAGTGAAAGAGAAAAGGAAATAAATAACAAACGAGCTGAGTTGGAGGGTAAGGGAGCTCAGGAAGAAAAAGGAAGCCCAAAAAACATAGTAACCAAAGGGGCCATATGGCGTGTTTAGTCTTCTTCTTTTGCCTTGGACTACCCGAAAAGGCCCCAACCTCAAGATTCCGAGACTAAATTTTTCTAACCCCCGTCAATCCTCGACTACTGATTATGCTTTTTTTTTTCCTTCGGCCTTTAAATATTATTTTTGGCCCCTTGTACTTACTCGAGGACCTTTTTCCCTCTTGAACTATCCCACGAGCATAAAAAAAAAAACGAGAATTTGTTATTTTTGTTTTCTTATTCACGTATTTATTCTGTCGGTGGAATAATATTGTTTCGAAAAATTCATTTGATGAAAGAAAAGAAAAGAAAAGAAAAAAAAATTTAGTGTGAGACAGATAAGACGAGCGCATATTATCTCCCAAGAGTTGTTACTTTTAATAAATATCCATATTGTGTGCATCATACACATAAGGCAATGGTGCCTTTCAGTACCTGACTCGAGATCTCAGATCCAACGACGGTTGCTACCATTCAGAATATTAAACTACAATAATAACATACAGCTACTGTGTATATACGATGTACACATTTTTTTTTTTTTTTTTTTTAATTTACTGACGAATGATTAGGGGGCTTTTTCTTCAGTTATATGTCCAAGATATATTGAAATATAAACTAAATGGATTACAGCAACGAATTGCCCGGTAGTCTAGTGCTAATTTATTGACTTTTACTATAAATACTTCAATAGAGCAATAGAGTTGTTGTTGAACTGGACTCGTAAACCCTCGAGTGACCGGGAATCAGGTATACGTTTACTTTCAATTCTGCAACGACAATTTATTATTGAAAAATATCCGGCTATTCTGGTATGTCGTGGCCATTGAGGCATGGAGCCATGTATGATTTAAATAGCCCGTTGGTGAAACACTAGCCCATACCAGCAACTCCCAACTCCAAAGAAGAAGAACAAGTCAGAATTCTACGCCACTGCCAGGTCATTTCCTGAGTGTCGAGTCTTTCTTGTTGTTGTTCCTTCTGTTCTTCTTTTTCAGGAGTCTTTTATCCCCGTTTTTATCCTCCGGATTTTAAATCGCGGGGCGTATAGGCACCTCATCCAGAAAACTCCAGAGAAAATAGTTAGGACCAGTGAAAAGGAAAATTACGAATGTAAAAAAAAAAAAAAAAGGGCGAGTACAGGAAAAAAAAAAAAGCGTGTACGGGACCACAAACCCTGGAAAAAGCATTTATCTCCAGCTGTGGGTTTCTATCTTATATTACACTTATAATCTCCGAGCTTTGGCTCATCCTAACATTTATTTTAAAATTTTTTCACCCCCCGTTTCTCTTCAGTCTTTCTATCCGAGTATCTTTTTTCTTGCTTTTGATTTGTTTAATATTCTGACGTAACGGCAAGATTAAAATTTTTTCTTTTTCGACTTGTAATTAGCGAAATCGCGTTGTTATATCGGTTGAAATTTAAATTTTTTTCTATTTACACAAGTGCCAGTTCTTTTATATTAAAATACGAGTTTACGAGATAAAGATAAGTAACTCTACAAGGACAAGTTTAATATTTAATAACTCAGTGATTCTATATTCGATAATCATTTGGGTGTTTTTACGATAAAACTAAAACAACAAAAGTTTCTAGTGTCTAATGTCTTAAAACTATTTTTTTTTTTTTATCAGTTAGAAAGTGTCAAAATCTTAATTCTTGGGTAACGATCCTCAAAATAGTAAACTAAGGTGTTGAAAACTGGTTGGTAAATCCACCACTAATCCCTGACGAAGTCTATTGTCTCGAAAAACTGGTGGCAACTTTACTTTATACCTGTTGTTATTATTTTACTTATCTTAAAAGTTCTGATACGTACCTAAATCTAAAAAAGAAGGTTAAAGCATAAAAAAATAAACCAACACCAGAAGACATAAAGTTTCGGTGTTGTAAATTTAAAAAAAAATAATATCATGGAAAAACGGTAACTGTTAATACGCATGCGAGTTCCGTTGGCAGTAAATATACATCTACATTTACACATACACTTGGAAAAAAGAGGGACCTGCGTTGTAGAAGCGCGTGCGCTTGTAGTAGTGCGACGGCAGCTGTCCGCCAGGTGCTCGCTCGACCGGCCAATCGGCGGGCTTTAGGGCCCAGAGAACCCCACCAGGGTGCTTAACCTTCCAAAGCTGAATCGCCCCCTCATTTACCTGCCAAGGGCTGAGTTTCCAGCAGAGGGAGGACCTGTCTGAGCCTTTATTCTATTTATCTCTCTTTTTAGTTGTTAGTAGTACATTGTACCGGATTTGAGCGATGTGACCGGCTATTAAATCAATTCCCTTTCACATCACCAAAATTATAAATCATTCTTCCCTTTTATTCGGTTTATTTTTTAAAAAAATAATTTTGGTTTTCTGATTTTCCGGTTCATCAACAATTAGTCCTTTTTAAAAATAAATCGACCCTTGCGCAATGATCAGCAAGTTGAGCTAGTCCATAAGTCAGAATAAAATCGGATTAGATAGAGCAGAAAAGCAAGTACCGTTTGTCTGATAACCGTTTAGGGAAACGTCGGTGCCTTTGTCACGCCTACGCATACCTCTTGGGCGGTCTGAGATAGATTCTCTTGGCGTGTGTTGTTTAAATTAAACATTATCTGTCGCTTAATTCAACATTTGGATATACATAATACTCCGTGCAACAGCATAGCTCAGCTTGTGCACGTGGTTAGCAGAAAATTAAAACAATTAAATGCTGAGTGAAATCATTGTATGACGTTGAGAGAAAGACATGGGAAAGAGAGTTTTGCACCAGGAAACACCGCATATTCACCCTTTTTATCCTACATACCGCACGTGGCTTTATTCTAAATCGTATAAATCAGATAAACCAACTTTACGGTCATGCCGTTATTTGAATACAATGCCACCAACTCTGTCTTCATTTTTACAATTATTTTTAATATTTATAATTCCATCTTTGACCGGCTGATAAATTATTCAAACAAATTATATCTCTTCTTTACCGTCCATCGGTCCAGGGTAAATTTTTATTTATATGCCAAGATAAAAAGTGTCATTAAGCAAGTTCAATCATTTTTATATAAAATTTGTAACTTTGATCAGGAATTCAGTATTAATATTAATATTTATTTATATTTCCAGAGGATTTATTCATATCGAATTAAATGCGCGAGTGGTCCCGGAATTTTTTGGCGTATGTAAATTTAAATCTGGAAACTAGCGCTCGCGGCAACTGGAAAATTCAAATAGAATTATTGCAAGTGGTGAGGGTGCCTGGGGTGTCTGTTAAATTATTACATAATTGTTATTCACACCCTGAATCCCAGGCGATTAAATCAAATCGAGGTTAAAAAGGAATATTTTCATAGGAATTCTTTTGAACGGACGGAAAAGTGTCTTAATGATGTAAATAATTAATAACCTAACAAATGGTAAGCTAACTCTCTCCGGGGTATTGATTTTTTAAGCCATTTTTTCATAGCACTTGAATTTATCTCTCGGTACAATATGAAAAATAAAATGAACGATATTTTTTTTCCCTCTGCGTCAAGGATAGAGTCCAATTTCAGTGGATAACTGCTTCGATTTACCCTCGTTTTTTTTTTTTTTTTTTTCTTTTCATTTCATTTTCCCATTTTTGTATTTTTGTATTTTTTACAGGGATTTACATATTTCGGTGTGCGTTTGACCGGTAATAATGTTGCGCTCGTTTTCAACGAATGACTTTTATACAAGTTAAAAACTCTATGGACGTTTACTATGGGTTATTGTGCTTTGAAAAATCAACCCACTACTCCGCACATTTATATACATATATACGCGAAAAGAGGGAGGGATTCCATATTATTCTATACAAGCATTGCAGGGCAATACGCCCTAGACATCACCCGTGGCGAAAAGGGAGGGTGCGCAACTTTTCATATAACTGACCGGTACACATGAGCAATTGATCAACCGAGTCTCGGTAGTTGAATTGTGAAATAACGAATTTGCTATAAACTGTTCATTGTGCGATTTATTATTTCTCATTTGCTCTCCTCCCACTATCCGCCCAATACCAAGCTCTCCGTTATCGTCGACGTAATATTAAACAACAAATTGTTTATTTATTATCTCACCGATGGGTAATTTACGAGTGAGATAATCTTTCACCTTGTGAATTCCGGATCTGAGATAAAGAGATCGAAAAGCTCCGAACAAAAAAGTATTACTTTAGTTAAATATTTAAAGAACAAGATATTCTACTCCGGAAAATGTGAAAGACACTTCTCGTATTTCCTATTCACCGATACTGCCTTTTTTTTTCCTTCTCCACATCCTCGGATGCTTTTATTCCTTAACTCAACTCGAAAAGTCCGCTAAGTAAGTTTCAGTGTCTTTCAAATTCTTATCCAGCTTTTGTAAAATTTACCCTCTACTTTTTTTTTATCTCATCATTAAAATCCTTCAAGTTACAATTAGTTATTACCGTGACGACTCTTTAGTTTTTTTATATATATTAAATTCGACTTTTCAATTTAAATAAATTTTAATTAATTCCCGGAGGAATATCCAGTGAAAATAAAACTAAAAGCTTTTTATGGGCTTGGAAAATAAAATTCACTATACTGTATATATGATAAAAATATTGGAAATAAAAATAAAGTTTATTACATGGTCGATGGATCACGTTGAAACATCAAGATATCAATATATCCTAGTGAGTGACAGCCGTTCTCAGTGATTAACCGCACAAAGCTGCGCACTATTTCCACTGAGAATATAACTAACCTTCCCTCTTTATCTGTATCGAAGTTAGTATTCTGACAGACAACCACAGTGGCGCCACCCCCAATAATTCTCATTCTCTTGGGCACATATAATACAGTAATAAATATCCTATATTACATTACAAACCTCGTAAATATACTTATGATTTTATAAACACGATATACTCGCTGATTTATTGTATTTTTCTGGCTGTCATGAACTTATCGTGGCTGAAGTAATAGAATATTTGAAAATGTCAAGATTCATATATAAATTCAACAAATATTACTTCCATCTTCCCACTTATCCTAAACCTTCCTAATTCTATCAGCCATCAAGTATCGAATTTTGCTCACTTTTTACTACATTACTTGGAATTATTCTTTGCACTCCTTTCTACGATAAAAAAAGCAATAAGTCAGTTTGTTAACCTTACACATATCAAATGACAAATCGTACTGGGTTAAAACTTCTCGGATAGCAAACAATAAAATATGTTTATCTGATTGAATTTGTTGCATAAGAAAGAGGATAATTTTCAGCTCTGAATAATCTCGACGAGGTCTATTGTTGGCTCCCCCTCGAAAAGAATAAGACGAAAATATAAAAAAAAAAAAAAAAAAACTTCTCTTTGGAGTTTATGCTCGGAGCAAATCCAGCCCGACGCGTATAATTCTATCGGGCGATCAAATAATTGAAACGCTTAATGCGTAGGTGACGCGAGAAACCCTCAGGCTCATGACAAAAAGGGATGAACACACTCTCACCCCCTAGAGGGCTGAATCTACTGCGTAGTATTTCGCCCTGAAGCAATCCTCCCTTTTCTTCAGTAGTTTTTCGTGTAGCAATCTTTCGCACGGATAACATACGTCGAGCGTCGAACTATCGGCACCACGCCCTCACAAACTAAACTATAAGGACGTTAAGCGGACTCTACCATTTCGAATTGACGATTATTTTTTTGTCAAATCGGAATTATATTTGGTAAAATGAGCCACTTAACAATCGGAAGTTTACAATTGTAATAGCAAGAGACTAGCTAACACCCCTTTGGACTTTGGACTTTGGACAGCGGTCATGGGGGTGAGCGACATAATTCTGTGCGGCATTGCCAGCAAGTGCGACGGATTCACACACAGACAATGCCGAGAGCACCGTGTACTCGGCTCGAACAATGCTCGGATAAGACAGAGCCGTTATTATGCGACAGTGTGTGTTCCGAGGGTGAAAAGGAGAGGGTGATACACCGGGGGGTACAGTTCAGGCATTATAACGTAGCTACAAATCATAGGGCAGACCCTCACCGCTCAGAAGGGTCCGCTACTCCCTGACAGTGGGACGTTACAACGTTCAATGTATATTCTCTCAGTGTTTCACTGTTGTACGAATTGGGGTGAGGAGCAAGGGGTAAATACACCCCCAACATCGTCTCACCCTGCTCAAAATGTCCGATTAACCCACACTCCGATCAGATCTCGTTGTTTAGAAGGGACCCACTGCTACAACTACCATGTTACTATACTATTTTCTCTTGAGCATCTATAAAAACATTTACCGCAAGCTAACTACCCCGTCAAAGTTATTTTTCTTTGTTTAAACATTTACTTCGACAAATTTATCGATAATAATAAAAAAAACACCGCTTAAAATATCAGATCGAGAGATAGATAATAAAGAAGCCGCTTGTTTTTGTTTGGATTCGTTGAATTACAAGGTTATCAATTATTGATGAAAGAAATACCGGTAATCGTTTTAGTAGTGAGTTAGGTGCATTTGATTAATCGAAGATATATATATATATATATATATATATATATATATATATATATATATATATATATATATTGTGAATGTATGCTCAATTTCACTAACCAATACTTGCTCGGGCGAGGTTCTCCCGTTTACTGGCGCATTAAACATCGGAAAGCCATAAAACTGATAAGATCAACAAAAAAACGAATTTATTGGATGTGAGAAATAATAGCTGAGATAATTTAAGGAATAGAGAAGTTTGAAATGGTATTTAAAACATCGAGCCCATTTTAAATAATTGATAACATTTAAATTATAGTCTATGAGTTGGGAGTTTTTAGTTTTGATTATTTTGGTTATTTGATAACCACTGGTGTTATCCTGAGAAAGGGTATAACTTTGTTTCTGGCTCTGTTTCTGTTTCGAAGATCCCTTGACGGTTGTAACAACTTTTGTGAAACGAGTAGCCGAGTGGTGTTATATAGCTTGAGCCGAGCGAAGCGCGTTATTAAATTTTTAATGTGTCTAAAGTTGGTACAACTCACCGCCCTCTAGGTGCTGAAACCAACGATTCATCCCCTTTGATAAAACGGGTAAAAACCGGTGAGATAGTTCCCGAGCAGAGAAATACCGTAACAAAGACAGAGTATCAAGAAAATAGAAGAGTGTACTGTATAGTCTGGAGAATGAAGAGAAAAGAAGAAAAAAAAGGTCATGTCTGTCGCAATAAATTCATTAATCGCTTCCAATTAAACCGTGGCTCTCAATCTCATGTCTGTTGTTGGGCTTCTGAGGATCAATTGTTTTGTTGAAAGTGATACTCGCGGATCAAGTGTAATTAGAATGCACCATCATCAAGAATGTCCTCTCTTTGTCGAGATTTTTTCTCCATTGTTTAGTCCTCGTGGTGGCTTATGGTGCTGGTGGATGATGTCACCGAGGTGTTGGATGACGGGCAAGTATTTACTTGGTTTAGAAGACGATACATTGTTTATAGGATGATGGAAAAATGAATTTGATTAGTCACACAATAGTAGATCATATTTTCAAGGCTCACTGTAATGAGGATTTATCAAAGCTCCCTAAATGGCTGTTAATACCCGAGGTCACTTGGGATATGTTCCGTGAGAATAAATTTCGAGGCTATTACAGTGTGCTTCGTCATTGATTTGTAAAAATTGCAACTACTGGAGTTAAGTCTAGAGTAGTGGGCTGCTTTTTGTTTTACCTCAATTTAACCTTCGAGTAAAACCAATTAAAACGTTTTTCTTGACTCGGTAGTCGTCGAAGCTCTTTATTTTATACAACATCATATGACTACTCGAGTACAAAAGAAGAACCAAGAAAAAGATTGATGAAAACGATGAAGAAAAAGCAGTTAACATTAGTGTTGTTTTGGATGGTTATATATATATATATATATATATATATATATATATATATATATATATAAACCGGACAAAAAGCAGAATCATCTCTTGTTCCTCTGGAGAGATGCGGTTATACACATTTCAGGGTCGTTAGTCTTGTATCCGATGAAAAATTCATTGGATCGTTCGAGTGCCATATTAGCCGTTGTCGCAAACTACGAAAATGGCGGGATGCCTGCTGCCTGCTTTGGGAAAAACTGGAGATTATAAGTCGCCGGACCAGTCTCCAAGAGAAGAAGGAGGAGGAGGAGGATTGTATGACTTGCGTGTGACTTGTTTCATCAACAAGATCTGGCCTTGAATGTGTGGAAGGGCGTATAAACATATAATACTTTTATACTTTTATATAGTATAATATAATAATAATAATAATAATAATAAAAGGTGTCTTTTACAATAAGAGACACCGATAGATATTCCCATAATCCATAAGCCATGTCTAACGGCTGTAATTGCTGCGGTGTATCGTATCAAGGTCGACGGCTTGTAGTATATCGAAGTATATCGAAAAATATCTATGGATATATGTCTATAAAGGCAGAGCATAATCATCGGAGCGCTGGATGTATATTGATATATGGATGTGTGTAATATTAACGGTTTATATCGGTAATCTAAAAAGAACAAAAGACAGTGAACAAGAGAGAAAATATTGAATAAACGGAAACAGTGTAACAGGTTAGCATTGTTGGAAAAAGGCTGGTGATAAAAGTGTCAAACGAAATGCTCTGTCCAACGGCGACAAACTAGAGACCAACACAATGGCCGCCGTTTGGACGCATGAGATTACGCGCCATCTATAAGCGTCCCATTCGTCCATGCATGTATAAAACAAAAGCGTGTGATACATGACACTGTGTTTAAACCTCTCGACGAATATTTCATTCCCGTTCTCCAGCATACCATTTTCCTAGTTCCCGATAAAATGTTACCTGAAAAATTGCGTAAATATCTGGCTGGTAAACAAATTTAAGGTTCTTTTTTACGGTTTCAATCTAATCTCACCGGCTGATTAGCGACATTCCATAATAACATTATTTTAATTTCTTGGACTAACAATGATCAATTACCCTCATTAGTTATAACGTCATAATCCTTTGTCTTGAGTATCTCATTTAGTCAGTACTCACCAGAAAATAATCCCGGGTGAATTCTTTATCGAGTAGAGAGACTGTTGAACTCGACGGTATCATTTGTTCTTGTCGTCGGAATTATTCTGTCGGTTGACCGTCGTCGTTAATACCTACATGATGTCTTCAATCCGTCAGATAACAAGACTACATTGTAACTTCTAATTAGCGTCATACAAATTAAAATATGTATTACACAACGGTTTATAAATACACTTGGAGTTTTAGTCCTGCCAAAAATGACGACAATAGGCTTGATTACAAGAAAAGTAAAGACCAGTGACATAATGTCGGTACGTCTGTTCATCTTGAGGAAAATCGATTAGACTAGTATCAAATGCTCTCTCTCTCTCTCTCTCTCTGTTTTTCTCCGTTGGGTGCAGTGTTACGTGAACGGCGACAGGCAGTCTGGCCAGTTTGCCTCCTTGGTGGCCAGTTTGTTACCGTCCTTCTCAAGCAGAATAGCCTTCTCTCTTTAATGCTCAGCGTTATACACCTTCACCGGGTACGTTTCATATGTTCAGTCGAGTCTTGGACTATGTTCTGCGTTCTCTAAGTTACCAGTGGGCGTCGCGTACACTTACCCAGCTACATAATACAGAGCTTAGTATGCCAGGGACTAGTCCTTTGTGACTATAGCTTTCAAGTATTAGTTTATACCTCTCAAATGAAATACTCAGGCAAGTGTTTCCACCAAGAACACCACTGTATAATCCCTTTAGCATTAAGGACCAAAGCATTTCTGTTATTGACAAATATAAGATGATTCGCAAATTTAAAAGGACTTGCAAAACCATCAACCAACAACCCAATATGTCCTTACCACGTGTCCTTACCACGTGCAGGTCGTCATTTAATGCTACGCGACCTGTTGCACAATTTTTCCTTCTATTCCTTTAGCAATCATAATTAACAATTGGCGTTAAAATTGTGTTCGCTTAAAGGGACTTTTTGGTAGGTTGATGTCAAGTGGTGTTGATGTAGACTGTAGAATCAAGGGCTCTCATGCTTCCGTCCTCGACAAATCCTCAACTAAACTCAACTCGGTAAAGTCTTACGCGTAATGCTAGTGTTTACTTAACGACCCCAACTTCAAACAAAACGTCCCGGTTTAAAGGCATAGCACGGAAATACCGAAGCTTAAGTACAAATACATATAATCCACTGTGTTTTTCTTCTTTGCTTTTGCTTTAGCTGTTTTTGCCGGCACTCTCCCACTGGTGCTTTATATATATATATATATATATATATATATATATATATATATATATATATATATATATATATATATATATATATATATATGTGTGTGTGTGTGTGTGTGTGTGTGTGTGTGTGTGTGTGTGTGTGTGTGCGCTGGATTTTTAAGTGAATTTATTTTTGACCAGCTCACGTTCGTTTTTTGTACAATCTTACCAATAAGACCAGTACAGAGAAACAATAAAAAGACTTACAACTACAAAACGTATTTCTTCGGGGCTGGCTTATGATGTCTAGACATCTAACCAAGTATCAATATACACCGGACCAGAAATAGTAAATCATCGTAAATGTATTTATGATAATTCATATTGTAAGATAATAAATATTAAATTCCGCAATAAGAAAATTTCTTTGTCTACCAACGGAGAGTGAGTGCTTCAGTCTCACTCTGGATGATATTATACATTAGACGCTGTAGTCTAAGATGAATCTGTGGGTACACGCCGAGCATTGATATTAAAGAGAGAACGAGAGAAAGAGAGAAGAGAGAGAGAGAGAGAGAGAGAGAGAGAGAGAGAGAGAGAGAGAGAGAGAGAGAGAGAGAGAGAGAGAGAGAGAGAGAGAGAGAGAGAGGAAACTGGTGGGAGAACCGCTTGGACCCCAATAAGCATCAGCAGTCTCTTTATACAACAGCAGAGTTAAGAGTTAGCCAAAGCCAAGTATCCGAGTAACAAAACCAGTCGCCTCAGTAGCAGCGACCAGCCAGCTGCCCGTTACCTTCTAATTCGCTGGCTTGTTAACTCATGCGTCTAATGTTCGTGATAGTTTAATCGTTTTTTATCTGCTGTCTCTCATCTTTCGTACAGTGGTTTCATTAAACAACAAACACAGTGTTGGGATGTGTTAGTATAAAGTAATGAATAGACGCTGCTAAAAGGGTGTATACATTATACATCACACATTAGACATTATTGAAGAAATTAGAGATCTACTGGCAGCTTTAATCGTGTCAAGGCAATGCTCCAAAGCAATCAATTGATTGTCAAACGTATTGCACCAGCAGAAAACAACCTATAATTCATTTGATCGCTTGTGCCACGTTCGTGCCGAAGCCGACGCATTCCTCCGTCCTAGGACTGGAAAAGCTGACTGCCTACGACTTGTAGCGTTATGCTTTTTTTTTTTTTTTATTTATTAAACCAATTGATCGGCATTCCTCATGTCGCTACCCTTAATTCACGGTGAATAAAATGCCCAGAAGCTACAAGCAGGATCCAATCTTCAAGATGAACCACCAGAATTTCAAGCTGAGTGATTTCAGTGTTGATACCCATCGATTCAACGGTTACACCAGTAAATCCAGGATGACACCGAGTCCTCGGAGATTTGCCAATGGTGTTCCTTCCCCAAACTACTGGAAGTGCGGTCAGGAGAGCGGGGTAACTATAAAAATAAAAAAACAATTATAGCTTCTGTATTGTTCGAATACTGTTTTCTTAGCACTCGAGCTGGATCTAGCTTTGGTATGCAACTGCAAGTTTCATCTAACACTCAGCGATCGTGCTACATACTAATTAGATTCACCGTACGTGCCTTGAATCATTTGAAACTATAAACTGGAGGGTGGAAGATAAGAATCTCTGGAAATAAAAAAAATTGGTGTGAATTGGAGGTTGTATCATTCCAGCTAATTCTGTTTAGCGTTATTACAGTAATTGCTTTACAAGATCGTTAAATCCGTTTAATTTATAAAATCATCTGAATCGTTTAGCTTTAAAGAAAAAAGGCTTGAGAAATAATTAAAAACTAGTAGCTGTAGGGTGTGGCTGTGTATCCGGGATGTCATTTATATAATTACAATTTAGTTAATCCATAAATTCTCTTTTTTAAGATAATTAAACAAAGGTTGGAAGAAAAAGCGGTTAATGTTGCTTGAAGATTGATAAAAAGACAGTGGTGTTAAGCGTTTAAGAAAGAGTTGTAGTTTTGTAGAAGGTGGAACGTCGGGGCGACGTTCTTCGCCAGTAATTGCACCAATTAAGGCTATTAGGAATATAATAAATCTAGGGAAAATGCCCAGCCCTCTAAAGTCTCAAACTATAAGACTAATAAACGCCTAGCCAGGAATCTCGGCAGAATCTTTGGCTGGAATTTGCGGTTATTTATTTAGTTTATCTTCCAGCTAAAAGGAGAACTAGACTGAGAAGTAGTAAAGATTGATAGCAATAAGCCTCTTTCTCTAAATAATTCGTTTCATCAGAGTATAATTGATCTACGAACAATTATACTGATTAAAATCTGATTATCCAGTGGCTGAACGTCAACCGGAGCAATTACAATTATGAAATACTAGTTTTTTTCCTTAGAAAATAACTTGTTTAAATTACAACACAGCATTTAACAAACTTAAAAATGATATCTAATATACGTTTTATATTTTATTCTTAGCGCGACACACCTAAAACGTCTAAATGATCGTTTATAAATGTCATCCGATCAACAAATTAATTAGTATCATTGTCATACTGATCACGTAGATTATTGCTCGCTAATTGTCGGTTATATGTCTAGCGTGTGGATGTGACTGAAAGGTCCTATCGTTAACTCACTTACACTAATAGACGCATCAACAAAACTCAATACATCCAAACGATCTGATAAATAATATAGGCGATGACATTTATACGCCCGATCAACGTCCACAGAATTGTATATGCTATAATGCACACCTGGATGCGCCGTGACAAGCACCACAAACAAAACTCTAAACTCAAGGTGCTAATTTATTGATAAAAACTTTTTATTCTTCCACATTCTTGAGCTTCCGGTGGTTCTTTCCGATGCCAGTGACCGCTGAGAGCTTCTGAGACCCTGCCAACAAAGTCCACCTCTAAAATTAGCCGACTTTTCAATATTGTAACCACTTAATCTCTTTGTTTTAGAGTTTAACTCTTTTATCATTATATTTATAATTATAATTATAATTTTAAGTTTAGCAATAGGATCCAGTGGCGTATTGGGTGTCATTGATACCAAACACTTAAGTTAAATATTGTACAGTCACAACGATCTAACCGGGGTTTGTTTTAAAAACATTTATAAACCGTTGAAGCAATAGCATCATCAATGTTTTGATTACCATCAGTTTAGCATGAGAACGTCTGAATATAAGCCTCAAGCTAAAACTGGAGAGAGAGAGAGAGAGAGAGAGAGAGAGAGAGAGAGAGAGAGAGAGAGAGAGAGAGAGAGAGAGAGAGAGAGAGAGAGAGAGAGAGAGGGAGTGTCTCTATGAAATTCAATCTCTTAAAACAATATAGATTATTATTATTATTCTTTTAAATTTACTTTTAGCTTCTCAAATGTCCTTCTGTAAGCTCTGCTGGGATTGTTGTTTTAATACAACCTTTAATTACACAAACATTATTTATTGTATGTATTATCCTCCGTGTCCTTCTGTAACACATTAGTTTTTCCATTATCCATTAGCAACACTAACACTTCTATTAGTATCAGTATATTAACAACCCAACGGAAGCGTTCATTTCCTTTATTGTCACCGATGCTTTGTGGTTTATAATTTATTGCATCAAATGTTGCTACAACTTGCACGTTATTCGACGGTTTGTTACCAACAAAGACTATTTTCTTAATAAATTTTCTCAAGTTAATTGCCGCAAGTTCATACCCGCATAAGTAACAAAGACGACACCTGTCTTACATCTTTTAATAATCATTTAATATTCGGACGATCCAAGATAGTAATAGACAGAACTATGAGGGTTCTGTTCCCACGAGGACACCTGGACAATAATTGTTATTAATAGTCATCAGGGTCCACGTGTGTTAATATTACAAATTCAGAGCCATTTTTTGGCGTAGGCTACAACTAAATCAATCCAGACATTTATATTGCTTGGAAAAAACCGCTGACGCGGTTAGAAATGGACAGCGCGAAGATATTAAGATTTCTGATCCACTGCTGTACATTTTTATTATTGGTTTGTCCTAAAAGGAACATAAAATATGAAATATCGTCCAGCCTGTGATGTATTGCTTGTCCTTATTCTCTATTTTTTGTCAATTCTTCCCTCGATTTAGTGCGAACAAAAGGAACAAAGTTACGAATAAGAATTCCTTTGTTCTATCGATAACTGTTTGTTTATCATCAAGACCTCATTGGAAATTATCTTCTCAGGGCCGAATTCTAACTCGGGAGTCGACTATCTGATTTTTTTTTTTTTTTTTCCGTCATTTATCTGTTGAACTTCCGCGTTGGAGTGAAATTCAGGCCGATCTGGCAATATAGAGCAAGTAGATGGAGCTTTACAGCAACTAAGTGCGAATGTAGAGGATCAGAGATACAAGTGATAGAAGTTAATTTAACAAAATGCAATAGGAGATGGAGATGCCCGCTAAATAACTTGGAAGCAATTCATTTGAATTAATAGCTCGAGATATCTTTCCCGGTTCTTTGTACGTTCTTAAACATTTTTTTTTTTTTTTTTTTTTTTTTAATAAATTATGCTTTATATGTACGCAAAGATTTATTAACAGGCTTATCAAGAGTACTTTGTATCGCAGCAATTTGTTTGTATAGTTATTTCTCTAAATTCTTTAAAGATAACTAAATTTTTACACACATTAAAACACTTATTTCACTAAATTACATTGTAGAATTATAACGATGATCAAGAATGATCCTATTGGTCAAGAACTAGCCCCCACTTGTTCAGTTATAAGCGACGTCTTGCGCTTGGAGTGGTGTATCGTCAAAAATATGGCCGCAGTCGATCTTCATCCACGCGTTAGTGTCTCTCGCTTCCTTTTACTCAAGAGGATAACTTTGCGTAATGACAGTTTAATTATTTATCGATTTAACGATACAAGCTTCAAGCTTGACAAAAAAATAAAATAAATTGACATTAAAACTAGTGCAGTGAGTGGAGCTAGGCGTCGAGCAAAGTAGTTTGAATTCCAAAAGGGTAAACTGTCTTGAGGGAAGTTTCCCTCAGTCTTCAATTTTAGTGGATTCTAGCCAGGAACGCTAAACGTATAAGTTCGACGATTCTTTCATGGCCTGAGAACCCGTTAAATTCTCGAGTGCCGGAATGGCATCGTCATCGTCCTCGCGTTAGTCTTGCTCCTCTCACACCACCGTTTACTTTTCTCAACGACTTAGTGTTCGGCAGGAGCCACCAAAAGGAGGAGTAGTAGTAGTAGTAGTACTCTTTTGGGATTCTGGGTTTGAGGAAGGAAGCTCAAGACAAAGCTAGATTGCGAACAAGTGAAACAGAACAAGTGAACGGGGCAAACTTTCAGCTGAGCTTATAGATATAATACAAGACTTTGAGCACTAATACACTCCAATACTGAATAAGAAACGTCTTTAACTTTAGAATAATTTACCATACGTCTCTGTTTACTATATTCCGTTAATTATGTTTGTCTGTCATTCCGATTATGCCAATTTCAAGATGGTACTAATTTTAGATCAAATTTTTCCCAATAATTTTGATCTAATCTAATCTATTTTTTGTTTATTTCAGTACGGCTCTGATGAATTCGGCCAGGACTCACCAAGGTACACTTCGCCGAAGGCAACCACCCTCTACGCGGAGCCCTATTATATCGGTAAGAATTATTTGAACCCATTTACTGGTCTTATGATAAATTTCTTTAGTATCAGCAAGAAAAAGAAACAAAGTTTTATCAGACAGAGTTTCTGTTAAAAAATAGCGTAACTTTAGGCGAGTCCGGCACGAAATTACATAAAGCAAAGTATCAAGAAATACGTTAAAGCTTATTGCTGTTGTTTCCAAGAGAAATAATGACCCTAACCCAACCACCCGTTACTTTTTCTTTATCAGCTACACCAGCACACGTTACAAATTACTTAATTTAACAGTTTGTAAATACCATTCAAATTCAGGGTATAATATACCACGTGTCGACACGTGCTGCTTAAAGTGATTATTGTTTTCTGGTTGATTTTATCACTTAAACTTGGACTGGTTTAACATAAATTTAGGAATTAAGAATTAATACTTACGGATTTTGACTTTGCAGATGGAAATTCCGCGGGAACGGGTCCAGGAGATCCTTGGAATGGAAGCGGAGTTCAGCCGCCGTACAGCGGATATGCTCCTCCACACCTGGCACAACCTGCCTACCCTATGCACATAGCACACGATCCCATGGTAAGTGTTTAGTTTTTAATTTATTTAATCTGTCATGCATTTTTAATTAATTAAATGATAATTTAAAATTGTAAATAATAACGATAGTTCTGTTCTGGCAATGAAAGATGGTTGGGAATCACTGATGACAGTGTTGATGGCGGAATACGGCAAATGAGTCACGGCCGCTATTTATAGAATTTTGAAATCCTCCTCCTCGTTCTGTTAAAGCAGCATCTCATCCACCTCCATGGCACTACAATATAATATGTGTTCTAGTCAAGTGCACGCGTAGCGTCCATTTGATTTACGTTATTCACTGATACCCATCACCCAGTGCACCCTAATCCCAGCAACCGTATCACAAACTATCACTTAACATTCGTAATTAATTCACATCAATATGATAATGCAAGCAGCTTCTATTTCCATTGTTATTGTTATTGTTATTGTTGTTATTATTATTATTATTATGCAGAACTTTGCTCATGTACAATTATTAACTTATTAGCAGCAGACTGTTTGTTAATAATAAATTAGGCACTTGCTGGATGAGTATAAGCTAAAATAACCTCAAACATTATTTCGTAGTATAATAAACCTAGCGCAATAAAATAAATCTAATAAAATAATGTAGACTTTGAACACTTCTCTCAAATGTTTCTAATAAATTACCGGTTATTTTAATCTCAATTCCTCGAAATCTAAGTCGTAATATTTCCAAGTAAATCTTTAATTAAATCGCTCTGGGTTATACTACAAACAAATTACATACTTCTCTGCACAAAAAAAAAAAAAAAAAAAAAAAAAAAAAAAAAAAAGATGACACTGAATATCATCCCAGATTATACTCAGTGATATTTGGATTATACTCATTATAATCTGGATTATACTGGGTGATATCTGGATTATACTAGCTACTATCTGAAAAATTTTTTTTTTTTACTCAGTATTTTGATTAACATTATTAATCATTTTTCAGTCATACTCGGCGATGTCACCCAACGGCGAACCACCAGCCCCAATTCTTGGCTCTACGGTGACAAGTGCCGCGTCTTTACCCCCAATGTCCACCTTCAGAGGCAGCGCCGCCGTCGCTGCGTCCGGAGGAACTGGAGCACCTTCTCCAGCGTCGTTACAGTATAATCACAGTCCTGGGGCGCCTGCACCGGCACCACCTACTGCCAGTTCACAGCAAAATCAAACTACCACTGCTGATAGTCTAGGAAAAACACTTGCGTCTGTAGTAAGCACACGAGTATGTTTATCATATTCATATTAATTATTTTTTACTAGATTTTTTAATTAAGGAAGTTATTTAATGATTGGGAAATTTTTTTTTTAGATCTATCCGACTGACCAATCGGTATCCAGTTATAGTAGTAATCCCTCGACGCCAGTCAGTTCCCCGCCACCATTAACAGGTTAGTTATCTTTATTTTATTTTTTAATTATAATAATTAAGAATGTGAATTAAAGGAAAATATTTTCCAGGTTCTGCCCCAAGTTGGGCGCCAGGTGCGACACCAGTCTCCCCGCACTTCACAGCAGACCCAAACCGCGGTACAATCCACATGGTAAGTTGTTGATAACCCAGCTTAAACTTATTGCTTTTATAAAATAATTGTCTCACCATTCAGTGTCATTCACACGCACTAGTAATCATTGACCGGGACTTTTACATAATTATCATTTTATTTATTATTACCGGGTATTTAATTAATTACACTTGAAACATTTAATTATCATCACAGACTGGCTTAAATGTACAAGTTAAAAACAAAGCGGCGCTTAACATATAAATCCGCATGTAAATCGTTTAAACTTTAAAACTTTTTACAACTAAATATTTAAATTAATTATTTATTTATTTACAATTAAAAAAAAAAAAAAAAAAAAAAAAATATTTTATTTAATAATTCTGTGTTGTGTACGTTGTGTTTATTTGACTTGGTTGTTATTCTTTTCTTTTTTGTTTTTTTTTTTTTGGTTTTGTTGTTGCGTTGGTGTTGTGTGTAAAGCCGGCGCCCGAACAACAGAGGTTAGACGATGCCATCGGCTTTCTTCGCGACCACGCCGAGGTGAGGATTGCCGATTTTCATTTGTTTTTTACTCCTAATTATTCGATTTCACCTCATTCATCACTTGTAACTATTTTAATTATTATTTAAATTATTTTCATTAAAATGACTGATTTTGCCATTGTATTTGTAACATGACTAACATTCATGCACAAGGCATTATCAATTTGCTTTTAATAAATTTAATAAAATTTTAATATTTTTAATTAAACCACCTAATTGTTATGCAATACTTAAATGTAAAAAACTCAACAAACTTAATACGGAGCCAGCGTAATCGAGACGATTTTTGGGTATTCTGTTGGTACAGGGATCCCGGATGGAGGAACGGTTAGACGACGCGATCAATGTCCTGAGAAATCACGCCGAGAGTCAGCTCGGTCTTCATCTAGGTCCCGTCGGTCCCCACGGCGGTCTTTACTCGCATACATCTCCGTCGCAGCTGGATCACCTGGTAAGTTTTATCTATTTTTCTATTTTTTATAATTACCTCATTGATTTCCTAAATTGACATTTTTTTTTTTTATTTTAATTTCAGGCGAGTCCTCATCCTGCGGTAACGGTAGCACAACCTCAAGGAACATATCCCGGACTCGCTCCTACGCCAGATACCGACGGCTCGATAAAAATCGAGAGGTTACCTGTCTCCAATGCAAGTAAGTACTCGCAACATGTTAGAGGATGAATTGTTGATAATTTTCTGTTAGACGGTATCAATATTGTAAAAAAAAATTTTTTTTTTTCGTTGATTAAAAAATTAGCTTGTATTTTGAGAAATATTGACATTTTTTGAGATATAAACTCATCCTGATTTTTTTGCATTTTTAATATATTTATCATATATATTTATATATATAAATATATAAAATATGTAAAAAATTGATGTGGGTACTCAAATGAAAGCTTTTGATGAGTATAACATCAGGATGAGCTTATATCTAAAAAATTGTCAATATTTCTCAAGATACAAGGTCAAGGTAAAGATAGAGAATTTTGGAAAAAAATAATTTGCTATTAGACGGAATTAAAATCAAATTTACAAAAAGTATCCTTTTACAATAATTAACAACCGCAGGAACAAAGGACAAAAGTGAAAGATTGAATGAAAAAGCCAGTCAATTACGAGCAGGAAGAGCGTTCTTGATATAGTTATATCTCCTTAAAAGAGTATGTTAAACCAGAGATAGATAAATCAGAGCTGGGTATATTGTCCCTTGGTAAAAGGGTTACAGCAGAGTGCTCCGGATGCCATCGTCCTTAAATGGGCTTTTAAATGCTTAAATACGGATATTTAAGATTTAAAACACGAGACGTAAGACATTAGACATTTTGAAAATTTACCAGGAGTTAAACTCTGTTAAGTATATAATAGTAAGAGATTAATCCGAGGATTCTCTAGTTCGATATGCGTTTGTTGGATATGCCGATTCAACTACTAGCAAGAGTAGATAATAAAGGCCAATGGAATGCTTATACGATAGCGGTTTGTCGTGTGGTTTATCTAATATTGCCTTATCGGGCGAGCGCTACACAGAACACCTGGGTGCTGTTATTTTTTTATCCATGGGAAAAACGTATTGTTCAATGATGCGACTAGGAATTTTATTCAAAGTTATTGTCATTCCAAGATTCACTATTCTTTAGAGAAAGTCCTTTAATATTTATTGATAAAGTCTAACCAGTGTTGTTAGAAAAATTTTAATATTTTTTTTTTAAGAAATTATGCACAAAAAAATTAAGTTTAATATTAATATAAAAATAATTATTTTATTAATTTAAATTATTAATCAGCAGAATACATATCGCTGGAAAAACGGAAAGACCCACCAGACAGCAGCGGAGGAGAAACAAAGCCGTCTAGTAGCGACCTCGCTGCTGGAGTGATCGGTGGCGCCACTGTAAATTCGACCTCTCAGGGCAAAGGAACCAAGCGCTCGCGCAGATAGTAAGTATCTCAAAAAATTAGGTTATTCCTAAATATATTATTAATAATTTTGATGTAAAAAAAACAAGAGAGGAAGACAACGCTGTTGTCTTCCTCTCTAGTTAAATAAAATTAGTTGTGACAATTTAAACTAACTTGCTGTGTCTTTGAACAACTGTTGTTCGAGCGCCGACGAAGACTGCGATGATCCTGGCACCAAAGCGGTGCGCGAAAAAGAACGTCGTCAAGCCAACAACGTTCGCGAAAGGTTAGTGAACACACGCAGATACGCTCTGAAATTAAAACAATACTCCAGTATAAAACGTTGGCAACTCAGAAAATATTAACTATTATTTTTTTGATTATTTATTTTTCAGTTCATCTTTTTTTTTTTTTTTTTTTTTATTTTTATTTTTATTTTTATTTTTATTTTTACTAATCATTTATTGTAGGATCATCAGGATTATTCTTACTGAGTTTTTAAGGATGCAAGAATTACACTCAAGTCAACTTTCAAGATTTTTATTAAAAATTTAAGGTTAGTTTTATTATCACAAAAAAAATTATTACCGGGCGCCATCTGTGGTTTGAAAATACAACTAAAATTATTTTCAGAATTAAATATAATAAAAATAATTAAAAAAAAAGTGACTTGAGTGTAATTAAAAAAATGAAAAATTCAGTAAAAGAATACGGGCTTAAAAATTGACATCACCTGCGTGTGTTCAATTATTAAAATCGTAAGTTTTGAGTTGGAGCTCGAAAGTTGTTCACTTTTCTAACCTAAAAAGTAAAGATAATAATTATAAGATTTAACCTGCGTTAAATCAGGTAATTAATCGAGTATTGTTATTACAAAACTGTTGTTCGAGCGCGGAGGACGAGGATGACGATCCTGATGTCAAGGCCCAGAGGGAAAAAGAAAGAAGGCAGGCTAACAATGCGAGGGAAAGGTAAGAGCTCCGGTAATTTAGGGCTTGAACAATTATTTAAGGGCCCGTATTCTTTTTTGATGATAATTATTGTTAATATATTATTTGAGTTTGCCGACTTTTGATATTGGATTAATATTTATTTTATTTTTTGTTGATTGTTATTTTTATTCACGGTTTTTTCTTAGGATACGGATCAGAGATATCAACGAGGCGCTCAAGGAGCTCGGGAGGATGTGTATGACACACCTCAAGACGGACAAGCCTCAGACCAAACTTGGGATACTTAATATGGCTGTTGAGGTTATAATGACTTTGGAGCAACAAGTTAGAGGTAATTTATATTATTAAGACACGTAATTAAGAAATTACCTTGTATCTTCCGAATTATTGACAATTTTTAAAATATAAGCATCATCCTGATGTTACACTTATCAAAAGCTTTCATTTGAATACCCACATCAATTTTTCATATATTTTTTATATTTATATATATATATATATATATATATATATATATATATATATATATATATATATATATATATATATATGAAAAATATATAAAAAAATGCATGTGGGTATTCAAATTAAAGCTCTTGATGAGTGTAAAACTCTTGACAAATGTAAAAATTAAAAAGGAAATTTTTTTATTAATTAATTAAAAAAATATAAAATTTATTTATTAAATAATTTTTTCAGAGCGAAATTTAAATCCAAAAGCAGCTTGTTTAAAAAGAAGAGAAGAAGAAAAAGCTGAAGATGGTCCAAAATTACCAGGCCACTTAGCGGCTCACATAGGTCATCCACATTCGCATCCCCACGCCCATTCACAGCCGCCATTTTCTACAATGCCCGTAAGTAACACCCGCCATTTTGTCGTCCGCTTAAAAATACAATAAAATTATTAAAAAAACTTAACTTTTTTAGGGCCCTCCACCATCACTCCAACACAATCAAGTCCAGCCGCAGTAGCAGAGGTTAAACGACGGCATCGTCCTTTGTTAAATAATGATAAAATAAAAAAATAAAAAAGAGTGCAGTTCGAGTTCGCCCGTGAGAGACTTAAACACGTAAATATCAAGACTCGGGTATCAAAGCGATCTCTCGTTTACTTAAATAAGATAATAAAAGTTATATATAAACATATATATGGATATGAACGAAAGAGTATATATTGAATAAAAACAAATATATACAATATGTATAAAATTTAAACTAAGCGTCGTTGCGACGAAAATATGACCCGGTGATGGTTAATCTGGCGAATCAAATGTGTGCTAGTGGGTGCTCTTTTGTTCTTATTAATCTAGTTTATTGTATATTGTTTCTTATAAATGATATAAATTAAAGAGGTGATCCTGACGGGTCCTTATCACGGTAGAATTCAATAAAAAATAATTAACGGTAAATCTATCGCAATACTGTAATCTACAGTAGCTATACGGTACATATATCGTATTTTAACCATAATATATTTATTGTAATTTATTTAAACCTTAAAATACGATAAATCTACCGTAATTAAGATCCGCCAGGTAATAAAATAATTGTGCAGCTATTATCACGCACAATTTGTAATTGGAACCAATTGGGATAGACCGTTTATAAATAATGGTAATAATAACTCTAATAATTATTAAACAAATACCGATTGATTTGTTTTTTATAATCATATCGGGATCTAATGACAATAAATAAGTATTATTCATATTGTATGTTATTATGAATAAACGGGACTCCTGATACTAGACAGGTTTTATTTCAATAGTAATAAAAAAATATTTTTTTTTTTTTTTTTTTTTTTTTAAACATATCAATCAGAATTTTATTTCCGGGGATGAATTTTAATTAGTAGAATCTCGAGTGGAAGTATTGGATGATTATTATTTAAAATTGTAAAAAAAAAAAATTAAACAGCCAATGATTGTGCACTCGAGTGAAAAATTACGCTTCTATCAAGATTTACATCCCGTTGAATTTTAATTTGCCGAAAAAAAAAAAAATAAATAAATAAATAATGGAATAAAATAACAAATAAAAATAAAAATATTTAAAATATCGATATATATATATATATATATATATATATATATATATATATATATATATATATATATATATATATATATATATATATTTAAACTTAAAGGCGGGCCTCTACATTGGAACTGTAGATTTGGACCGCTTATTTTATAATTTATAAAATGATAAATATATAAATAAAGTTAAATATTTACAAATGATAGCGCCCACCATCATTTACGGGGATAATTAAATTTATTAATAAATAAACGTATATATAAATATTTATAAATGAATATTGAATAATGAGAGAATGATTATAAGTAATTTTAAAAATCGATACGTAGAAATAACACGTGCAACAATTTTATTAATTAATTTACAACAATATTACTTTCCAAAAATTACTTGATTTTTTATCGCTAAATTTTCTTTATTTTTAATTGTATCAATAATATTAATTATTAATTATTATTATAAATAATTGAATTTAAATTGTTTGTAAGGTTTAGTTAATAAGCATCAAGTTCGTAAGGAGAGTACTGTAGTTGTGATTATAGAGGACAATTTTAAATAATTAATAATTGCTATATATAAATACGGCGGCTTAAAATTATTTTTATAAATAGCGAGAGACTTAAGATTACGATGGTTCCTCTTTTTAAATATTTAAGTATCTAAACAATCTAGTGCTCGATTTTGTATAAAATTCACTTTGTATCACCCTACTTATAGGTTATGTCTTCTTTTTTTTTTGGTTATAAACAATCATCATGCGTTAATGCTTGTCGTTAATGTAAATCAAAATGGCGGCTAGGTGTATTATCAATTTTTATTTTTAGTTTTTGTATCGCCTGAGTTTTTTTATAACCACAATTTTTAATTTTTGCAAAAATTACCTTCACTTTTTTTTTTTTTTTTATTTCATTTAAAACAATAGTTTTGTTAAAAAAAATTTTTTCAAATCAAAATGGCCGAAATTAATCTTAAAATGTCATTTTAAAAAATGGCGCCGAAAAATTTCAATTTTAATATTTAAAATTCATTTTTTTTACCGCCTTAATTTTTATATTAAAAATGGCCCAACTTACCCATAGAATATTATCTGCAAAAATTAGCTTCAAATTTTTTTTATTTAATTAAAAAAAAATTATTTCAAATCAAAATGGCCGAACTAAACCTTAAAATGTCTTGTAAAAAAATAGCGCCAAAAAATTTAAATTCAAATATTTAAAATTAATTTTTTTTTTTAAAATGACCCAACTTTTTTTGCAAATATTTTTTTTTTTTGGTTATAAAAAACAATAGCGTTAATTTAAAATAAAATTTCCACAAATCAAAACAGCCCAGCATAACCATGAACAATTTTTCTAACCAAAAAAAAAAAAAAAAAATAACTAAAATAAAAACTAGCCCTGGCAACGAAAAAAAAAAAAAAAAAAAAATTCAGCGAAATCGATGCAAAAAAAAATTTGTGAGATTGCAAAAGAATAACAATTATATATATATATATATATATATATATATATATATATATATATATATATATATATATATATATATATATATATATATATATATATAAAATAACAAATGATAAAAATGAAATGGTAATTGTTAATTGTTCTGACATGACTACGAGGCTCCTTAATAATTCTTAAAAAACTTGTGGCGGTATTTTGTAAATAATAGTAAATCGCGAAGCCCAAGAATTTTATCAACAACAATAATAAATTTCCAATACCGTGATTCCTCTTGCACAGTACTTATGTTATGTAATTAATAATTATTATCCTCGGGAGCCTTGTGTTTACTTGAGAAGACTAGGGTCTAAGAAAAATTGCCGTGATCTCTGAAATTTATTAATGGGCGGTAGCGAAAACTGCTAAGCAATTTTATGTGAGATATTTCATTTATATTTTATTCATTTGTCTAGACAATGCTGAGGTAATAGTAATAATATCATCCAATCGTTACAAAACATATCTCGCGTAATTGTAAATAAATAATATTTAAAACAAAGCAGTCTCGCATGCCTAAATAATTATAATTATCATTATCTATATATTATAATGTTTTTTTTTTTTTTTTTATTATTACTATATTCGTTATTATCAGTTATTATTATTATTATTATTATTATTATTATTATTATTATTATTAAATTTGATTATTATTAATTGTCATCAATATTATCATTACTTATTTTTATTAATAAAATAAATTGATTCGTGATGAAGTAAATATCCAGGGGACAATTATCTTTCAAAAAAATAATTGTCATGTAATATTTATTTAGAATTTTTAAATAAATTTTATTAACAACTTCATTTTTATTTAAAAAAAAATTAAATTGACCTTTATAATCAAAACCGGAATTTAAAAAAAAAACCAGTCAAAGATTTATCCTCTGAATAATTTTTTTTTAAGTTGACATTCAAAAAATTACACGGAAAAAAAAAAAGAAATATTTGATCGAAATAAGATTTATTTGTGCCAAAGATACACGGAAAAAAAAAAAGATGACACTGGATATCATCCTAGATTATACTAAGTGAAATTTTTTTTTAAATAGTAGCTAGTATAATCCAGATATTACCCAGTATAATCCAGATATCACACAGTATAATCCAATTTTCGGGGATTAAATTACAAAAAAAAAAAAGACAATAAAAAATTTTATTATTTCCTAAAACTTACAATCTAATGCTTAAATTTTTATTTACATAAACATAAAAATTGCTAGACCTTTGATCTATTGCGTGTTTTTACACATTATATATTACTGTACATGTCTTATGTTCTATCAAACAATAGAAATATTAATCGTAAACGTGTCATGCATACTCGTTCGAGTTGCGTAATATGCGTAACATAAGTTTCTTCGACAATAAATACTTTTTTTTTTTTTTTTTTTTTTTTTTAACCATATTATTATTATTTTAAAATTAATTTTTAAGCTTAAATTTAATTAAAATTAAATTATCATATGTTTAACCTTAATTAATATTACCAATAATTCTTTAATTAATTTTTTTACCTATTTAAAACACAAAAACATTTAATTTAAATTATAAAATTAATGATTTACCTAAAGCCAGCTGATTTTAGAAACTTGCCGACAAAATGGCGTCTTAGGGCCAGTTTTCAATCCGTGATAAACGTACTGCCAATATAATAAAAAAAAATAAATAATTTAGCAAAAGCTTTTAATTAAAAAGTCAAAAATTAATAATTATTAAAAAAATTTTTGCGCGGGAATTTTTAAAATAGATTAAAATTTTTAAAATCAATTAAAATAATCATAAACGTCCATTACACTGGCTAATAATAAATACTAACAAAGTAATTTAATCTAAATGGCGCCGGACAATTTTTTCTTGAGAGTGCAGTACCCAATAACCCTAAAAGCAACAAAGTAGCCAACAAGAATCATCATATCAACCCAAAAAATGGCGTCAGCCATAGCAAGTTCCGTGAGAATGCTAGAGGGCGACCTGTAGTGGCAATAATCAACACTAGAGGGACACGGTAATTTCTCCCTGTTGTTCCCGTAGATGGCCTGAACCAAGCCCTGCAGAGCGTACCTCAGATAACTCAGATAAGTAAAGTAATACATGAACCTCGGCATGTGTCTCAGGAACACAAGGAACCCGGCGAACAGTAGGAGAACCGCCGTCAAGATGGCGCCAACGAAGGTTCCATTTACGGGATTGGTAGTGGTTCCAATGAGCAATCCAATGCTTTCTGCAACGACAGTGATCATGATGGTGACAATGAGGAACATGAGGAACCGGTTGAGGTCCAGCGGCTGCTTGCTCAAGAAGTAGGACACCGTGGTGTAGACAACCGCGAAGATCATCTGGACGGGGATGTTCGCCGCGAGGAACGCGGCGTAGAAGGTTCTCAGTTGGTACCAATTGTTGAACTTTTCTTTTTTAAGGATCGGGAGCTCCGTTGGGAATCTCAGAACAGCGGGGAGCATGCTGGTGTAGCAGAGGTAGATGCAAGTGATCAGGAGGAACCCGACGTTGTTGATGGTCTTGGAGCCGTCCGAGCCTGCGTCGACGAAGACCAGTCCTAGGATTACTGCGACGAGGAAATGGAGGACGATCTTCAAGTGGGTGACCGTCCAGTCGCGGTAGAGCTGGATGATGCAGCGGTTAAGGAGAACCCAGAATCTCGCTAGCTCCGAGGGAGGATTTATGAAGACAGTGGCCTTCTTGCAGTCGACGGAGGAGCTGGTGGGCAGTCCGTTGACGTAGATCGGAGCCTTTACGAACAGCGGCGTTCTCCAGCAGCGGGTTCCTTTCGCGGTCAAGGACAACAACTGCTCGTTGAAGTTCCCGTACTCCTTGCTGACGACCTCGATCATGTAGTCCGCGGGATTGTGATATTGCGGACAATGCAGCCCGGAGTTGGCAAAATAGGAGATGGTGTTGGAAGGAGCGCCTTGGTACATGCAGTGGCCGTCCGCGAGAAGGTACACGTGGTCGAACATCTCGTAGATGGCGGCACTGGGCTGGTGAATGGTGCAGACAATCGTCCGGCCGTCGCTGGCGAGGTTCTTCAGCATGGCAATGCACTGGAGCGTTGATGAAGAGTCCAGCCCGGTCGTCGGCTCGTCCAGGAACAAAATTGGCGGGTTGTCGATCAGCTCCAAGGCGATGCTGAGTCTCTTCCGCTGCCCGCCGCTCAATCTGTCGCACTTTGTCTCCTTGGTCTTGGTCAGGTCCAGGGTCTCCAGGATGTCGTCGATCAGCATCTGCTTCGCCTTGTCGTTCAGGCTGCTGCTGATCTTCAGGTTCGCCGCCATGGTCATCGACTCGATCGTCGTGAACAGCGAGTGCAGCTGGTCGTCTTGCTGGATGTAGCACGCCGCTTTTCGGTACAAGCTCCAGCCGTGCTTGTTGTCCTCGCTCGTGTACTCGATGCTCCCTGTGATGTCGAAGCCTTGGAAACCGGTAAGTACGTTTAGCAGGGTCGACTTCCCTGCTCCGGACGGACCCATTATTGCTGTTAGCTCGCCGGATTTAAAGCAACCGCTTACCCCTTTTAAAATTGGCTTTTTTGGAGCTCGGAAACCGGTTCGCACTTGGTAGGAAACGTTGCTGAATTCTATGTCTATTGTTTGCGCTTTTGGCAGGTTTATTAGCACTGATCTTTGATACATCTTGGGGAGTTTTTAAACTTGCTGAAAAATTTTAGGATTTATTTTTTAGAAAAATCTGAAATTAAAAAATTACCTTGTATCTTTCAAACTATTAACTTTTTTAAGGATATAAGCTCATTCTGATGTTACACTCATCGAGGGCTTTCATTTGAATACCCACATCAATTTTTTTTTTTATATATATGTATATATGAAAAATATGTAAAAAATGCATATGGGTACTCAAATGAAAGCTCTTGAAGAGTGTAACATCGGGATGAGCTTATATTTTCAATAGTTAAGATAATTTTTTTTATGTATTTTTAAAAAAAATTTCGTTAAAAAAAATGAATATTAAAATTGTTATTTTTTGCAAATATTTACTAAAATTTAGAATTTTTTAACAAAATTTTTTACATTAAATAAATTTATATAATTTTTAAAAATAATTAAAATGTAAAAAATTTTAAATTAATAAAAAATAGAATTTTTGATTTTTGAAACAATAAAAAAATTTACAAGACAAATATTAAATAAAAAAAAAAAAAAAAACTTACAAAATTTCCAGAAAATTCAGCGGTAGAAAAAAATCCCTTAAGCACAAAAATAATAAAAAATAAATTTGTAAATCACGATTTTTGGTCCAAAAGCACTAGAGTTTGTTGCAAAAATTTTTCTAAAATCACTCTCGTCCTTTGAGTGGAAAATTCACTATCCAAATGACATCTTACTGTCTGTATCGCAGCAACAATAACCGGTCTCGGTCACCTTCACGTGAGCATCTGACGGCCAAGTACCGATCGCATTCTCATATCTACCACCACTTTATTCTTCTTCTTCTTCTTCTTCTTCTTGTTTTTGTCCTTATTCGTTTTATTTTTCTTCTTTGAGCCTCGTCCTGCGAACCTAGAATCTTCTTGCGATATTAAAATTTTATTTCAAATGACAACTCTTGATAATTATGTAAGAAGCTATTACGATCGGCGTTTTACGAGTTTTATTGCAGCACTCGTACGTTTTATGGCTTACTGACATCTGAAAAATATTTAATTGCTGTCATATCGCAATTTTGTTAAAATTTCATACTAATTAAAAGTAATTATTTATACAAGTAGATTCATACTGTTCAGAATAAATAATATTTCTTTACTGGATGAAGAACGGCGCATTTATTTAAAGATTCTGCGTGATAAATCAACGCATGTCAATTGACGGATTGAGAAAAAAAAAACCATCCCGAGTTTTTAAATAGATAATTATTATTTAATTGTAGAGTTATTACACCTAATACTACCGATTTATTGCTATCGCTATTATGTTATCTATTACAATATCAATTAACCCCTGGTAATTTATCGTCACTGTTTTTTGTTAACGTAGAAATTAATATGTCATAAACATGTCATTTATGAATTTATTATCATATATTTAAATATGTATATTGGCCTTTTTTCAATTATTATATAGATTTGTTTTAATGAGGAAGTTGTAATTATTACGTCCAAATAGAACCTTTTTTTTATTCAGAGAATCGGTATTTTTTTTTATTTTAATTCGCGAATCATTTTAGAAGGCTGAATTTTTCACGCACTCATTAAATTACTTAACTGTAAAGTAAGGTGTAATAAAAAAAATTTTTTTTTTTTTTTTTTTTAATATTTTGTAATAATTTTAAAAATTATTTGTGATCAATAAAAATTTATTATAAAATGTAATAAAATAATAATTAAAAAAAACTTGTTCTACTTTGAATTTTAGAAAAAAATTTCTATTTACAATAAGAAAAAAAAATTTATTATTATTATTATTTATGCTGTATTTTTGAGATAAAAAATTTTTTTTCATTGAAAAAATGAATAAAAATCGAAAAATTGCTCACAATGGTGATTTTTGCAAAACCAAAGACTTTGAAGTTTCGAAACACTATGAAAAAAAATCGCAGCGTTTTGAATTTTTCAGGGATTTTAGGAGACACTTGTAGCTTAAAAATTACCGACAATATCCTTTGTTCATCCATTTAATCCAAAGTTATACCAAGTTATCCAAATATCCTTAACTACGCGAATTTTTGTCGTCTTTTCAATTAAAGTTTTCAATTCAAAAAAATTTTTTTGACAAAAACTATCCACAGTATCTTATAGAGAATATCGTGTAGTTTTCAAAACCGTCCCTCGATTTTTTATACAATCATTATTTCCAAAGTTATTGATTGTCAAAGTGAAAAAGTACTTTTTTAAAAAAAAATTTTTTGAAGCCCGTGGATTTTTTTTAAGACGAGGAAAAATTTGGAAATTTTTTTTTTTTGTGGTTTTTTTAGGATTTCTCCAGACTCGAACATGATAAAAAATTTTTTATGGTCATATCTGAAAACTAGACACTTGAAGTTACAATTTCCTATTTTTTTTTTGCTGTACGATCTTTTTTCTCGGAGTTATAGCGCGTTGAAAATCACCTAAAAATTATTTAATTTTTGTATTTTATAATAAATTTTTTTTATCACAATTAATTTGTAAAAATATATCAAAATTATAATAAAAATTAATTTTACTCTGTATTTAAAAAAAAAAATTAGATTCACAATTATTTTATTAAAAATTGATAAAATTCTATTTTATCGTAATAAAATTAATAATTTATTTTCAATAAAAAAAAAAAAAAAAAAAAAAAAAAACTAATAATAATGAATTTAAAACCGATCAAAGTCAATCGTTATTTTAAAAACTATCTTCACTAACCCAGTTCTTGCGTATCATTATAATTAAATTAAAGCAATTCACGCTTATTGTTTTGCGATAAGAATATGTAACGTCTAAATACATATAAAAACAATAAAATAATAATAAAGCAGTAGTAAAAGATGAATTACCTGGAAGAAGATATAAAATAATAAAATGTCTCGATCGAATGCCGAAGAGCGACTGATTTGAAGAATAGCTGGTCATTTGGACAAACGCAGTCGACCGAGCCGTATAACTATCACATGCAACAGCAATTACTCCGTAAGCAGTGTAACATAATAAAATAATATAACACAAGTAAAGTCCGAGTAGAGTATGAGTACGAGCATAGTGCAGAGGTCTTGCTTTCCCTCTCAATCCAAGATTGCACAGCAATCCCAAGCACTTCCACGTGCTATCCTAAACTGTTACATTAATCACTTTAATCGTTAATCCGTTGTTGAGACTTTCCAGTTCCTTCACTTCTTAATGAGTTACTGTCACCTTCAAACATGAATAGGGTTAAAATCCAAGTCAGTGATCTTCCTCGAGTATCCTTCGGACTCAATCATAAAGAGTTCGGCCTTTGGAACCAGGGCCGGCTTGTTATAATTATTCCAGATTGATGATATCAATTCCAACCTTGCTAAATTTCCGACTATTTCTCACGGATAACTAGAAAAATTATCTGTTTATTTTATTTTGTTTATTTTGTTTATCGGCTATTCCTTGGACTTGAAACTCTATCAGTTAAAAATGAAGAGATGAAAAGGTTATCGGTTGATACTAACGAGGGATTTTAGCGATCTAGATTTCTCAATCTACGGTCCGCAGGTATAAAAGTGGAAACATTTCAAGGAAATCCAGTGAAAGTAGTTTTTCGTTTTTGCTTAAGAGTTCTAATAGATCATTTTTGTACTACAGATGCAAATTTAAGTAAATTATTGTTTTAAATAATAAAAACAAGAAAAATTTAAATATTTATCGTAAAATCAATTTTTTTAATTATTATTATTAACTTATTACATTTTATAATAAATTTTTGTGTCACAAATGATTTTTAAAGTTATAACAAAATAATAATAATAAAAATTCTTGAGCTGGAGTTGTGCCTTTTCAAGGTTTCATTTCATTCTTATCAATAATCAATTTATTGTGATAAATATTTAGACTGGATTCGAAGGTACATAATTAAAAAATGACGTTGTATCTTGTGAAATATTGACATCAATTTTTCATATATATTATATATATATGTATATATGATAAATATATGAAAAATGCATGTGGGTACTCAAATGAAAGCTCTTGAAGAGTGTAACATCAGAATGAGCTTATATCTTTAAAAAGGTCAATAATAAAATAAATTTTGAATCACTATTTAAAATTCATTGAAAATTATATTATTTTTTTCGTCCAAAAAAACCTTAAATCCTTGTCTTTGATCTTTCTAAAATTGAGTTCAAAGATTCCGTCGTACACACAGACACTCAGGCGGAGCCTGAGTGTAAAATATATTGCATTATCAGCAATTATACTATCGCAATTGGTTGTTATTATTATGCGATAATGAGCGATGACATTGATACGATGTTTCCGGAAAGTTTGCTGTTTTTTTTTATGCAAGTTTGTTGACAAGTGATTTATTTAGTTTTCATTTAAAATGAAAACACTGGCGGGAATTTTCGCTCGATTAGAAAAAAAAAAAAACGCCAAGATATTAATATTATTCATTCAATTAAATTAATTTTTTGCGTTAAAAATAGCTGGATTTTTTTTTCGGTAAATTTTTTCAACAATTTAAATTTTAAAAATAAAGAATTTAAATTGGTCAATCGGTTGGAAAAAAATATTCTAAACACGAAGCTGATTAAAAAAACCATTTTTTATGACAAAGAACGATAACTGTCACGTTGATTGATTAACATAATAAAAATATAAATTTTTTATGACAGCTATGACTTTAGATAAGCATAAAATAAATAAATATCTGTTGAAAAATTCCTCAAAAGTGATATTTTTATTATCTGATGTCACTATTTCGAAATCTTTCGGTTATCCTTGAGAGTTTTAATTATCGGCGTGGCATAAAAGAGGCGCCGAAGGTCAAGAAGTTTTCTTTGGCGGTCGATAAAGTGGCGATTGATTGGCGTTATTGAAAAAAATGGATGCAAGAGTTGCATTTTAAAATATTCTTAGCGATTTTTTATTTGTCAGGTGTGCTTTTTGCTTGGTAATCTACAAAATGAATTAAATCTTAAAATAAATCCCCCGACAAAAGTCTAAGGATATTTCTGAGATAGGAACCGGAGAAGTAAATAAAATAAAAGCAAGTATTGGTTTCTTTCTTAGCACCTAGCGTAATCCTAAGACGCTCTGAAAGGCCAAATGAGAAATACTTTTCGATCAAGGCTCCTGAGAACTAGATAGAGCTTACACCAACTTTTACTTCTTCTTGTGGTTGCTCTTTTTTTTTTTTTTTTTATTTATTTTTTGGTCTTATTCCTGATATAATGTTAGCTCGGATTCCCTCCGAGTTGAGATTTCGGTGGATTATTACACGAAACTCGATAACTTTTCCCTCCTCATTCTTGTCGTTCTTATTCATCTCCGAAAGCAATAACCGAAACTGAACCGGCTCACCGGAATAATGCTTGTCCTACAGGTTATGGGCCCCGGTTCCGTGATTTTTCATTTCTGGACTAAATATTAACAAAATAAATATCTCCGAACAAAATATCTTGAATAATTAAATTTTTTAATAAAATCATAAATTTGGAAAAAAATTATCAAATTATCCAGATACGTAATTAAGAAATTACCTTGTATCTTGTGAATTATTGACATTTTTAAAGATATAAGCTCATCCCACTGTTATACTCATCAAGAGCTTTCATTTGAATACCCACATCAATTTTTCATATATTTTATATATTTATATGTATGTATATATGAAAAATATATAAAAAATGCATGTGGGTATTTAAATGAAAGCTTTCGATGAGTGTTACATCGGGATGAGCTTATATCTCTAAAAATTTCAATAATTAAAAAAGTACAGTGCAATTTAACAAAAGTTATTATTTAATATATAAAGCAAAATTTTAATTATTTATAATTCACATACCGACTGTAAGGCTGGTAGTTAATCTTAAAAAGATTAATATTTATATATTTGAATACTCTGTTGCAGTGATATTTAGCTTCGATGATATTTTGTCCAGGGATAGAATCCTGATACCATGGGCCCAGGATTAAAATCCACTTCCAAGGCTGATTTTAAGGATATAAATAAATAAACAGCAGCTAAAAGTTAAAAGCGGACAGGACACAGTTAAATGGATGCTGTAGGTCGGGGCAAAGTTGAGATGTAATAAGAGGCGCGATAAATAACGCCGGAAAGTGGTAAAGTAATTTCAGAGCCGACTCCTTGTTCTCTTTCTCGTTAAACTTTTTTTTTAAGATTTTTTATTCCGTACCCTTTTAAACTCTTTGCCTCGGTTATGACTACTAACGCCCAGACTATTATCGCAATCTCTTAATTTCCACGAAAAAACATTGTTTTATGTGGGAATTATTTCGGGATTTATTCTACCCGCAAGCTATTTAGTTAAATCAGCGCTGCTTTTAATATCTGAATGATTAATCGCCAGCGTTACGTAGGGGAGCGTTTACCATTTACCGTTTACCCAACAATTATCAAAATAACCCCAAAAATACCTGCAGACTTTTTGGATCTACGATTGAGGGCTTCATTTTTACCCGATCTTAACCGGTGCCCGACAGCCTGTTAATTATGATTAATCATGTCTAGGAAATTAAAGCAATTAATCTTCCGTTGTTCCAGCTGAGCCACAGCATAGTCTTCTCTTGCTGTCTCTATCTTCCAGGCTCGCTTCCAGTGCACCCACTGTTTTTCGAGCGATCAACGCTCTCCCGGAAACTCAACCGGGTTTTCTCAATTAGCTCCTCACTACAACCACACACCTCTATATTTATGTATGTGGATCCTGATATTTTTTTCATGCTAAATACTTTTGTACGAATCTCCGTGGTAATCTCAATTTAACAAATTTACAAGGTTAATCTTTCTTATAAATTATTAACCATTAGCGAGGCCAGTCGTTAATTCATTTTTCTTTATAAATGCATTTTTATCGGCTTATCAACGTTCACAAGAAATTAACAGGAAGCTTTTAATGTATTGTGGAAATTATTGCTCGTATATCTTTGCTAAATGATTTTTTTTATCATATTGTTGACTTTTGTTAAATTACACTGTATTTTCTTAAATATTGACGTTTTTGAAGATATAAGCTCATCCCGATGTTACATTCATCAAGAGCTTTCATTTGAGTACTCACATGCATTTTTTATATATTTTTCATATATACATATATATATATATATATATATATATATATATATATATATATATATATATATATATAAAATATATGAAAAATTGATGTGGGTATTCAAATGAAAGGTCTTGATGAGTGTAACGTCGGGATGAGCTTATATTTTTAAAAATATAAATTCCAACTCCAACAACAGTCCTTTTTAGTTGAAAATAAAAAATCGAAAAACTTTATGAATAGATGATCACTCAGTAAATTATTTACTATTTGATTTATCGAAAGGCATTTAGATCTTTAGATTTGTTGCGAGCTATTGACAAAGCATTCAATGTAACAGAGAATTTTCGAGGATAAAATTTATAAAACTATAAAGCAAAGATGTTGAGCAGAGCTCGGTACTGTTCTGTAAAAAGTAAAATACAAAATAACAGTAAAAGAAAATACGGATATCGTAAACAAACCGAAGCCCAGAGACTGAGATCTCATTTCTGATTGCTGCCTTCCGTACAATTGTTTCATTGTTTCCGGTAAAATAAACGAGCTGGGTTCGTTTTTCCCAGGATCGTACTACTACCCAACCTCCACAATAGAATGCACGGCTTTTATACCCAACCTAGGTGTTGTTGTGTCTTTGATCCAACAGACTGACTAGGTAATAAACCCAGTTAATCAATGGTTAAATGTTTTATAAATCCATCATCTGTAATCAAGTCAACTTTTAGTTTACCAAATAAGAAATACTCGATTAAATTTTTATTTCGCTGGACTAAAACTAGATTAAAGTACGCACTGATTAACACGTGACTTGCATTGTCTATTATGTTCCCTGTAATTTTTTTCTCATTCCATCTACACAAGAATTTCTTCAAGGTAAATTTCTTTGTTCACCATTCAAGGAAAATCTGATTTCACGTGAAATACATTTTCAAATTATACACTGACATTATTTTTATTTTCTAGTTACTTCGAGAGGAAATTATATAGAAATGCTTCCAATAATTTATATAAATTATACTGTAAAAATTTTCTATTAATTTTTATTTTACATCTGGATTTTACAACAGTTATATATATATATATATATATATATATATATATATATATATATATATATATATATATATATATATATATATCATAATCATATATATGTATATATGAAAAATATATAAAAAATGCATGTGGGTACTCAAATAAAAGCTCTTGATGAGTGTAACATAAATATGAGCTTATATTTTAGAAAACGTCAATATTTAAGAAAGTAGACATTAACAGAAATGAAGTGTATAAATAATAAAATCTAAAAAAATTTTTTATAACAGCGTTACATGGTAAAATTTAGATATTTTATAAAATTTAAGCGGAATAATGAAAATATATAACATAAAAGGTTAGTTTTATCGGATGGATTGAAAATGTTATTTAATTATTTGACCGTTTTTTGGTAATTGTCGCAGCAACAGTATGAAAAAATGCACGGTCCGTTGATTTATTACTTTTTAATTGAAAAGCAAGAATGAACGCATTGTTATTTTATTTTCCTGTTGCGTATCATTGTTGAATTATTGGATGGAGTTTTTTGGAGTTTAAAAATATGTTAAAAGAGAAAAAAAAAAAAAAGGAATTTATGTTTCAATAGCTCTGGCACGTGTAACAGTTAAATTTAACTGGCAGGAGATGCGTGGACGCACTGTCGGATCCTCACACTACTTGTATTTAACTAGATTTTAACGTTACAGCGACAGTCGATCAATGTCGACAATTTTGGACACTCGGGATAGTCTGCGGTTGGTGTAAAATGCGGGTGACTCCAAATATAAAAGTAAAAAGAAAATTGAAGTGGTGAGTTCTAAACCCCGTGGGAAGTTGGAAGTGGAAATGAATCAATAAAACAGTGAGTGTATCCTACCCGAGAGTCAGACACTAAATAAATGACAATTTAATAAATAAATAAAATAAAATAATGGATAATTTTGATCGGAATTTTTGACCATAGTTGACGAAAAAAAAAAAAAAAAAAAAAAAAAAGATCTAATTATTACGATAATTATTTATGTTAACGAGTGACAATAATTACTCCAGAGTCGAGTTTGGGTAATTCTTAATTATCAATTAAATTAATTAATATAAAATTAACGAATGAAAAAGCATTATGGTGTAGCATACGATTGCTGTTGCAGACTATGACCGACTAAAATGAAGCAAGTGCTGAGTGAGATGCGATTATCGGGCAATTCATGATTGATAAAAAAATAAAAAAAATAAAAAAAAATATCCATCAACGAGTGCTGAGCGAACGGTCCCACAAGGCTTGTTAATTCGGATATATCGCAATGGGAACCAGAATCGATGAGAGGAACAAAAAATCCAAAAAACGAACGGTGCAAATGCATAAAAGAGAGAATTAAAATAGGCATTGCCAAAATACCTTCCAATGTTCTGTCCACCATAAACGAATTATCAATTTGCGAAACGGTTCAATTGTTTCCACAAACGATTTAACGCGTGCATAAGCAATTTTATCTATTATATATTTATTATTAATTCATTATTAGATATTTATAATTATTCATACTGGGTCAAGAAAAACTATAAAATAGATTTTATGTATTAATCTATATTGACGCCAAATTGAAGGGGAAAGAGAATAAATAGACATCTCGCGGAGCTCTAAGCTATTAAATTTACTTAAATAGGCTCACTTAACACTTGTGATAACAAAAGTCAGATAACGAAATCCCAAAATTTAACGCAATTCTTTCCGTAGTTTGAGGCAGTTTACTGTCGCAATACATAACAGCTGACGCCATCTATTCAAGTAGCTGCTCTATTATTCTCCGTCCTCTTTCCTTGATCTAAACCACGCACACGGCGAACGACTTCCAGAAAGTTGTCTGCGTCAACACTTGAATACACAAGTCCAGCACTTGGATCCACCTGTCCACTTGTTAAGAGTCCTTTCCTTTTTATTCTCTAAATTTAAATATCACCCACTTTGTCACTTTTTATTATTATGTACACTCAAGCTAACAATATACAAATAATTTTTCTCCTTTAAGCCCCCAACGGCCGACAAATTAACTAAAATTTTGTCCCTTGTTTAAACCAATTACTCGAGAAAGGGTTATTAAGTTAATAGCCTTTTTACGTAGTCAACAAAGTGGTTAAACTGTTAAATTAAAAGAGAAAAAACGTAAAATTTGCTTGGCATATAAAATTCAGTCTGCTTCATAAAATGTGTCATTTATTTAACGCTTTCAGATTCGCAACCCCAAAGGTATATTATACTTTAACTATTTTATTATGTTTCAGCAGTTACTTTTTAACAGTACAACACAAATGAACGTAATTAAATTACATTTTTATTTATTAAGATTAAGTTAACCGAACAAACTTCGGCAAATTGGGATTTAATTATTCTCCTCTTTAAAAATTAACCAATTAGGTCTTTCTTTTCCTTTTTCTAATAAGAAATTCCCAAGCATATCTGTATCTAGGTTCTAGGAGCAATTGGGACTTGATTGAACCTGCTTTGGGGATGTAACCGCAAAAACGACCCTGATTACTCCCGGTATCTACGTATCTACATACATATTTACTTAGCCATCCTAAGAAATATCCAGGATAGGAATATCTTTTGGCAAAAAGCTATTGCGCTTTAAATGTATGCAATCAATAACCCATTAATCAAAATCAGTTATCGCTTTAAAAGTAAGCTGAGTAATTTTGTTTGGGTGTTGATCTACTGGATAGTGTAACTGTATGTTGGTTAAGCAAAAAAAGAATAATGCTTTTTTCTAATTACATCTAAGTAGTTTTCCACCAGGACTTTTCAATCTCAGCACTCACTCGTAAAGCTTCACTATCTTAACCATTTTGTTTTATTCTTTCTCTTTTTCTCATCTGGTCCTTTAGAAAATCCTGGTAGTATGAGGAGGGACTCTCTCTCCAGTCTACTCTGTAGAGTCTTAGCGTCGCCTGCTGTAATTGGAGTTTCGGAAGTTTCCAGTCATTAGCACCCAAGGTCTTATCTAACATCTAATTCGCCGGTACTTTAATGTACGTCATTTCATTTCTCTTTTCAGTTCTTTAACTACTAAAACCAAATATTATTTATTAATTAATTATTAATTAATAACTCGAATAAATTTTTAATCTTGATTTTGATAAATCTAAATCTAAAATTTTAAATTCACTTTTATCTCATTACAGACTATCAATCGTTCTGACTTTGACGGAGAATAAATCACCCGAAGATGACTTTTTAAAATTATAAATTTATTTTCGAATAAATTTATTATCACAAAAAATTATTTAATTAAATCCGGACTTATTTTCTCAGTTACCAGCTGAAAAATAGAGTGCCTGCTGAGAAAATCAGGAAAGGGTCGATCTTTCTCAACTTGATTAAATCGGTCCTTACCTTTTTTCCACTGCAAACAACTTGAAATCACATGAGCGACCAAGTTGATCAGCCATCTGGAAGCTCCTCGCCATTGACGAGATTAAGGCGTGACCATACTGACCATCTAAATGTCTATTGAATCGGCTATTTTCAGCTGAACTATGCTTTCAAATCTTTATCTTCTTCTACTTGTTCATGTTGACAAACCAGAGTCATCCAATCTACTAGCAATCATTTACTTTCCAATGTGTTCCAACATCTTCTCGAGACCATTTCTCAACCGGATTAATCGATCCGACAATATTTTTAATGTTAGTAATTTTTATTCTATTTCTTCTTCATTTTCTGCATTCGAAAATGCTTTATCTCTAAATACATAAATATAGAATGACCTTGCATCTCGTAAACTGTCGACATTTTTGAAGATATAAGCTCATCCCGATGTTACACTCATCAAAAGCTTTCATTTAAATACCCACATCAATTTTTTATATATATATATATATATATATATATATATATATATATATATATATATATATATATATATATATATATATATATATATATGTATATATATATGTATATATGAAAAATATATAAAAAATGCATGTGGATACTCAAATGAAAGCTCTTGATGAGTGTAACATAAATATAAATATGAGCTTATATCTTTAAAAACATCAATATTTAAGAGTTGATGGTCCTAAAGGAGCTTAAAATTCCAGGATTAATTGAAAGTAAATACAAAGCTCTGTTTGATAACCAAAGAAGAAATAAATATGAAAGTAGAGTTTTATTTAAGTTATTTAATAAATTTAAACAGATTGAGCTACAGATTGACGGGTCGAGGTGGGTGCGTCGAGAGCTAGGCTTGAAGAATGGCAGGGCATCCGGTTTCATGTCGCGGGAACGTGATGGATCGCAGATAAATGAAGAATATTGACTGGAAATATTATAGATATTAAAAAGGCAGTACCCGTGACGTTTCCACCTCTGGTGTTTCTTCACCCGTTTAAATTCAATCGGTGAGAATAATCCATTTAATTTAATCAATTATTAAATGACGTTGATAAAACTGATAAATAATATCTTGAAAAACAAAATAGAAAAAAAAAAATATATTTTATCTCTCGACATATTCGACAGATCGAAGAACTCAGAGGTTACATCTGGTAACGAGTGTGTAAGAAACGAGAGGAAAGAAAGTGAGAAAACAGCGGAGCTAGCAAGATTGCCTCTTTTCTAATTTATAACTACCCGGGTACCGCCTTAACAATTTACGCTTCTCTATACACCGTTTTTATACTCTGGCAGTTTACCGAGAGCCCATCCGAGGAAACGACAATCCAACACACGAGGAACAGAGCCTCGAAACACCAAATTGGCTTCTACTCCTATCCTACAATACAATAAGTAGCCTTTTAAACCTTTTTTTATGTCTTAGACACATTTATTCCCTCTCTTTTGCCCTTCCCTCCCACTTATTCTCTTTGTTCACTCACTAACTCACCTAACCCAGAAATTTCAGGTCTCAAGTCAAGCCGGATTAAGACTCGCTGGTATTTATTTAATTTGATAACCCGCCGTGAGGTTTACGCCGAGGATCTTAACTCGAGATATTATCTCTGGTTATCCTGATGGGAGACGGGAGTTTTCTTTTTCTGAAGAAGAAGAAGAAGAAGCTAAGTTGTAACCGATCTTCATAAAATGTTTCTGCTTTTAAGATTCAGATAACCTCCAAGTTACAACCCGGCTTTCCATCTTCGTCCGAGAGATTAATTAATGATGCAATTCTTACCAAAGGATCTTAAAGTTAGCTTCCAGTCGGAAAATAACAAGAAAATATAAAAATAATCTAATATATCATGAAGAAAATAACCAAAATGGATTTTTATGGGTAAATTTGGTATCATTGAAAAAGTCTCTTATATATTTTGAAAGAAAAATATCCATCGCATGGTAATCGAATTGTAATTAGATTTTATGAAGAAAAGTGTAATTAGATAAGAAGACACCCGTCACAAAGTTGATTCCGGGACATGAGACATCGGAGCATTACCAACTGAAGTTTCAAGAATCAGTAGACTCGGTATCTATTCCAGACTTGCCACAAGTTTCTCTAGAACTGTTCAACTGTCCAGAAGTCCACTCTACGACTTAGTCATCTCCTCGGTTTCAGTTTGCTATCGAATAATATAATTTATTAATACAAGTTAAACTTGTGAAAACAAACAGATGGAATCACCTGATTAATAATTAACTATACAATACTTTATAAAATTTTTTATTTCTTCCCTCGGCTTACTTCTTTTTTCTCGTATTTTTAAATTTACGATATTTTTTATTATTGCTAAACGATCTGACCTGCATGGAATGGTTAACCGGGCTCCAGGTTGAAGGCTCAAGAAAATGTAAGGCATTTCAAGGTTCCACAGGCGCTGCCGCCCCATTAAGAAAATGAAATTTGCAATTCTAATTTCCGGAAGCGTTTTTCCGCATTTCGATCGTCGTTTATCTTCACATAAATGTTACTTTCTTTTCAATAACGATTACTAATAAAAAATTCTATATAATAAAATAAAATAACCTTACTTTTGTACTCATATGTTTGGCTTATATATTCATAAGACAAGATGGCGGACTCCCTGGTTAAAAATATTGATTGAAAAGGATTAAAAATGATGAAATTAGAATACTTTTGAATAATTTCAATTCTTTTTCATGTATATATAGATATACAGTTCACATAGGGTGACTGATTCCCAATACTTTTCAATCAATATTTTTAATCAGGGCTTTCAATAAGTATGTCATATTATTTTTATTAAATTTACTAACTAACAAACAACTTTGCGGTCATATTTTTAAAGATGACCCCGATACTATAAAAATTAGCCGGAATTTTAGTTTACTTTTTTTCCGGGCGAGAAAAAAGAAAAAGCACTTACTTGGAGTATAGATCGATCAAGTGAATAATAAATTTTATTTAGAAAAGAAGATACTCTTGAATTATTTACCGGGGGTCTTAATAATTAACAACAGATACTTTTTAGCATAGATAAAAATGTTTGCATCAAACTGCCAAGTTTTAAAACTTTTAAGCAAACTAGATATTTTAAAAATTCATCCTATCAAAAAGTTTGTGACAACTTACACTAAAAGTATTGATGAGATAATAAAATTTAAGGTAAATTTAATAACATGATTTTTTGCTTTTCTTTCACGTTTGCTGTTTATAAAGTTTTAGAGTTAACCTCTACCGGGGTAAGGGGAGGGGGGATTTATTATCAAAACTGGCATTAAATAGTTTTGTATTGAGAATGAGCAGTAATTGACTAGTTAAAGTTGATTTTAGTGTGCTTGAATATTATGTTGGATAAAGGTCCAGGTTAGTTTTAGGTTTTATGGCCCGGCGTTCTTTGAATTCTAAACCAGTGAACTACTACAGTACTAACTTTTGGAGAATATGAGCATCCAGAGTGCTCCGGAATTGCCTCTCTAGGAAAAAGTTAAATAAAGTACCGCAAGAATCAAGAAGCGCGCTCAATACAACATTAATTGTTTTTAGGTAGATTTCTTTATAAATTTATTTATTGTAGCCGGAAATTTATTTATAAGGCGTGCAAATTTGACATAATTAAAAATTCTGACTTACCGATTGGCAATTTTCCAAAAAAAAACAGCAGATGTCTGTAGAAGTCGGTAGAAAGAGACAATCTATAAAGGATTAAGCGTATCAATGTTAATTACTTGTCTGTGATGTCTCCTGTAATTATTGGGTCAGTTATAATGAAAACCTTTTAATTAAAATAATTAACACGACTAGACGCCAGGAAAATTAAAATTAGATTTAATCCCGTATTTTTGTCCGACTTTTTTTGATATTACTTTACTTGTAAATAATACAAACATAAATATGTACTTACATTAAAGCGTCTTTACGTTTCACAGCCGAGTTAAGACTCACGCATAATTTCCGGGATGAAATAAACGCTATCTCCGGCCAGGAAGTCTAACTGACAACGTTAAAAATTTATTTTTTTCAGTTTTTAATATTTAAATGTCTAATCTGGACACTTATTTAAATCTAAAACAAAAAAATGTCGGGTTTAATTTACTTGTTTATATTTTATGAAAAAAAAAAATTATTATTTAGAATTTTTTTAATTAATTTTTGTAAAAAAAATGTTTTAATAAATTTTTTTTATGAATTTTTATATTTATTTTTGTAAAAAAAAATGTTTTAATAAATTTTTGTAAAAAAAATGTTTTAATGAATTTTTTTTTCATAAATTTTCATAAAAAATTATTTAAACAAATTTTAGTAAAAAAAATCCACAGCTGATTCTTTTATCAAATATACATTTAAAAAAAACTTAAATCCAACCTTAAAAAAAATTAACAATGCAAAAAACTATTGACTTACGTATTTTAACCGGAATCAGCCGGTTTTTAATAAGCTGTCGCTACCGTCGCGAATGTGGAACTAAAAAATATGTCAAATATATAGGCCGGTGTATAGCATGTCACTGTCATCTGTATGAAGTACAACACTAAAAAGATCTGAGGGAAAAGGCAAAACTCAAGACACTGATTGAGAAATGTCCCAAGCTAATTCATTCCAAAGCAACGATTGTAAGTTTAAACCAATAAAAATTCCTTATTCCTTACCTTAATTATCAATATCCAATAATTGTCAATAAAAATACATCTGAAAAATATTTCCCGATTGCGTTGTCAATCTTAGCGGCACTGACAATGGCGGTTGCGTTTTATTTACATTTAAAATTTTTTAAATGGCTGGAAATTTTTTCTCTACTGTTCTTTGTTGATTGACACTTTTTCAGGGGAGACCGAGTTTGATGAGCTGAGGAACATTCCCGATGAAGTTTTAAGGTGACATTTTTTTTTTTTTTATTTATTGTAGTTGTATAATTACCGTGAAATTATTGAATGTTATTAAATTGGTAGCGTGTACGAGGTGTATGTGAAAGGCGACAGTCCGCAAGATGAAAGGAGTAATATCTCGAGTGTGTCTGGCATGTCGAGTGGAAGTGATCAATCATTGGTTCAGGTAAATTCTCTGTTTAATTTTAATTCGTTTGATTTTTTTTTTTAAATAAATTAGTATTAATATTTGTAAAAGTGACATTTTTTAAAATTAAAAAAAATTTATAAATATTTTAAAAACTGTCAAATTGTCATTTTAAAATTTTATTGACAATTTTATAAAATTCATAATTGTAGAATTTTTTTTAAAATTTTTATATTTTTTTTAAGAATGTGTTTTGGACAAATAAAACATTTTCTAGAATTATGAGAATCAATTTAGCAGATAATAATTAATTTAAAAATCTTTTTAACAATTAAATTATGGCATTAAATTCAGCTGTCACTTGATAATTTTTTAATTAAAAAAAAAAAATTTTTTCCAAAAAAATAATTATTAAAAAATTGCATTTTTAATATTTTAAAATTCCTACATGTCAATTTTTGTGCTATAATTTATGTTTTTGACAGGTGAGTAATTTTTAGGTTATAATTGAACTTGGTTGAGTTTTTAAAAAATTTCAAAATTAAAAAAAAAATCAGCTGATTATTTTTAAATTATAATTTACAATTTTTATAATTAAAAAATTTTTCTTTAACAATTAAATTGTTAAAATTTTAATTTAAAAAAAAATGACATTAAAGTTAAGAGAAAATTTTTTTTGGTGATAATTTGTTAAAAAAAATAATAAAATAAATAAAAATTACTTGAAAAATCAATTTTGAAATAATTTAAAAAAAGTTTAATGAAATAAAATAATTTAAAGGAATTAGACACCGGCGATAAAAATGTTATCAAAATATTCGGGAAGAAATTAGATCCCCAGCCGACTAAGAACAAGGTAATTATTAATTTAAAAAGTTATTGACAAGTTTAAAGTTATAAAGTAGAAGCGTAACTTTTGAAAATCTCCTTGTATTAAATCTAAACTTTTAAATAAAGCTTTGAGGACTTAAAAAGCCAACTATTTATTATTTAGATCCAATCTGAGGAAAATATAGTGGAGTCTGTTGCTGTACCGCAAATTTCAGCAAACGACTCTTCGACATCGCGTCTGATTGATAAGGATGATCCACGATCGCGGCTTCATTTTGTAAAGTATCTGAAACGGGAGGGCAAGACTCTTAAAATATGGGAGTGCGGTATCTGTAAGTAATTTATGTTTTCCCATTTCCTCGATTTCGCTCCTTCGCCTCGGCACTCTTTTCTCTTTTCTCTTTTCTCTTTTTCTCATCCTCAACCTTTACTTTTTTTCAGGCACCAAAGAATTTCGGCACCAGTACACACTGATGAGACACTTGCCGACTCATACTGACGAGCGTAACTTCAAGTGCGAGGCTTGTGGAAAAGCTTTTCGTCAACTTTCCACTCTCAGCCAACACAAGGCTATTCACAGCGACGCTAGACCTTATGTATGTGATTTTTGTAAAAAAACTTTCAACAGGTTTGTTTTGGTTTTTATTTTATAAGTATTTATCAATTTTTTTTTTTTTTTTTTTTAATTTAATTTAAGCTCAATAGTTGACAATTTTATTTAAAAATTTTTTTAATAAATATTTAGGCTGCATTTAAATTACATTTTAAAAAATCAATAAAAAAAGTTCGAAGCCAAAATTAAATAAAATTATTTTTTTGTTTAAAAAATTTAAAAAAGATAATATTCTTGAATCAAGTTAACCTACGGTAGAATGTAGGAATAACTTTTTAAGGATTGACGAATAAAAGTAAAACCATTTCAGGGTTTCAACGTTGATATCCCACAGAAAAACTCATTCTGAGAATAAACCGCACAAGTGTAATGTTTGTGGCAAGGGATTTCATCAAAAAGGTATTTATTTAAAAGTCTTCATGCCAAGTGTGTTTTTTTTTTTTTTTAAATTTCTCCACTCATTGGATTTTATTAGATATTGTATTATTTTATTTTATATATTAGGTAACCTAAGAAATCACGTATTTACGCACACAAACGAACGGCCTTACAAATGTGAGCTTTGTAACAAGGGCTTCAACCAGATGTCCAATCTAGTTTGTCATAAAGTTAAATCGCACGCCCACGTTGAAAAAATGCAATACTCGTGCGGGATCTGCGGGAAGGAGTTCCCCAAACGGTTTGCTCTGCGCTCACATGAAGAAGCTAAGCACGGAATAAAATATCGCAATCCATCGGCTTCCCAATCTCGCGTAACCCAATCCAAGAAGAACATACGGATCGTTGAACTTCCTAATGATAATGATAATGATAATGATAATAACAACGATTTTCTCGAGGCCGGGGACAGTCTGACGGAAAATGATAAGGGCAAGAAGCTCACTGAGGGCATTGACAATATTTTACTCGATAAAATAGAGACCAAGGCTATGGAGAACACTATTCTGATGGGACAGATGCCTTTTGCTTTGTACAAACCTGTCAAGGGGATTCCTGTGCTGGTTAAAATCATTCCGGCTGGGCTTAGTCATCATGTAAGTTTTTTTTTTTTTTTTTCCAAAAATTATCGTAAAAATTTTAATTAAAAAAAATTTTTTTTTTGATTCAAGAAAAAAAATTTCGAGTCCAAAAAAAATTATAAGAATTTTTTAATTTAATATTTTTTTTGATAATTAATAAAATTTTTATTTTAAAACAATAAATTTATCAAAAAACAGATGTTGATCCCAGCAAGCGCTGAAGACTTACGAATAAGCGGCAAAATGAGTCCCTCAGTAAACTTAGACTTGGAGTCCAAGTCAGTCCAAGTAAAAGTCCCGGTGGTAGCAACGGTAACCCAAATAATCGACGACTCCGGAAATTCATCTTACAAAGTGGAACCTCCTTCAGACTCGGAGCAGGATCCAGGTAAGCCTTAAAAATATTTCCATAATCCTCAACCTCAATCCTTTCCTTATTCCTAATTGCATGCAGATGAACTGTGTTCCGGGGATAATTTAAGATTGGAAGCGAATGATTTGGGCGAGTCCTCGCAAGCGAGCCGCAGTAGCTCGATGAATGATTGCAACGAATTGCTTGAACTTGCAGCCCAAGGCGGAATTCAATTTGTCCGAGCTACCGAGGACGGCCGCTACGAAGTTATGAGTAACAGCGAAGCACGCGATTTAATGGAGCAGAATTCGCACGACGTAACGATACTGGATGGCGCCGAGGCGGAGGCTATTAACATATTCAACGCCAGGAACCCTCCGCAAGGTCAGATTCCCGACGACGTTATCGATAACCAGATAATGGTGCTGGACGCCGGAGCTCCTCAGAAGCCGCTCCTGGTCGACGACATTGAGATCCACGATGACAAGGACATCAGGATCCTCGACTCCAAGAGCTTCGACGAGCGCTTCGCTGCCGAGATGGCCTTCTTTGAAGGTAACAAATTAAATGACTTTATCCTCGGTAGCAAGAACATGGAATTCGACTCCGGAATTTCTATGATCAACGCTGACGACGATGGTAAGTCTTTAAATCTATTTTTTGATGAAACAGCAAGAGATACGGAAAAAATTATTTACACCTTTCTTGTAGAGGATAAAATTTCCTGTAAAAAATGCCTCTTATCATTTTTTCGTATTTTCAATCCTTAGCCCACAAATATTAATTTGAATTTTCCCTCAAAGCCGCGCTTTGGGTTGTGCCTTTAATTTTCTAACGACTTTAACTCCTAAACTACTTGCGCGATTTTTCTACTTTTTTATAAAATTTTTATAAAATAGTGTCCCCTAGGTCCCTGCAAAAGATAAAATAAAAAAACCCATTTGTTGTATAATCTATCACATCAATTTTTCATATATTTTATATATATATATATATATATATATATATATATATATATATATATATATATATATATATATATATATATGAAAAATATATCAAAAATACATGTGGGTACTCAAATGAAAGCTCTTAATGAATATAACATCGGGATGAGCTTATATATCTTTAAAAACGTCAATAGTCAAGAAAGTACAGTACAATTCAACAAAAAAGTAATTATTCAATAAACCAAAATGTTCTTTATTTATATTTTTCATAGTGACTGCAAGATTGCATGCAATAATAATAATAAATTTAATTTCTTCTTAAAAGATTAATGAATTTTCCAACTTTAAAATTTTTCAGTAAATTCTCAAGAACTATCAAACCTTTTAGAGCCAACGATTAATTCACAGTCGACTTTCCCACTTCTGACCAAAAGCGACTCGCTCTTTGAAACTTTTAATTACTTAAAGTCCAACCGGATTGGCGACGATTACGGGATCTTGAACGTGGACACCTCTTGCATGGATTCGATGGACACTTACGAGGACCTGAGTGACGCAAGTCTGCTGTCGATGGTCCAGGACATAAAAGTAGTGAACCCCCGCCCCAAAGTGACACTGCCGAGTTTCGCAGACATGAAAGTCCTCGGACCAAAGTACCAAGAGTTTGAAGCTGCTAGCCAGATGCAAGACATCAAGATATTTGGCGGTTATGATCCCTACCCCAAGAATTTAAACAGCTACCGCATGGACGCGTACCCAGCGCCACCTGTATCAGTTCCTTGTGTTCCAAATGTTCCTATGACGTCAGAAGACTTGCGACTGCACGACATCTATGGCAGGAAGATCGACAACAAGCTGCTGGACAATATTGACCTTCAAGAGGAGATCTTTGTCAAGGTAGAGAACGAAATGGTTCCCATCAACTCGATGTGGGACGAGTATGACGTTGACATCACCAACTACTGTGCCAATAATTACAATCACTTTTATCACATGACTGCTTATGACTATTAAGTTTTAAACTGTTTTTTATTTTTAATTATGATCGACAAATTTATTTACTTGTTTTGTTTTATTGATTTTATTAATTGATCTCTTTATCTACCGCCGTAGATCAAGGGCGTAGATCAAATATATAACCTCTAAGTTTTTTGTCAAGACTTATTTTATTCTCTATCTCTTTAAGGTCCCATCCTTCCTTAAGAATCCTTCCACGAGTTCCTCCATCAATCCCGATCCTGAAAGCCAGTCCAGGGACAACTTTTTACAAGTAAATTAAACCATATTTTTTACCGCTGTTATTGTAATTAAAATGGCGGCTAGTTTTTGTTGGTGAACAAAATGTCCGCGCTTTAGTATAGAATTGCATATAGTTTCATGATTATATACTCGACCATGTTTAAATTTCCCTGTTTAAAAATATTGATTGATTACCGTAAAAATGGCGTGTGAAAAAAAAAATTTAGCAGCCATTTTGAATTTAAAAAAAAAAAGCGCTTAATTATTACTCAGAAAAAAATGTAATATTACAACCCGTATTTTATATTTTCACGTACAGGCCAGTGCTTCTTTCTGCGATTCCGAGTATCTCAATTTCGAAGCACGGAACATTGAGAGTCCTAACAGCAAAACAAACAAAGTATTTACCCTCAATAGTCTACCAGACCTCAATTGATCGCCGGCTATAGTAATTGCTTTCAGCTATCCCTTACTTTTATTTTATTTTATTCTTAATATATTTCTCCACCTTTATTTTACTCCCTTTTAAGCACACGAATTATCCATTAAATATTTAAAAAAGTGTATATTATGAATTATAAAAATCCGTAAATTTTTTATTTTAATAAGTTCGTTCAATAAATATAATTATTCAACGTTTAAATTACTGAGATTTTTTACGGTAAAAATTCAGAATTATGCTAAAACAATTTAATTAGATTATAATATTTACTAAAAATTAATTTGAAGATTGTTTTAAAGTGATAGTAACCAACATAACCTTTAAAAAGTATTGGTATTACTAATAAGCGGCAAAGTGGCGCCAAAAATTATGCTCCGGCAATTTTTCTCATTAATTTAGTGGTAAATTAAAAAAAAAAAAAATTTTTATTATTTTTTGATAATTTATGATAATAATTAATAAATTTATGATTAATTAAACAGCAAAAAAATTTTAGAAAAGGATTTAACCTCAAAAATACTGAATTATAACAGTGAATTTATGGTAAGCGCATTAATACCCAAAATTAACGGTATTGTTGATTATTAAACCGCGATGTATATAACTATTTATTTAGTTATTTATTTATTTATTTAAAACAAGATTTTATTTAACTGAAAAGTTGTTCTTATTGTCCCGGGTAAGGATAAAAGTGTACCCGAACAAAGGTAGATCGAATTTGAGAAAATAGTCGCGAACGAGCATTGAATTCCTGACGAGATAATTCACAGTGCCTCATTCTCCCGAGGGAACAACAAAAGAAAATTCATGTCGAGCACGTGCATTCTTGTGAAAGAAGTGATCAACTTACTTTTAACTTTATTTTATTTAACTTTTTTACCTTTTTTTTTTTTTTTTTCTCTATATCCATTCTAATACCCGCGGATTCTCGGATCCGGTAGCTCCGAACATCAAATAAGAACAACCTTTATTAAATTTATATAAATAACTTGAAAAGGTTACGAATGAATAATCAACAGTGAATGAGTAAGAGTAAGAGCTCCGGACAATCCGAGGATAATCCAAGCTGACGAGCTGGACAAAAACTCACTAGCTACCGTAAAAAGTCTCCTGAGAAGAAACCAGATGGAGCTTTTACCCTTCTTATAACCTTTGACATGCATTACGCCAACAAAAAATACTTTTTTGATAAAGTTTATCGTTAAAATACATTTTTTTACGCTACAACACGTAATTTATTAATTCCAACTTTTTAAAATATCGTAATTGATTCATTTTACGACTTTAAATACCATTTAATGTGCAGAAGATCTTATTTAACGTTAATAAAAGTCTTGAGATATTTAATGAAAACTTTAAAAGATCGATAGAGGTTTTTAATTGTTAATTTGATCATAATTTAGTATTAAAAAACATTAATAGTCTTCTTAAAAATTTTTTTCAAGGCCTTTTAAGATTAATTTAACTTTAAAGAAGACTATGTCATCAATAGTCTTCTCAAAAAAATTTTTTAAGGCCATAAATTACCATTTTAACCTCAAGGAAGACTATAAGACGTTTTTTGATAATATTTAGTATTAAAAAACATTAATAGTCTTCTCAAAAATTTTTTGGAAGGTCATTTAAGGTTATATTAACTTTAAAGAAGATTATAAGACGACAAACCGATCAATCGGACGATTTCGCAGTTATTAACTGTCACACAACAATAATTAGAGGTCACAGAAGATTAAAACAAGCCTTCAAGAAATTAATGAATAACCTCTAATTCGACATAATAAAATATTCAGTGATTCCAAGATCTCATATCCGACATTACAGTATCCTAATAGATGTACTATAGAAGTTCAACATCATAACTCATTAATAACCTCTCGTAAGTTGTCGATTGGCTGAACAAGCCTATTAAATAGCCCGTAAAATATTAATGGATCTGTGAAAAGTTAATATAAAACTAGTTATTAATTAGCAGTTGTTAGACTAAGAAGTAACTGTGTTATATTGTTGGAAGCAAAAAAGCAACAAATGAATAATCAAGAAGAAAAGCTCAAGACAATCCTCGAATCGGGATAATCTCTTGGCTGACGAACTGGATGAGTAAAAGTCCCTTAGTTTGTTCTATAAAAAGTTAAAAGAGGGAGCTAGGAGTCTAAGCTATAAGCGGATAACTTTGGACATGCATAAAATAAGAAACAGATAAATTTCCGCTGATTAAATTGCCGGAGTATAATGCCTTACTCCTCAATTCGCTCATTCTTCGTTTTCAATTTAGTGAGTTACTTTCTCATCTACTTTACATGGTATTATTTCAACACGTATCTATTCTCCTCGGCTCTCGTAACATCCACTCAAAATGGAGACGAAGGAACGACAAAGAGAGAGTGAGAGAGAGAGAGAGAGAGAGAGAGAGAGAGAGAGAGAGAGAGAGAGAGAGGGTGAATATTCTGGTAGAGAAATGTTCTTAGCAGTTCGGAGAGAACCATGAGAACAATGGCGTTAACAGCGACGAGTCTGTTTGTACACAAAAGGAGGGTAAGTAAGAAACTTGTATTTATCACTGTGCAATCGCTATTAAACGCCTTGAGAGCTCTCGACATTTACCTAATCTGAATAATTATTTAATAATATATATATATATTTATATTTACGTGTGAGTAATTACACGGAAAAAAAAGAATATATTTGTCATAAATAAATTGATTTATTTTAATTATTTCCTTGTGACAACTATATAAGCTTGGTTAAAGTAAATATAACAGTTGACTCGAATTATTTTATTATTTTTCAGAAGTATATCATTTATTTGTCGAAAAGAGCGACATCTTTGGGATTAGAACTCTCAACTACCGCCCTCATAACGTCTCTAGAACCGCGCCAAAAGTGACCGCCATTATTACCAAGTGTTGATTGTTTTGATTACAAGTTAAAGCTACAGCGACGTTTCAAAAAATTATATTTTACGAAAACAGATCTAAATTATTCTTAACCTATAATTAACACTTTCATTCAATAGAAGACATGGAAAATATTTTATTATTCAACTAAAAGAATAAAAAATAATTTTTTCTATCATTTTAAAGCCACTATAATTTATGAAAATTGATCAAATAAATTTTTAAAGTTTATTATTTTCGTCAACTATAATTTAAAATATAATTGGATTGGGCAAATGACAGCTATTAATCCAAAATGATACAATGAAAATTAAAAGCTTCGACCTTTTAACGAGCAAAGCGCCTGGACCTGAAAATTCCTCTGTAAAATGTAAATGAATAAAGGGTAATGTACAACTGTTGAAGTCACATGGTAATTAATATACAAAGCTTGTTCTTAATTCATACCTGAGTACGTCTCTTTATCATAAATTTAATTTGACTTATTAAACTCGGCAGCTGGTCTTACAATATAGATTCTTACTCCGTAAAATGGAGTACAGGAGATAAAACTCGGAGATCTGGGAGCGTATCTTGGCCAGGGTTTAGGTTACGCCAAAGTAAAGGCAGTTAGCTTCGTCAGTCGTAAAAAGGGGTTTCCTGATCCCCGGGCAAGAAAGGACTTTGGTCAGCTCTACAGACCGCCCTTGGAACTTTTACCGTCAGATGTGCTTCTCAAAGTAAATTCATATGATTTAAGACCCGAAACGCAAACGATAAAAATAATATTAATAAAGAAAAAAAATCAACGGGCTTACATAACCTCCTCAGGCTCAAGAGCTTGCTTTAATCTGGTAAGCAGAAAAAAAAATTTATTTAAATATTTATTTATTTACAAGTAAAAAAAACAGTTGACTTGAATTATTTTTTTATTTTTCAGAATTATATTATTTATTTGTTTATTTAAAAACAACGACATCTTTGGGATTAAAACTCTCAACTACTGCTCTTATGACGTCACTTGAACCGCGCCAAAACAATAGTCCGGTAATTTTTCTCATTAATTAAACAGTTAAAATAAAATTTTTTTTTTCAAGAAATTATATTAATATTCTATAATTTTAAAGGTTGAGCAGTAAACTGAAATATCCTTTAAAAATTATTTTTCTTCATAAAAATCAAGAATATAATTTTTTTTAAACAGAAATTTCATTTGTAAGTACCAAAAATATTATTCTAACCAAAGCATTATTAAATCAATCTAACCTCAACAATTTGGATTCTATAATAGAGTTTCTGGCAGCTGGCACCGGCGGCACATCATCGGATTTAACTGTAGATTTACATACTCCATCAGAATGGACAGAATGAACTCACCCAGGTTAATTTAAGTACTTGAATAGTCTGTTGATTCAGAGGAGTGAGTAAAAAAAGCTGTGTGTAAATCCACTGGAATTGATATCTGATAAAATATGAAATGAAAATAACCGTCGGATAAAATTGTACAGAGGAAAAATAGCGCGTGTAACATGTAACATGGCACGTGTAGAGAAAACGAGAGAGAGAGACTTCCGACCAGAGTACATCTGATAAATTTTCAATCGGGTAAATTCTAAAAGGGTCTGATGCGGAGCAAGGTTAAAAATCGATGCCTACGGTAATCTGCTGTTGGATGAAAGAGTACAAGAAAGAAGTTGGGTCTCAGGTAGCGTTATGTGAATTTAGCAACCAACGTGGAGGCAGAAGTCGAGCCAACTAGTTCTGCAGTACTTGGCTGGGAATCCTGCAAGAGTCTGTGAATGTGGAAGCGGGGTACAACCAAAACTAGAACCAGAAGCAGAAGGAGAAGCAGAACCGGAGCAGAACAGGTATAAGGTAAGGTTGTCACGAATTTAAAATGCAGCTCACGTCGACGCTAAAACGCCCCCATGATTCAATTCGCATCAGTTCCCCTTCTGGCTTTTCTATGTAACCCCATTCTATTTTATTATATTTTTTTTTTTAACTCACTCGACTAACCCAACACAGAGGCTCCCATTCCACCTGGAGTGGGAGCTATTCCGTCTAGTCCCTGCAAGACATTTCGGGTGAGCGTCAAGTCGTCTACTAACTCAACTACGAATTTTCCTCATCCTAGTTTATTGGGAATCAAACGTACCTACCGATCGCCGTAACTTGCCTTCCTTTTTTTTTTTTGTTACTTTTTATTCCCTCGGAAATGAAAAAAAAAAAAAAAAAAAAAAAACGAAACAAGCACAGGAAGAAATGATGTCTGCGCGATTCGAATTGATGAAAGCCGCTGAATGAAAGCTCAATCGTGAAAAGATGAAAACGTAAACTTTTAAACTTTGGTGAAAATTTTTTCATTCCAAAGACGACTCCACCTTCTTCTTCTTCTTGTTCTTCTTCTTCTTCTTCTTCTTCTTCTCGTCTCCAGTTTCTGGCAAGTCCATTTTATTCATTATTCTTTTTTCTTTAATATTTTATTATTTTTTCTTTTTTAACGGGGAAGAATATTTCATAACTTTTTCTTTTCATTGCTCTTCGACGGCAATAATCAGTTGGATTCATCGGATAACACCAACTTAATTAACTTCATTATTAATTTAACTTGATATCTCCCAACAAAAAACCTCATCTATTCATTTTTTTCGATATTATTATTATGTTATAAGACTTTTATTACTCTATAATAAGCCCTTGTAGTCATAAGTAGCTCATAAATGTCAAAATACGTCAATACACCTTCATGTGACGTCGTTAAACTTTGACAAAGTCGTCGAACATGATTAGAATTTTTAAACTTAAAAAATCGACCGTAAAACAATTACTTTTCAAAAAAAAAAAAAAAAAAAAAAATACGATTTAACCGAAAAATAAATTTGGCTATTTTATAGCAATTTGTTTTAAAAGCTTTTTTTTACAAAACTACATTCCATTTTTTTTTTATCGTCGAAAAAAAATTTTCCGGACAAAAAGTTTAAAATAAATTTTATTTCGGCGCTCTTAACTCTCTAATATTTTTATAGATTTGATCGGTTACTTTTTAAAAGTTAGGTACGGAAATAAAAAAACCGAAATTTTCAAGCTTATGATACCATAGAGAGCTTAACAACGATAAATTCCAACAACTCTATAGGTTTTTATTCGATAGAAGATATAAAATTTGTTTATTTTATCCTTAGATAAGATTGAGGGGATAAATGTTAGGTAAAAATCAAGGTTACCTGTCTGGACAATAACCCTGTAAGTTTTATTGCAAGCAATCAGGCATTCAACCACTGGTTTCGCTTTGTATTGTCGGTAGTTGCGATAGCTCATAATCAATAACCTTCTCGAGCGTCGCTAAACTTTTCCAGTCACGTATCTGGCATAAGGGGCCGACCCGTGACTAGTTTGACCATCTTATTTTACCGCTACCAGATCGTAACATCAAGACTAGAGATTACGGCCCGGGAGTCCGTTAAATAATCTCTCGGCCTTTAAATAATAATAGACATGTGAAGGAAATAAGGAAAGGAAAAAGCCAGCGGAAAAAAGTTTAACCTAATCGAGACTGCACCCGAGATTCGCCGTTGAAACGCAACGTTGTCCAATAAATTCCCATATATTCACATGACCCGTGGTATTCCACCACGTGTGACCTGGATGAATTCGGGCAAAGCTTAATAACGTTGGACGGTGGGATGGTGATGGTGGGAACGCTCGTTGGGTAACATTCCACCTTGACCACCGGCATACGCTTGGTTAGCACACCTGAGGGATTTTGAGTTATGGCCGGAACAACCGACGATGCTGCTCTCTATACGAGACGTTACACATTCTGGAAAATAGTTGTAGCAGCTCCTCTGATGGCTAACACATCCCCATTAATTATTCCATGCTTATTATTTATCTAATTCGTTAATTAGTTAAGTCTACTCACCTACTGATAATTATATCAAAATGAGGAATGTTTCGCAGACAGATCCAGGTCACTGGCTTCGTGGTTTTCTTATGTTAAAAATATAAGGTGGGATGATTTGTCCGAGCTCAAATTGCCACTGTCTCCTGTCGCTCCTGAATACGAACAAACTTTCTCGGGAGAGCTTTTGGACTCGAGCCAGCCAGACGAATTCATTGGATGAGAAATCGCGCGAACTACGTCGATTGTCAAACAGAACAAACTATTGAGATCATCTTGGACGTGAGGTTAACCAATGCGTAGTTCTGATGACCATCTAGCCTTTATTGCCCCGAGGAATCTATTCAATTAAGAAGATTCTTCAAGAATATTGAAATTTACATTAAATTTCTGGAAAAAAGTCTTTTAAAAACACTTAAAAAATTATTTTTGTTTCGTAACTATATAAGTGGAACTTGACATTCTTCATATGAGAAGAATCAGCGATCATACGCCACCTGTTGGATATTTTTGAAAGTTTTCCTTTTTTTTTTTTTTTTTTTTTTTTTTAAAGTGATTAGCAATCACTGACCAACTTGCTGGTAATGTTATGTGCCCTTAGATAATCGATTGGACAAACAGCTATTTATAGAAATCAACAAATCGATGTCCCTTGGTGACGGTTTGTTTATTTAAAGATCAAGAATTCACATCTGTCTGCAATGAAATTTATCGTTGAGTAGTTTATTTATGAAACTAAACTGCGGAGTTTTTATAGATTTCTATAAATAAAAAAAAAAAAAAAAACAGTTATCATTTTATTTTATCGTATGAAGGTATTTATGTGCTTGGTGAGTTAACAGACTGGGATAGGAGCGAGGTTAACTCCGACGAGACACATCTAGTTCCGCATATCGACGTCCGCGAATACATTAGTTTTCAAGCCCCGCGGACAGGGAATCGCACGCTCGTGGAATTGAATTTGTGCCGGTAGTGTGGGGTTGAGGTTAAACGGGGACCAGAGTAGAATAATATGCATATGGATAGAGGATATGAAACGTCCGGCGACCAAATGATATACCCGTTTAAAAATCTACCTATTTTAATATAAATCCCAGCTAGTCGCACACACAATGCGCAAATACGAATAATTTCTTGGCCGAAATTACCTACGCAAACGGAATACTTATCAGTGTGAGCCTGCTGGTTGTCGAAGGGCCGAGACTAAACCTAACCCAACAAGTTGTCTAAGTGAAAAGTTTCCAAGAGCGTATCTACAGCTGAAGGTATTAATCTGAATTGACTTGGGATAAATTCCGGACGTGTGTATCAACAGAGGACCAAGCGGTTCAATACACTGGGAAAATATACAACGGACCATTCACTGGAAACTGCAAGAAGAAATTTGTGTATCGGTGAATAAACCGCAACATTCACAGTCGAATGGGTGAAGAGTGCTGCCTAATCTCTGGATTCTGAATGGAAGTCAACCATTCGCTGCTTCTGCTTCTGCTGGACTATGGACTTGCCGATACTCAACCGGTACTTGAGCGATGAATAAATATCAACGGTATCCAGGCTATTCGATCCTATGGATGCATATCCTCTCGACCTTTTAAACTCCAGATGTATTTGGTATTTTTGGATTGATAACCTATAAATTTTACTGGAAGAAGTGCGCTGTTGGATTGTGATTAGTGAGTTCTAATTTGTGGTCTTAGTTCTAAGTGAGTTAAGTGCTTGTTTTAGTGCTAAAGTTTAAATTGGAAAGTTTATTTCTGAGTGACGAAACTGGAAGAAATTAATGTCAGGAACAAATCTAGTCGATCCAACAAATAAATTATTGACACTAGTTAGTTCGTATTATTGCCCTTGTCAAAATTTTGGGTATTAAGCTTGTAAATTTGGACGCGCTAGACTAAATCGGTAGCCAATGCAGAATTAGACCATCGACAACTTGAAGCTGGAGATGGAGATGAAGCTCATGATGTAACCAAGAAATGGTAGAATGTTTGTAAGGAGAAGATGCTTAAAATAATACGGGAATGTATTGACAAGATTGAAGGCTGAATTTGATTGTTTAGAATGAATAATTCCCGAGATAATGAATTGGCCTCTAGTGATCCCGGAAACTAAAATGGAACCAATGTTAACAGTATAACCAAAGCCAGTTTTATTGAAAGCCTACTTTGGGTGTAATGAATAAAAATACTTTGAGTTTATAGACCAGAGAAGAGGTCACACATAATTCTGGCATAAACTAATTCGTTTATAGTGGTGTTGGCTCGCGGACATTTGCAATTTCGATTAAACTAGATGTTTTATACGGGAAACATATCCCCTTGGGGGAATCGAATGGGAGAAAGGGAGCGAGCTGGAAAGCCAAGCCATGCCGTGTTACCGAACAGAGAGACCAGAAGAGGGGACGTAGTCATCGACCAAGTGGGATAATGCGAAATGCAATCGTCACAATAATCGTCCACGGGCGAGTATACACTGCGGCTGGATAAGCCGCTACAAGTACCTACCAGGTCTATTTGTGGGCAATGTTGCCGAATGTGGTCTCCCAACCCCATCACCACCAGCCAACAGCAACACTATCAGCATATCCATCCATACATATACACGCCAAATGTATTAACAGGTACAACACATATTCCGTCCAACTAGCTAGGCCTCGTAATTACTTTATCCGGCAATGACCTGCGAGCTTCCTGTTTAAATATATTCATATCATTTTCTTTTCTCTTACAATATTCGGCGGATTCCCCTATTGGAGACCTATAAATAATAGGATCTGTTATTTTGAATACGTGTACTGAAATCTCCATATGTGGAAATAAACACCCTTCCACTGGCGAATCCAGTCAACGACAAATTATCCGTTTCCCTGTTTGCTCCGAGGATAATCCGCTTTCCTGGTCTGCTTCAGCCGCCGCTGCTTTCCAACACATCATCAAAAAATGATACCAAAAGCGTTATAACAAAAGAAAAGAAATTACCGATTCATTAGCTTCTTTATTTCAAAAGAATGACATGAATTCTCGTGTATGAATTTTTCATAAACACACAAATTGTCCCGAAAGTTGTTACAATGCAAGGTAACCGGGTATTGTTATCTCAATAACCTTTACCAAAAGTGGGACGATATTGAATTTAAAATCTAAATTCATCATTTCCACTTGTTGTCTTCGCCTGAAATTAATTCCAACCGCTCATTGTCAGTGATTCTCCATTGTCGCTAAATTCACATCACTAAACTTTATAATAATGATTATAATTATGTAATTAAATTAAATTAACGCAGAGGTGGTTGGGGAGATCTTCAAGACAAAGTTGAGAGCTTGAGACATTCGGTCAGTGTAATGAAGAGGCTGGGTTAGAGCCTTCTTTAGGAGCATATTAGACCAGGAATTCTGGTGTTAGCACGCGTTATACTAATTTCGCGACCGCTTGCTAACGACTCCTTTAAGGTCATAACTTTTCCCGCAAGCTCCACGGGATCCTCACTCTGTTAACTCTCTCAGTTACCGAGTATTCTGTCAGCTCTGTCCCTCACCTCCAACCTCAACTCACTCAGCTCCTCAGAGCCTCAACTCTATTCTATTCTATTCAGCTCTCCATATCCTAGTACGCAATGTCTACAGGCGATTCGCGCCCGCGCAACCAAAGGACGTCCTCGGGGGGAGTAAAAACGTGTTCGCGCGCGATTATCGTCCGCTCAGTGCAACCCGCAACCTCCAACTAGTAAGAATACCGCCGGTGCTCCTCTCCAAGGTGACTAAGTTCCGATTTATTAACTTTGTGATGCGTGATTTTTTTCAAATGACTAATTTTCGTTTAGTGCCGATTGAATTAAGTGATTTTTGTTTTTTAAATTGCTTCGATACTTTGTAATTAATTAGAAGAAAATTAAAAAAAAAAAAAAAAAAAAAAGTGCAGTGAGTTTTCTAGAGGATAAAAATCAGAGTATTGGTGAATTTTGCTTGGGAGGCGGATTGTGGATGTTCCCAGGAGACGAACGAAGGAAAAGAGAAAACAAGTTGAATAAGTGGAAAGTTGGATCCCTCGGCTTAGCCGAAAAGTGGATAAACGGTGAGGATTTCCTCTAACTCGGCAGTGGATCTTATTCTCCTAATGCCATTAACCGATAATTAATGAACCTTAATTATTAATTGATTTATCCGGTAATCAATTTCCGAAATTAACAATTTCAACAAATTCACTCTGTCAATTAACTGAGGGCTTACCAATTAAATCCGTGAGAGGTATTTACTTCGGCGACGGGTATTGGCCTGAAGCCGAGCCACTTACACATCATCCATGAAATCCGTTCAAGATCCCCCGATCATCCAAGGATGAGGATCCAAGAAGTATCCACAGTGAGGATGCCGCTCCAAAGGCTCCTTTGTTTCCTGGGACTCGTCGTATTGCTGAGGGGTAAGTTAATTCAACATTTAATACATTTATTAAGTTATAAATATCATTATCATAATAAACTACCGGTGCCAGGATTTTAAATTCGTGAAAAACAAAGCTACGAATAATCTTGCGGGTCATGAGAGTTTCCAAGTTTTGGCATGCATGTTCACGCGATTGGAGAAATACAATCCCATTAAACTGACCCCCCATTCTCACCGTGAGAATAATCCATTTGTTTGTTTCGTGAGTCTGAAAGTAGACTAAGAGCATAAGCGGAGGGTAAAACCGGCGGAAGACGGCGAACGGCAGACGGTGTCTTGGCGAGGCTTTGAATTTTTTATCACTGAAACTCCAGGCCGAGAGTGCCGTTGAACTTATTTTTCTTGTTTTTCTGAAGAAAACTCGGTCTTATCCTTGCGCTCTTATATTCCATCTGCCGGTCCAGGACATTCCGATGAATAATTCGAGGAAAAGCTGACAACAAAATAACAGAATGTTTTGATTTGAATCTATTTAAAGTACCTGCTAGATAGATTCTACGAGGAACAGAGGCTAAACGGGTATTTACAAGGGTGTAAAGCACGGTTAAGCTTGTCTTTAATGGCCCGTGTACGTGCGTCGATGAATCGAAGCTACGGATGAATGAGGCACACGCTCACACCTACTCAGATAAAGGGGCTGGGGTTGCGTCAATCAATTTGATTGAAGGCTCCAAATGTGGTGAATAACAATTTACTTTAAATGACAGGCCACATTACTCCTTTATTGTCGTTATTCATTATTCATTATCTATTATTCATTATTATCATCATCATCATCATCACCACCACCACCACCACCACCATCATTGTCATCAACAACTGGAAAAATCAAGGAGCACACTTTACTTGGGCTAGGATTATAATTAGTAAATAAGTCTATATTTCTTTAATCATAACGGTATTGTTTGAGCCAAGCAATAAAACGAGTTGGTGGAATCTCAGGCGAGATACCGAGGAAACTTTCTGGAGAATTAATCCCCGGTAGCTTACATACCTGGGTGAATTTTATAAGTACTATTACGTGAATTAAACAGAAACTGCATCGAAGCACGCACGTGAGTCATTCGAGGAAGCTTTTCTTCAGCATTAAATAGCTTTATTTCCTGGAAAAAATATTATCTTAGTGTGTTGTTTTTCCGGTACAACCTCTTAAACCGGGTAATGATGTAATTACGGGGGTAAGAAATGAAAGATTAACTTGACAATGGTTAATGGAATAATTATTATTACCCTCATTCTCGGTAAGGGGATAGGTATTAGAAAGCTCCTTTGTCCAATTCAAGAGGTGCCGGGGGCTCATCCGGGATATGGGATAATAAGAGTAAGGACAAGAGCTAAGGAAAGACGTGACTGGAATCGGGTGTAATGAAAGCTAGAATTACTTTGACAAACTTCCCGGCTTACTTGCAACTCTTACCCCAGGAACAAACGCAGTGGGATTGTCGATTGTTATGTAACAAACGCTGCTTTAACTTCCAACCATTTTTGACCTTCAGCGAATCTGTTGGATCGATAAAGATGGAGGATAATATGATGCCGAAGGTGTTTTACAAATTTAGAGCTTAACCAATCTTCAGCTTTAAAGAATTCGACCGGAGTTGTTACATTCTCCAGCCAACAGCGGTTTGAAATCAACTCCAGATGAGGTTGTGGTGAGAGTTAAGAACAGGGCTGAGTTCATCCAAGGTTTCGCTATCGGAGTTCGAGCTGATTGCCAGAAAAGACTCCCGGGTTATTGTGCCCAAACTTTTTGGCAAAGTTGTGTGGTTGAAACAGAACCGATCATCTGATGATGAGTAGCATGTCGGAGGGAGAGTTTTATAAAAGAGGTTTTAAAGTCACGAGAAAAGTTTAAGAGGTATGGTGACAACAACAGTGACGATGATGGGGTCGGTGGGCGATAAAACAGTTTGCTCCAGGAGCACCAACGAAATGAGTTGGCAGTAAAACTCACCGAACCCTACGATGCATATAAGTTTCCATTTGTTTCAATTTGTGTTGCGTGTTCGCTCCAACGGGTTTACTTCTTTTTTTTTTTTTTTTTTTTTCCAGCTGGTTTTATCAACTTTCCGTATTAGTAAATCGTAAATTCAAAATCTGGATGGTTAAATCAAGGAAATGCAATATTAAATTTACGAATCGATAATTTACAATAAATTCAATCTTATTTACCTTTTTATATCTGGTGTTTGCTTTTGGACTTTTTCATAGGAAAATCAACCGATGCTGACGTTGTCATTGGTTAAATGTACTTGCACATTTAGCACTTTTTTCCTCCACCCGATCCTAGAGCGCAACTATGTCCTGGAACTATGTTCTCTTTAATTTTACCCACTCTATCCGTTGTTCTCTAGGGTACGAATCCTAGGAGATGGCGGAGAACTATCTCTCTCTCTCTCTCTCTCTCTCTCTCTCTCTCTCTCTCTCTCTCTCTCTCTCTCTCTCTCTCTCTCTCTCTCTCTCTCTCTCTCTCTCTCTCTCTCTCTCTCTCTCTCTCTCTCTCTCTCTCTCTCTCTCTCTCTCTCTCTCTCTCTCTCTCTCTCTCTCTCTCTCTCTCTCTCTCTCTCTCTCTCTCTCTCTCTCTCTCTCTCTCTCTCTCTCTCTCTCTCTCTCTCTCTCTCTCTCTCTCTCTCTCTCTCTCTCTCTCTCTCTCTCTCTCTCTCTCTCTCTCTCTCTCTCTCTCTCTCTCTCTCTCTCTCTCTCTCTCTCTCTCTCTCTCTCTCTCTCTCTCTCTCTCTCTCTCTCTCTCTCTCTCTCTCTCTCTCTCTCTCTCTCTCTCTCTCTCTCTCTCTCTCTCTCTCTCTCTCTCTCTCTCTCTCTCTCTCTCTCTCTCTCTCTCTCTCTCTCTCTCTCTCTCTCTCTCTCTCTCTCTCTCTCTCTCTCTCTCTCTCTCTCTCTCTCTCTCTCTCTCTCTCTCTCTCTCTCTCTCTCTCTCTCTCTCTCTCTCTCTCTCTCTCTCTCTCTCTCTCTCTCTCTCTCTCTCTCTCTCTCTCTCTCTCTCTCTCTCTCTCTCTCTCTCTCTCTCTCTCTCTCTCTCTCTCTCTCTCTCTCTCTCTCTCTCTCTCTCTCTCTCTCTCTCTCTCTCTCTCTCTCTCTCTCTCTCTCTCTCTCTCTCTCTCTCTCTCTCTCTCTCTCTCTCTCTCTCTCTCTCTCTCTCTCTCTCTCTCTCTCTCTCTCTCTCTCTCTCTCTCTCTCTCTCTCTCTCTCTCTCTCTCTCTCTCTCTCTCTCTCTCTCTCTCTCTCTCTCTCTCTCTCTCTCTCTCTCTCTCTCTCTCTCTCTCTCTCTCTCTCTCTCTCTCTCTCTCTCTCTCTCTCTCTCTCTCTCTCTCTCTCTCTCTCTCTCTCTCTCTCTCTCTCTCTCTCTCTCTCTCTCTCTCTCTCTCTCTCTCTCTCTCTCTCTCTCTCTCTCTCTCTCTCTCTCTCTCTCTCTCTCTCTCTCTCTCTCTCTCTCTCTCTCTCTCTCTCTCTCTCTCTCTCTCTCTCTCTCTCTCTCTCTCTCTCTCTCTCTCTCTCTCTCTCTCTCTCTCTCTCTCTCTCTCTCTCTCTCTCTCTCTCTCTCTCTCTCTCTCTCTCTCTCTCTCTCTCTCTCTCTCTCTCTCTCTCTCTCTCTCTCTCTCTCTCTCTCTCTCTCTCTCTCTCTCTCTCTCTCTCTCTCTCTCTCTCTCTCTCTCTCTCTCTCTCTCTCTCTCTCTCTCTCTCTCTCTCTCTCTCTCTCTCTCTCTCTCTCTCTCTCTCTCTCTCTCTCTCTCTCTCTCTCTCTCTCTCTCTCTCTCTCTCTCTCTCTCTCTCTCTCTCTCTCTCTCTCTCTCTCTCTCTCTCTCTCTCTCTCTCTCTCTCTCTCTCTCTCTCTCTCTCTCTCTCTCTCTCTCTCTCTCTCTCTCTCTCTCTCTCTCTCTCTCTCTCTCTCTCTCTCTCTCTCTCTCTCTCTCTCTCTCTCTCTCTCTCTCTCTCTCTCTCTCTCTCTCTCTCTCTCTCTCTCTCTCTCTCTCTCTCTCTCTCTCTCTCTCTCTCTCTCTCTCTCTTATAGCAAAAAGCCAGATTAAAATTTAAACGAGTGTAAAAAGGTAAACAGCGTAAATGCAGAGTGATAACTTATAAAACCGCCATACTAGGGCAAACTAAATTTCAATGCTAAATACACAATTGGGTAATAAGCGGAGAAATGACCAACTATACACCCTCACCCATGGACCCGAGGAACTAAGTAAACTACCCTATAGTTACAGTTTGTTGTAGTTATAGTTCCAGCTACAGTTATAGTTATAGTTATAGTTGTTGGTAACAATTGTTTTCGAGGAGTTAAACATTGGCACACACGTGAAAATGAGTGCGGAGGAGTCAGAGTGAAAGGGTACGGAAGTGGGTTCAAACCACATTTATCTGGGCAGTTGGCACTGGCCAATAATACCAAGTTACCCTGGGAAAGGGCACCGAGCGGCAACTATCCAACCGCTGGAGTCACCAGCATCCGAACTAGCTTTGCCTACCATCCTACTATCTTTCTTTCCTCTTCTCTGTGTATCTATATTCATATATAGTAGGCTCCTTATCTGGCTCAGCTCCGAGAGCACATTAGATTTGCCCTACGACCACCACCAGTAACTTGTACTACCACTGGATGTACTAGCTACTATGGGTATCCACGCTACCACAACATTGAACCCAAAGCGGGATACTTTACGATGAAAATTCGATATCCGCTGTAAAATGGTATCGCGCGGTGATATTCACTGTGGAAACTATTCTGTTAGATTTTTTCACACATCAACAATCTCTATTTTCGGTGAAAAGCATACTTTTTATGTAAAAACAAGTGAATTTTTTGTGGCAAGCTTTTTTAGTTTGATTCTAAACCACCAGAGTCGCTGCTAATCATCAATAGAACTTTAAACGCACTTTAGCTCTGTATGGCTTTAGAATTGTAAATTAAGTAAAAAACCACGTGGTACGAAAATTTAGTTTGAAGTTTGACCAACAGATGACGCTGCATGTTAAATACAGCGGAACTAAAGCAATAAATAGTTAACCGGCGTATAATAGAAGAATTTGCCGGAAACGGAGGTTATGCAGAAGTACATGAATACATAAAAAGAATTTGAAGATTGTGTAATATTGGGTTTATACTTTTATCGGATAAATTTTTTCTAGCTCATGTGTTATGTCGAAAGAATGTGAGATAAAGTGGATGTTTGATATTTTCACATGTACCAGAGAGTTTTGTAGCTTCATTTCGATACAGATAGTAACGTCAGCAGGACAGGATGCAAAAAAAAAAAATTCATGGAAGTCTGTAGTGCCCGAGTTCTGGAATCTGTCTCTATATCCCTATCCCAGTTCTGGTTCTCTGTTTCGAGGACCGGGAGCTACTACGGAAGAAAACAAATAGACAAAGACGGAAAAACGTTAACCCAGAGAGTAGATAACACCGGATGAAATGTGCATGGGCATTATTTTTCCGAGTAAATGTGCTGTAATAGAAAAAATTTCTAAACTTACAGTTATTCTCCGGTGTGGCTTATTCACTTCGGTGCATTTTGTACTTTAATAGGCGTCACTAAAAAATTTTATCACGTGTGTAATCATATTGTCGCTTTATTTTTTGAGTTAGTACTTTATTTATTTTTCTAACTAAATACAGATATTAATAAAAATCTCATTAGTTAGTTCAACAAAGTATATATTTTTGTATTAATTAGCGGGTATTTTCTATAAATATTTGATTACTCGATGCCATAATTAATTCTTTTGTGCGTGAATGCCTCGGGCCGTTAGCTCGCTAATCTAAAAGTTTGTGTTGTTCAGATATTTAGCGTTAAAATAAATATCTCGTGGCTAATAGAACCAGATTATACCGATTTTTATATTCAACATAGTGTTCACTGATTTTTGTTTATGTAAGTTAATACCCCGGATTAATTATTTCAGTGTTTTAGTTCGCATTCTCTGTTATACTTTACTCGGAATATTTCATTTAATCAGTTAATTTATTAATCCTAGTTCTAAAAGTGTCCACGACAGAAAAAAAAAGCTTCAAATTTAATAAAATTTTCCATCAAACATATAATTTTGATTAGAAGTTTCTGCAAGCGAGAAAAAAAAATTACCATGCGCCACCTAGCGGTGAAACCGAGAACTAATTTTTAAAAAATTCGGTATAACTAATTTAAAGCTTCTAATATCGATTAAAAACAGTGAATTGAAAGGTTGTGGTGAATTGCGGAGGAGTTAATTAGATATTTGAGTGAATAAAAATTGAAAACTAGTACAAAGTATTACAGAGAAGGGAAAAGGTTGTTTTACCCTTGGATATAATGCACGGATGCGCTCCCTCTGGGTTTTGTTACTTTTAAGCTTAGCGAATTGAGATACTATGGATGCGTTTTGTGTAAAGTAAATGAGATGGAATCAAGTGTACCGAGGGTGAAATTAAAAAAAAAAAAAATTACTGTGTACCGGTTTTCATCATAAAAAAGGTTTTCATCTCATAAAAGGTAGACGTGATATTTATATTTTATCAATTTTATTATACTGGTAAAAAATGATTCAAGATGAGAAATGTTTGATTCTCAGTTAGAGTACGTGGGCGTAAAAATATGAAAAAATTCCATAAGCTTTTTGAATACAGTATGATTCACTGTTGCGCTAAGAGGCGCCTGCTGCGGTTCTGGGGCAAAATGGAGTTGAGTAGGTAGTGGGTTACGGAACAGTGTGGAAATAGGGACCTGGAAAAACCGGAAAATGGTAGTTTTTTCCTTTGGTGGCATGCGACAGAAGGAGAAGAAGACTGACTGGGTTAAAACCGCGCTAGATAGGAAAAAACTGTAAGGAAAAAAGAATTTAAAAATATACATATATATATCTAGAAATTTAGTTTAGTTTTACTCATAGAAGAATTTCCATCGGGAGTTTAAAATGAATGGGGAAAAAAAAAAAAAATAAAAAAATAAAAATAGACTAGTCTAGTCTGACCGTGGGGTAAAAATGCGGGGTGAGCTTGGCCTCGGATGAACGTGGCATACCGGTTTCCCGAGTGGTTGTGGCCGGACTGAATTTAAGTGAGGGTGTGTGACACCTCCCCCGCTACCGCCGATGATGCCCCCAGTGGTAGTAGGTCGGTCAGAGACTTTTAAAATGTATCACTGGCAATATACGCCACGCGGGAAAAGCAACCGCCATTGCCAGTCGAGCGGGAACCATTAAAAACTGTTGGTTCGACCGGAAATGCGACAAATTAAAATAAACAAATGGCTGAGGGATGGAATAGAGTTTAAATAAAAAAAATTGTCAGTTGAAAATTGATCGCGTGGAAGCTACCAGGTAGTCGGTAAAAATGACTAAAAATGAGACCGGAATTTGGTAAAAATATTCTGTTCTGCTCCGGGGCTCTGTTAAACTAAAAGAGCCTGGAAAATTGAAACTCAGTACATTTATTCCTGGAAAGCACGCGACGGGTCACGCTGACAACATGCCGCATAAAATAATCTACCGGTCATCATATCATGAACGCCGAAAAATTCCCAGGATAGTTTAAAAGTTAAAAGCTCTATCGCAATTAATGTATGCTTTGATGAAGCAATGAGAAGATAGGGTTCCTTAAATTTTTTACATAACCGATTTCGATTTAGAATTCGGTAGAAATATCGCGGCAGATAAAAATGTCTGGCTCTTTGGAACCAGTTGGATCGTTCATCAGCCGCTCTACCGGATGTCTATACACATATCGAACTATCACGAGCCGTATCTCACGGCAAATGGCGGTAACATCCGCAAGCTCACAACTTATCACTTTTCTCTTGATACTTTCTAAAGCGCAGCGTATATTTATGAAATATATACCCATAGTTGCCCCCAACAGTGGTTGTGTCTCTTTTCCCATTAATCTTCCTTTGACTCCAGGCCATTCAACGAGTTCAATCACTGTGTTTGTAATTTTTTAAGGAACTGATCACTCCAAGGGTAAAAACTACCCGAAAGGACTTTGATCCTTGACTGAGAGTAATAAAGAACGGTACGTGTGATGATCAAAGGGTCACTTTTATTGAGTATCGTGTGTTTGCTGCCGTGGAAATCCGTATCTGATTGGAACCCGATCTTTAAAGCATCGGACGATTCGCGAAATATAAACGGATAAACTGCTGCAGTGTGTGTGTGTGTGTGTGTGTGTGTGTGTGTGTGTGTGTGTGTGTGTGTGATAGCGACGTACAACAGTGTCGCCATGTGCTGAAAGTGTGAATTCCCTTTAAACTGTTGGATAATCCGTCTGCGGTGTTTCCTGTATGCATGGAGGCATACAACCGGTACTTGGGACCGGATTCGCCAGATTCTCATTCTCTTTCAGTTATTGCACTCATCCTCTCTAACATTTATCCGAGGCGGAATTCTACAAATAGTCAGTAGGTGAAACCGAGCAGCCCGGGCTTAACATCCAAATGGGTGCAATTTCGAGCAGGCGATAGAGGTGATAAAGGTGACACAGTGCACCCTGTTACGGACATCCAGACTCACCAAAACGCCCGAGGGTTACACCGAACTAGTTTCTAGTGGCAACACGCTACGACACACCAAATACACCCGTCTCCTTCTTAGCTCCTTTATATTCACCCCAGCTACTTTTCCCCCGGCAACTATTTGTACGCTAATAGATCCGTTTTCGCCGCTAATCAAGTGTAGTCTCATTAGCAGCGAGCCCAATGGTTCCAGTTATATCTCAAGCTTCTTTGATAACTCAGAGGAAACTTTCCATTAGATAAATTTCGATCCCATCATCTGGAGTATAACAAGCCATCGATAGGGGTCCATGACACTGCTTGCTGATGACACTAACCTGGAAAATGCTTCTTACTTTCCTTCCCCTTACAAGGAACATCAAGTTCAGGCTGATAAATTGAATTGGACCAGCTGAAATACAACGTCCAATATCGCAGCAAGTTTTCCATGAAAGTTAAAAGTTAGAATAAATTTTTAGTGCTAACCAGTAAGTTTTCCTTATCAGAATGTGTATGTAGCCTTGGTGGTTGAATGGGCTCGGCTAAGTGTTCGATGGGGCAATATAATCCTGGAGAGCAAGAGGTGGGCTGCATGAATTTTGGCGCTCGAAGTTGTTTGTGAAATGGAGGATCGATTGTGTTGAATTTGTGACTCTTGAGCGGGTCGCAGACGCCGCTAGCGCTAGCATACAGCTCGGTAGGGTGGGAAGTCTGTATCGGAAAACAATTGGAACGTTCGCACCTGTACTCGAGCGTGGAAGGTCCCGAGGCAGCTACCAAGTGTGAAGATTATTTCCGTGGGATCGCTTCTGGTGATTAGACGACTAATGACCTTCAATTGATTTCAACGAATAACACTGGATTTAAAAGATAGGATCATAAATGGATAAATATATGGAAAATAGTTCGGTGATTGAAAACGTCAGGAAGCTGGTCCGTCACGTTACTTCCGGGTCCTGGAGGCGAAGCTAAAAGTCAACCAGGAGATGGGAAAAAAAAAGCTTGAAGCTTGGCTTACAAGATGAGAGCTGAATACGAAGCGTGTAGGGGATCCGGGAAGTCGATACGTGCAGCCGAGTTTGGATAAGTCAATGCTCCGATGAGACGTTTTCGTATGTCGGAAAACTACGACGAGACACGTCGATCCCGTCGGGAACACGGCAACTTCCTTCTAGGTTACCTCCCGTTCTCCCAATGGGTGAACTGAGAAACAGCCAATGCAAAACATCTACACAGTACATATTGAAAATTTCTTTATATTTATATTTAGACTACCTACATTACATTTTCTTTCTTGAAAAAACGTCCCATGAGTCATATGTATTTCCTACCACACATATGATATTTTTTATATGGAATTTGGATACAAGTGTCGATTTGAATTTAAATTATTCCTTTGATGTCGTAATAAAAATGCCATTTTTTGATAATATGGATTAAATTTTCTATCTAATTCTTAAAATACTTATATTTTGAAATTCAACTATCTAACAGCGAGACGATTTAGCGACCATGCGCCACATAGCGGTGACTTTTGGAACTAATTTTTAACAAAAATTACATAAAGACCCAGGATAATGAAATTGATTAAGTGATAAACGGATGAGAAGATGTTTTTGAGAAAGGGAAGTTGGATTAAAAGAAGTGCAAATGAGGAGAATATTTGTAAGGGTAGTAAGGCTGAGACTGGTTAATTTAGTCACCTATTTGAATATAAATTTGGCCGTCCCGTGAAATTCTCGTTGCCGGGTAAACGCACTGGCAAAGAGAACGGAATGGCTTTGGCCCTTGAATAATCAAGAGTCAACTGAATTTGTAAATTCTCGAGATGCCGAACGTCCGTAATGTTAAAGTATGCATCTTCTAAATATTTGAATATATAACACAAATGTTACTTTGTTTACATGCTAAATATTTAACCGTTCATATTTTCATTTGAATATTTTTCCCCATCACAAGGATGTTAATGAGTCCTTAGAAAAATCGTATCTAGCAACCAGACTGCGGTAAACAAAAAGATATTCATGAAAATTATGTGAATGATTTTATAATTGGGCGTCAAAAATTTCGAAAACTATCTTGTTAATTTTTAATTTGTCAGTAAAGTTGTGATAAAATAATTCTATTGCAGTGCATCAAGCATAAAAAATTAAAAATTCATCAGTTATTTGGGTTAATTGAAAAAATGTGTACCGTTGAATAATAAATTGCGCAATTAGACGGCTTTTAGCCCATGACATTTTAAATTAACAATTTCGAGGAATCAATTTTCATTTCCATCAGAAATCTTTCGGCTAATTTGAGAAATAATAATAACATACACACAACTTACAGAAAAAAGTGATAAAATGTAGTCGGTGGTTAACGTTGACACGTTTATCGGTATAAAATCGTGCCGTTCAATTTCACGGGTCGAAGCGTCTTCCCTGGAAACGATATCTCGCTCCAAAAATTCTAAGACGCTACCTTGCGATTTTTACCCCGAAGTGAGCATTATTAAAAATTACCATTATTAATTACAATAATAATAATTAAGATGATGATCGATTGAATCGGAGTTTTCGTCTGACGGTCAAATGAGAGTGTGAAAGTTCGGCAAATACCTGGGGAATAAGAGCAGCCTGAGGCGAGTAATCCTCTCTATCCTTGATCCTTGGTGGAGGAGCTCCTTGAGGTGAGCAAACAATCGCGAGAAGAATTTATACTGATAATTTTTTTTTGTTTAATTTACTATTTTCATTTAATCTTATTTTCAATTCATTTTGTGAACTTTGTTTTATTATAACTTATTGTTGGCTTTGCAAATTAACAAAAAAGTTAATGGACCGTAGCTTTTCTTTTAAACTTTTCAAAGGTTCTATTCATTTAAGTTCGCATTTTTGACTGCGAGAACATTAAATTAATTACTACCATGTAATTTCAATAGTTTTGAACTCCCAAAAAAATAATAAAATTTTTGGCTTTACAAACTATCTGTAATAATGCAAAAACAATTTAATTAGACTATAATATTTATTAAAAATTTATTTGACGGTAGTTTTAAAGTGACAATAACCAATTTTAACCTTTAAAAAGTATTGCTATTACTAATAAGCGACAAAATGGCGCCCAAAATTATTCTCATTAATTTAACGGTAAATTTAAAAAAAAAAATTTTTATTAGTAAGTTATTTAATAAATCTGGTAATTTTCATTATTTTTTAATAACTTTTAATAATAATTAATAAATTCATGATTAATTAAACAGCAAAAAAGGATTTAACTCCGGGAAATATTTGATGAAAATTTAATTAACAATTACGCTGAAATAATTATTACAAAAAGTCATTAAAAAAGGTTGGAATTTGTAACCGATCGCGTGGGTAGCTATTGAAGTTGACATAAATATGTTTGATCATGTTATTAAATATAATATGGAGCCATTGATTTTATATTAAAACAAAATCCAGTAATTCACAGCCATAGGCTGCTGAGTGTATCGGTGAATAGTAAACAGTAAATGTAATTGAAAGCTTATTTTATTTTAGGCAGTATCATGTCACAATATAATAGAATTTATAATTCAATAATCGTTTCATAAAATTTAATGTTGAAGAAACTACGGCTAAATGTTACGTTGCAATTAATTGAACCTATGGATGCGTTTCAACGGCTTCATCTGTAAATATTTAGTTTTTTTATAAATCCAGAGTTATTTTCCATTTACTTCAATAACAGCTTTAAATTGTTTAACATCAATGCTCGTATTGATAAAATAAACCCGTAATATTTTTTGATTTTATTTGCAATTCGTAATGAATTTTTTTTTTTTTTTTTTTTTTTTTTTAGTTTCTCGTAATTGGATTTATAGAGAAAAAAATTGATAAATAAATACAGAAGTACGTAATAATTATTAGGAAGAATTACTTGATAAAATAATTCATGAGCCTTTGAGGTTTTAAGTTCAAAGGATCCGGCAGCAGGCAGTTGGAAACAAAAAACAATAATTCTATTAAATAGTCAGCGACTGTCTCGAAGTTTAAATGGCAAAAAAATACTGTTAATTATTTTAGAGACTGCGAGACAATTTCGATAAAGTATAAAGGAAAAATTGGAAGAAGAAAATTTTACAATTGACAATTATTTTTTATTTTTTTTTTTTTAACGGTGAATAATTAATTTACTGCATCGCTAAAGCTTCCTTTATAGACTTATCAATTATTTAAGCTTCAATTAATTCATTTGTGATTAAGGTAGATATTTTTTTAAATAAGACGACAGTTTTAATCTTAACGATTATTATTAATTCCATTAAAATGTTTTAATAAAATTTTATGGTTAATATATTCTTGCCAGAGCGGTAAGGGAGATGCTCGAATTACCGAACTCCGCCGCCGCTAACTGCCTCACTGTTCTACGAGGAAATGATGCATGGTTGCCACCTTCGGGATTATAGAGACAGTCATAAGTATTGACTGGAAAATGGAACATTAACAGTTTTACTTGTAATTTAAATAGACGGGAAAAATTATGAGATTTTAATATAATTTCTTGAAAAAAAAAATTTTTTTTTAATTGTTTAATTAATGAGAAAAATTACCGGAATGTTATATTGGGCGCCATTTTACTGATTATTAGTACCAGCAATACTTTTTAAAGGTTATGTCAGTTCTACCGGAAATTAAAATAAAATAAAATTCAATAAAGTTTACGAATAGAATTATTATTGGAAATATCAATGGAATTTTTTTATAAGTTTGAGATTTTTAAAAATTAGATTTTAGTTTTATAAAATTCAATGTTTGATTTAATTTATTTTTCGCGGTTATTTAACTTGAAAATATATATAGAATAATTGCTAATAGTAAAAAAAAAATCAGGAATGTCATTAGAGTACATTTTTCTAAATAATATTTAACTAATTTGATAAAATGGAATTATAATGATAATTTTATAAAAAAAACTGTAGTTGAGCGGAACTGATCATCAAAATGTGTAATTTTTTATGCAGCTGATCTCGAGCGATTGCAGCGCCATCTGAAGGAAAGGTTAATGCCATTAGGTTAATTTTAAATGTCTTCATCCGGTTAATTTCTCAGTAGTTCAGTAAAAAAATTTTATTTTACTGTAATTTTTAATATTTAATTAAAAATAATTATTCACGGTTTTTTTTTTTTTTTTTTTTTTTTTTTTTTTTTAATTTAAAAAATTAATAGAATTTTTTTAAATTATTAAAAGACTTTAATTAATATTCTAGAAAATATTGTTGATAAAATACATCAACAACAAACCTATGAACCACTAACCGCATAACTCACCTGTCATCGAGTCAACAATTATTAATAAAAATAATTAAACGATTAAAAATGACATAATTATGCATATCTTGTCAAAAGGACACCGCAGTAGCCCGTTTGTTGAAAAATTACCATACAAACCCCGACTAGTGTATTGAAATTGAAATTACCAACCCCACATTTAATATTGATTCGTAAATAAATACAGATTGTTTAACTACAATCAATTAATTATCCAGACTGCTAATAAATTTCCAAAAGCTACAATTTTGTAACATTAAACTTGCACACAAATATACAATATATAGAGGAATTGTATCCTAATTTAATATACCAATTATCGTACGAATATTTTAATGAATTCTTAATCTAATTTCTCCTCGATGAGACTGCTTTAAACATTCCCCGAGTTCCTTATCGTTTTCTCAACCATCCTGATTATTCAAGAATTTTCCGACTTTGTTAACTATTTAGAATTAACTTACTAACGCAGTGCTTAGTTATTTTGAAAAAAAAAAAAAAAAAAAATAAAAACGATTATTTTACCCGCGAACTATTACTACGAACGCCGTAATTAAAATCCAGATAATCACACTTGCCGATATTTATTTACTTGGCTCTGAAGGAGTTTCTTTACTCTTCCCGTTAGCTCTCTTAGATTTTCTTTACGCGTTTTTCAATCTCGTACTCTTCCGGAAATCAAACGCTCCTCGGTTGGAATTAAGATTTATATATCTGAATAAAAAAGTAAGAAAAATATTGGAAATATTATTAAAAAGTTATTTACTCAACTGACATATTATTTCTATTTGAGAAATTAAAGTTGGAATCGAAAAGGGAAGTTAAGGTTTTTGAGGCTCTCTCTAGCTGTAGATTCACTGTTAAACCTCACCTCAATCTTAAAACTCTTTCTTCTTTCTCTTACACTTAAATATTTTTATTTTGAGCTTTTCTTATTCTGAACTTTCATCACGAGCGTCTCTTTCATTTGGTCAGACGACAAAAGACCTTGGGCCAGGCGTAATCTAAAGTTCGAACACCCGATCACTGGAACTTGTAAAAGGTTGAGAGAGAAAGCGACAAGGAAAACTGGGAAGCCAACGCAGAAGTGCCCAAAGAGGAGAACAGAGTTGAAATAATATTTCTACCGACGTCGAACTGAGGAAATTCTATAAGAAGCCAGTAAAAACTCCCTCACTCACCCCCGGTATTTGTGAATCGACTTTTTCATTTCTATACTTTCTACTTCGACAAGCTTTATTATTATTATTTTTATTACAACCGTTTGATTTCTTTAAACTGGGATTAATTCGTCAAACTGCTAACGGGTTGTTTAACACAACCGATTCTCGTGCCGATTCGACGATCAATCGAATCCACGTCCAAGTGCTAAATCTGTTCAACTATTTCTAGTTACCATATAAATTAACCACAAAAAAAAAAATAAATTTAATTTTTAGATACATAATTAAGAAATGACCTTGTATCTTGTGAAATATTGACATTTTCAAAGATATAAACTCATCCTGATGTTACACTCATCAAGAGCTTTCATTTGACTACCCACATCAATTTTTCATATATTTTATATATTTATATATATATATATATATATATATATATATATATATATATATATATATATATATATATATAAATATATATGAAAAATGCATGTGGGTACTTAAATGAAAGCTCTTGATGAGTGTAACATAAATATGAGCTTATATCTTAAAAAGCGTCAATATTTAAGAAATTACAGTGCCATTTAACAAAATTTTTAACCGCAACTTAAAGCAGCGGTCATTTGAAACAATGATTCGTTTTGGCTATGGGACAGCAAGAACCAATAACGAAGAACGAAGAATCAACGGGAGAAATTAACTGTTATGTTTGGGGAACCCTTAGATTAACCCTTATCGCTCGACCCAGTTGCCCGTCGGATTACCTGTCGCTCTGTAACATCCCGTAGAAATCCCGGAGCTCACGTATATCCACAGAAGATATCCAGGTTGTTAAACCGAGATCCGTCTAGTCTAGAAACGAGGAGGGAACAACAAGTAGAGGAGCAGGTTGTCGTCGGAGAACGAATAGCTCTTGGTGAACTTTTATTGCCAACAAAAGAGCCAAACAAAATAAGATTTACCTGTGCACACAAAGGACAGACGGAGTTGATGAATTGAATGAACCAGACGGCTGCTGAATAGCTAATTCAAATTAGAATTTTTTCGGGCAGGAAGGAGGTGGGCGCCAGTTTCTGTCCAATAGACCAGTCCTTGGCAACTCTAAAGTCCCCTCTAAATTAAAGGGAAAACGAGTACGAGTGAAACTAATTAGGACGTTAGCCTTCCAGCGAAATCGAATTTGGGTAGGTGGCTGGTCAGAAGGGCGTGTAATAAGCCACGGGCCGGTCCACCCCAGACAAGCTTTCCAGCTCGAGACCCGAGCCAGAGACAAGAGGACTTAAACCGAGATGCAATAGTAGAAACGGATTACTCAACCGTGTTACCACGTTGTTAGTCAGTGGAGTCACGCCCCAGAAATGTACGTGCTCTGTAGGCCAACGAGCTGCTCTCCTCGTTTTCCGAAGCTTCTTCTTAGTCCAAAATGCAAGTCGTCAAATGATCCGCACTCCGTTATTGCCCAGAACCTCCGCTCGACTATTTGACGTCATGACTCATAATAAACAATCTTTTGATTGCGCTGGTATGGATCCAATCAGGAGGTAAAAGCTCGAAGCTCGAAGCTAGAAGCTTGAAGCTTGAAGCAGAACCGGCGATATGGATAAAGGACAACTCGTTACTGGATCATTGTCAGGCTAAACACAGGGCTATCATCAGCGGTCCTTATTGACGTGACGATCGGGTGTGGTGGAGCCCCTGCTGTTGGAGGCCGGTAGTCTGGTGACAAAGCAGATCGGGAACCTGGTGACCGAGCTATTACTGGACATCAATAGAGGTTCGACCGCGTCCGTACCCTCGGTGATTCTAATTGGCACATAGTACATACTACCGTCTGGTTGTCTGATGGTTTCGCGTGCGCATCCTGCCCGCAGAGTGCCGCCAAAGTGGATTACATATTGCCATCCCTGGTGAGCTCCGGGCACTACACTTACTCTAAGTTGTATGTTCCCAGAGAACGGACGTTAATTTAATCATCCAGGTAACCTCACTAACTTACCCGCCATTTGCTATAATCAATCTTGTTTAGTCTCCTCACGTATTTTTGATCAACCTATTTGCTAATACGTCTTTTCACCCAGATTTCTCCATAACTATGCATCATTCTTACCAGATAGTTTCGTTCTATTAAAAGTTTGTTTATGAATTTAAATTTTCGCGGCTATATATAAAGTCACAAACAGAGAACGCCATCTGTTTTTAACTTTTAAACATCGGAAATTTTTTTTGTTTATAATTATTGCCATTAAAAATTTCACATTCGATTTTCCGATTAAAAATTAATATAGTTAATTGAGTCTTAGAATAATTTACGACATCTAATGGATTAAATTGATCTTAAAATTAGTTTAATCATAATTGATATCAATTATTGAATCGACAATAGTACTGATTCTAATTGATTAAAAGATAAGTGTTTAACCTCTACATAGCTAAAATTTTTTTTACATTAAGAGTCTCTGATTAACAAAAATGAGTTTAAAATAAAGCAAACCGAGTTTTTTTGTAATTACTGAAGTGTATCATGTCCGAAGCGAGATTATAACAAAGTTAAAGTTAACCTTGAAAAATTTAATAATGCGTAAAAGCTTTTTACCATTTCATGCCGGATATCAAGCTGAGAGGTTAAAGTGGTGCATTAACCAAGAGGAAGAGATATGCAGGTACCTGAAAAAATAGAGTTAAGCTAAGAGCTCTAGATTGCTTTGTGACGAGGTTGTCGTTCTGACTTGCATTATTGTGCTTGAAAAATAAGTACCATTATTAACGAAACGGAATTAATTTAACAAATGGAAATGGATATGGAGTTCAAGAGTCGGAGTTTGATGAAAAAATGCCGGTGTGCGTGCTTTGGTTAACATTTGCGTGACGGCGACATTTTGTGGATGAAATTTTAATTAGGATACGTGTTTACCAAGAGGTTATTGATGACAATAATGTGGAAATAATGATATGGAGAAATTTACTTTTGGGATAGACTTAAATTAAATGAAGATGAGGTAATTTTATGGGAACGAGTTTGTATGTTTATAAGGGGTAGGGGTTCCTAGTTCCTCCCTGGCGACGTATCACATCTATCGCAGAATTAGAAATTGCATTGGGTGTCGGGTTAAACTTTAATAACTATGTGACACCGAGTCAGAAAGTTTATGGTTGAGACCTAGAGACTTTTGGTATCTGTGTACGAATGAGTTGACTCGTTCTCGTATTCGGTGCTCGGTACGCGACACTCAACAATAACACGTATGCTGTTCTACGTTCTGTGATATGATAGTTACACATGGGATACCTTAGCTTGTAACTTGTTGTGCCAGTTTTGTCAGACGAGATGGAACACGTTGGGACAACTTTAATTCAACCTGACAACTTGCGCTTTCATTTTGTTTAATTTAATAAGATAAAATATCTAATTGACACTCAAGCAAGAGTAAAAGATATGCTTACTAAATTCAAACTTTTCGAGAAAAAAATCTCGAAAGTGAGTAATTGCGGAAAAATGCAATACGTCTTGTTGAAGAATCCTTTGAACTTACGAGAAAATCTTGAAATGATGAATCGAAAGACAAATGAGCTTTGAAAAACCCTTGACAAGAAATTATAAAAGGAGCATCATTATTTAACTGGTACAAAATGGCGATACTGGTACCCTTGAGTTTTTTTAAAAAAAAAAAAAAGGTTAAATAAAATCTTTCAAAGTTCTAGGTTGGTTAGATTTTTCTCAGGACTCCGTTAGGTTGTCCTGAAATTAACAGAAGGAAGTAGATAGATGGATCCAAGAGTGGTTGCTGGTAAACGAGTTCTCCAAGTGGGTTTCAAAGATAAAAAGTAAAAAAATTTTGGAAAGAAGAATCTAGAAGAAAAAAGATCTACTTGTGAAGAGAAAGTGAAAAGCGAGAAGTAAGGGGTGGGCGTCGCGAAACGAGTAGCCAAATGTAATTTAAAGAAGGAGCCAACTTTGAAGCTGGTGTTGATGCTCGTAGTAGTGAGGTGGATAACAGAGACAAGGACAAGAAGAATCTGCTGGAATTTCAACAATAAAGGACGGAAAACAAGTAGTACGTCCGGTTTACGATTCAGCCCGCATACAACAGACAAGTCAAGACGCCCGTCACTAGTACTGCTTCTACTTCGAAGTACATCGTATTTGACTTTTCTGTTCAAGTGCCCAGCATTTTTTCCCACCATTATTGTGGCTTAGAATTGGAAGAATTGTAAGTCCTAATTTGTCATCTCATTGGAGATTTACATCTAATCGATCGAGGCTGTTGGCAAACAACGCGGAGCTCAAAACAATATTTTTAATAAAGTTGCTGTTGGCAAACAGAATTTCGCAAAGTCTCCCCTTAGTGAGGAGAAACTGAAAGAGGCTAAGAATACAAAGTGTGCTTCTCGGAAGGCAGAAGCCATAGTAAGAGGCTGCCTTCTATTTACCCCATTTGGACTTTTGTTTACTTGAAGGGCTCTCGAGCCGGATCCCTTGTCTTTTTTGGAGTCGCTTGGGAGAGAACTCGGCGACGGAATTAGGGGATGATTGAGTGCTTGAATAAATACCCTGGAACACCCATAACAAGAAACGATTAAGAAATTCAATAAACAGTATCTTCGTACGGCTAATTGATTCCAAGCGAAAAATCAATGAGCATAATTAGCTCATATGGATGTAAAGACAGTTATTTTTAATGAAGGACTAGTTGCAGGCTATCCGGAGGCGAGTTTCAATGAAGCTAGGGTTGGGGTTATATGGACTGGACATGTGGAAGCTAGAAAGCTTACGAAATATCCAGAACCAACTCTGGTAATTTAACTCTCTGCTAGTCGAGATGTTTTGGAACAACCTGCGGTTCTGACAGTCGAAATTATATGTAAAAGCTCCTTTTTTTTTTTTGGTAATTGCACCGACGAACTTATTCCGCGCCCGGTAAAGCCTCGGATGGTGCAAATTGGGCGCCAGTCAGGGCAATCTAACTCGGGAGGTGATAAAAAATTTGTAGGATGTAATTTATTGGAAAAATTGTAGTTATAATCGAAACAAGAGATAATATAAGAGCTCGGTAGAACTAATTTGTAAATCAGAACATCGTCCCTTCGATTGAGTGGATTTGTTTAAAATGATCGTAGTCCAATCGACTGTTAAATCTCTATCCGTTCAACTGTAATTGTACGCTTTTGTTCCTCGGCACACGGTTGTTTTCAAACTGACTGTCTATTCAGGTTTTGTTTCTATCCGCTGCTCTCTTATTTTTATTACATTTTGTTTTACAAATCACTCAACCGCCGATTCTTTATCCTTACATCCAAATCGACCAGAAAAAAAAAAAAAAAAAAAAAAAATTAAAAATTAAAAATTAAAAATTAAAAAAATTAAAATCGAAATCAGACTCCATTCAAAATTTCTGCAACTCCAGACATAACCTGACAATAAACATTGAAATAAATAATTAGGTTACAATTGTCGCTTTACGATCGATAGAGAGACCGCCGTTCGTCTGTTCCATTCATGATTACGACAGTATTGTTTTATGCAGTTATTTCCATAATGCCCCGGGAATTACCATCGGATTTTGCGATCCTTAATCGTAATTGCGATCGCATAAATGATAGGTTAGGTTGGGTTCAATTTCAACCCCCTGAGTTGAATAAAATAAAATGAGTGTAGGTTTCTGGACAAGGAGGGAAAAAAAATCGATTCCACACAAACTGATTATGATTACATTATATTCACTTACTTATTTAGATCTAAAAGTTTTATAATTTGATGCAATTAGCCGATGGTGGAGGGCGCGGCGTAACTACTGAGATAGTCACATGTGGGTCGGGTCAACTCTCATAAGGCCAGACGCAGTTTAATGATTCAAAACACGCGACATTTGTCTCCTTTTTTATTATATTAGTCTTTTATATTTATATTCGCCGAGAACCTTAACCTTTTTACACGGTTATTTATTTCAGATTCACGCGTTAGTATATCACTTTTTTTTTTGACAATCTCATTAATTTTTCAGCTTCCCTTCAACACAATTGCAATTGCAACACGAAAATCCAATCAGAACCAAAAAATATTGGAGCTCGACAGGTTATGGGCCCAGGGCAAAAAACCAAAAATTTTAAATTAAAGCATTTACGGTAAAAAAAATCGGAATTTTAGCATCTAACTCTTGCTAAACAGTGCATATAAGTCTTCGTAAAATCAATACAATGATAAAAATTCTTAATGAATTGCCAAGAATGTATTGAAACTCGAAGACACTGTGGCATCTGGTTGACGTTATTCCGGTATGTTTAACATGTCAAGTAGCTCTTAGTGGCTTTCCACACACTATAAGCGTACGAATTCCTACGGTACTTCACCCCATCCTCCCATATCGATTAATAACTCTCACAGTCAAAAGTCACGGCCCGACTGCTCAATCATTATTAAATCAAGGTTGTGTATACCTCTTCGGGATTCAAAGACCAAATTATCGGTAAATAATGGATTGTACTTGGGAACATCAACCTCGTTTAACATTAACCATAAAAATAATATTTTACAGTACGGGGTTAATAATTCTTCCGTGGTGTTTAGATAACGCAAAAAAAGAAATTATGAATAGACCTTGGTAAAAATAAAATTAAAGTGCAGTGTTTGCATTAATAAATATACTCACACGTTTGTAAAAAAAACAGCACTGGATCTTTACGCATATTTATATTTATTTGTTTTTTAAAGCTGGTCCTTTTTCGCACGTGGTACAATTCCATTACCGATAAGAAACATTCTGCCGTGTATAATAAATATTAGCATTTTAGTCGTCGGATTCTGGAAAAAAGAAAAAAAAAAAAAAAAAAAAAGGAGAAATTAAAATTAATATTAAATAACAGCGATAATGATAATAGTTGTGATAAAATAAAAAAGGTGGATTAAAATTAGAGAGGATAATTAACTTTTATCGTTTAATTTTCAGAGTCCGAAGCCAGCTGGGAAGAATGGTGGACCTACGACGGTATTTCCGGTAAGTCCACAGTTATTTAATAGACTTAATAATACCAGCACTCGATAATTCAATATAATTGCGTTAATAAGAGATTTAAATACGGGATTACTCTATTATTAGACTATTGATAATAAGAATAGTCTGGGACGCGCTTGGTAGCGGAGTAAAGTAGTGACTGCGATTTGGGTTAAATTAAATAGTAAAGCAAGTTGGTATGAATTAGTTTTTTCGGTATGAAATTCTTTGCAAGTTAATTCAGTGCATGAATTTTTATCGCGGGGGTTAGCAACACCCGGTACAATCCACCTCACCTTGGAAAAGTTATTACTGATTTTGAGCTGGCTTTAGTCAGGTGGTTGCCTTTTTAGGGCCACAGTTTCATATTCCAGGCAGATGCTAGATGGTCTACTGTTGTTTTACAACCAATAAGCCTTAAGAATTTATTTTTAGATCTCTCGTAGTTTTAAGATATTGGAATATTGAAAATTTTATCGGTGTTTATTAATTTTGTAACTACTCAAGTTACCTCATTGTAATGAAATATTAAATTTTTATCGAGAAATCCATATTCTACACTCAGAATATTTAAAAAAAAAAAAAAAAAAAAACCTCGTAGTAAGTTTCTGCAAGCGAGAGAAAAAATTAACTATGCGACACTTAGCGGTGAAACCAAGAAACTATTGCCATATCAACGATTACGTGTCTAGAACAAATTTTTGATTGTTTAATAAATATTGTGTGTAACCTTTAGAAGAAGCACTTTTAGAGAGAATTATAGAAAAAAATACTGAAATGAACAAACCTGACATGAAACTAAAAAATGTATAAATCCCTAGAGATATTCGGACGCAAAAGGAATAAAAGATGAAAAATATGTAAGCAAGTTATGAAATCTTCATCTCATCGTCGGTTAGCGTTGAAATGATTTAACAAATTATTTAACTGTTGGTAGGATTCGTATGGTCAACACGAATTAAGCTTGGTACCCTGGCTATGTACAATGTACAGTATTATATAATTTATGCGTACTCACGTTGGAAAATGAAGGTAAAAGCATATCCAACCGTCATACCGGTAGCTCTTCAGTACTTGCTTTTACGGAAACATATTTTATGCATACATGCATGCTTAACACCTAAGAGAGCGACAACGGCCGCCGAGATGACTGGAAACGACTGGGACCATCGTCCACCAGCCAGGATGTTAAATTACAGCATTTAAATAATTTCATTTAATCTCTGCGCTGGTAAGACCCTCCCTCTCCGCACTCCCTCTGTCTTAATCATTCTACTGCGCCTTCTCGTGCTTCGTTACGTGCTACCGGATAACCTGGCTGGATACCAACGTTATCCTCACGGAAAATATATTTTCCGCTGACTGAATTCGTCCATGATAGCCTGTTGCTTAAATTATATTATCACTTTTATATCATCACTCTATTTAATTACTTTCATTTATTATTTAAATCTGAATTCCAATTCCGCAACCTAAAATCAATAGTCCTGCCATTAACCGATTAAATTATAAATGAGACTACGGTAATTCCGATTAATTTTGTTTATTTTTAGTGTTTACTCGTCGAAATACAGTTTAAACATTATTATTTAATTCATTTTTATGTTAATAGTGGATTTATTCATTTCAAGCAGTATGTTAGGACATATTAAGGTTAATGTGCTTTGATATATGACCAAATTACCTCATACTAGTCCTTAAAAGGTCGAAAAAGTCCATATATTAATTTTTTTTTTAAGTTAGTTTTTAAAAATTCCGACAGGTGGCGCATTGTCGCTAATTTAGCTCCTAATAGGAGAGTTCAAATTCAGGAATTAAGTAATAAAATAAAAAATCAAGTTTTTGACTGTTTAAAGGAGCCTAACTATCTAAATTACTGAAACAGTTTTCTATAATTGTTAATTCAGAGTTTTATGAAATAATTGTATAAAATATTAAATTTTATAAAGAAAAAAAAAATGAATTTTTATAACGGTTATTATGAAACTTTTGTAACGGGTTCATTTAAATTCGCTTTGAATAAAATGAACTAATGAATATATTTAATGAAAAAAGAAAAGTTTGTAATTATAAATTTCAACTGACAATAGTGATTCAACAAATTATTCAGATAAAAATAATATATCAGACAATCATCTATTCATTAAATAAAATTCGCTAGTGTTGCTTGTTTGAATTAAACTTTGTAGAGAATTATTAACTTTTGGTGTTATTTTTCAAAAGTTTGCCATTTAAATAATAAATAACTAATTTGTCTGGTGATGAAACAGGTAATAACAGCGATAGTCGGGGAGACAAAATATCGGGGTCTTTAATCTGGATGAAAATAATCTGGTGACAAGGTGAGAAAATGGTTACGGTTAAGTAATTTATTTATAACATAAGCACTGAAGAGGAGTTAGTGAGTGAGTGAGTGAGTGAGTGAGAGAGAGTCGGGAGTATTGGGCGCCACGAGAGAGAATTAAGCGAACAAAAGTTTAGAATCAGCAGGCTCCAAGCATTTTACTATCCGAGGTTCGAGGTATGCTCTTTTAAGAGTTGCTTTTTCTATCCCGGGAATTAAGAAAACGGAATAAACATGCAAATGCAACCTGGTCCAGCCACCAGCCACTTTCCTTCTTTATCACTCGGTGAATACAAGTGTGCCAACTTAAACCCGCCGGTGGGAATAAAAGCTTGGAAAAAATATAATAATAGTAATGAATAACATCTTTGATCCTTTATTTTTCTCTTTATTTTACATTAGTAGTCATACAAATACTGAATAATAAAAATTTAATTACTTTTTTTTTTCCCATACCGACTTTTTAATACCAAGATATATATCTTCTTGTATTTGTAATTTCATTTTACGACTTTTATTGCTTAAGTTATCTTTAAACTCATAAATTCTCCCAAATATTCCATAAAAACAGAAATAGAATTTTTTTTTAATTGTTTTTGGGTTTTACCGCTAGGTGGCGCATGGGCGATTTTTTCTCTCGCTTGTAGAAATTTTTAACTAAGTTTATATATTAAATTCAAACAATTTGTTATTATTTTACATCAAAATTATCGACATATTTTAAGTTATCTTAACAAAATATTTTTTTTTTACGTTTTACATGTTTGCCATTTTAATAATACTTTCTATAGAATCAAAATTTCCTATTGTCCTATTCCAACATTATCTATTCCAATTTTGGACGTTGTTCCTCTATGTTTCCTTCCATGTTCTACAACAAACAGAGTTTCCGAGAACCAGCATATCACTAAAACCCTAAAAACGAAAGTTTTTCCATTATCACTGGACGAAAAAAAGCTTATTAGTATCAATAATTTAATTAAAGAGCCCCGAAACACCGAAATGACATGCATACATTTGTATATAACGGATTTAACTTGTAATTGAGACTACATGAGCAATTACCTTAGTTAATTAACAAATTTACAGAGAACATATCGCGACTCGACGTATAAATCCGCGGCACGAGCGACACAGGGACCAGAGACATTAAACATATCTAACTATACACACACTGGGTGATAAAGTGCAAGAGAGATAGGGATATCGTTATCGTGCCCCGATAACAAGGTGATCCGCAACGTGCAACACGAATTGCATTTCGAAATTCTATTTGGACACTCGCGAGCTGCATTATATTTTTCCTGAACAATCGACAAATTCACTCCCGGAAAATCCATTTTGAGTTTACAATCATTTTCGCGATAAATTTTAAAACCCGAATAAAATTTATCGGTCATTAGCACATTACAATTAATTATTTTAAAATCCCCGTTGAGATAACAATAAAATTTTTTTGTTTAATCCTTAACTCAGTTTTTAAAACCAAAAAAATTCTGATCTTTTCTATTCAATCAAAAACATTCAATGGAATACAATGCCGCGGATTATTTTAACATTGTGTTTTAACACACATATGCGTTGTCGATTAATGATACGATGATTATTTGCTTGAAAGTTATAAATCAATAGGTCTTGATAAAGTGGAATGAAAAACTGAATGTTAAACCAGTCAAATATTTGTACAATCAAGTAAAACAAATATTTTTTCTTCAGAAAAATTTAGATAAAATAATTTTCTCATTTTAGCGTCGGTTGAGAATAAAAGAAAAAAAAGAAAAAAACATTGAATAATAACAAGGGTAAATAAATAAAAATGAAAAGTTGTGAAGGGGTTTGCGCTCGTTAATGACAACCCAATAAATATATATATATTTCAAGTTCCTTTTTATTTGCTGGGACAAAAGTTTATCGGTTGGATAAAGGTCAGGTGATGAAACTAATTTGTCCATGATCAGGTTATTGCGATACCAATATAAGAAATAAAGGATCTAGCAGGCTGGATATAAATATTGTGCTGTCGAATTTAAATACCGATTGTGACTTAAATAATTGTGGCTGGAAGTGAGAGTATCAATAAAAGAAGTGACATAAAAAATAAAAAAAGCATAAACAAATAAAGATAAAAGAAAAAGCGGACAAAGCGAGTGGATTTCATGAATGTGTTGATATTGTTTGTAAAATAAATAAAATGAAAAGGGAGCGGTGATATGATAGAGCTCTGGACAATAGTTATACGGAATACGGTCCTCTGTTCTGCTCGACTCTGAAACATCCGGTCCGGGCTTGATTGGAGAAACACTGAAATGTATTCATTTATGCATATGAATTCAGGAGGATAGGCCGGGTGAAACGCGCGAGATGTCTGTTGGGCAAAGCGTAGCTGAAAAACATCTTAATTGGACTTGGAGTGTCCCCTTTTCCCCCGGCTTCGTCTATCTCACGACGATTTCTGGGGAATCTTTATTCTAATGTCATCAATAACCGTCTAAGGATCGGGAGAACGATTGCCGAGACGGCAGACGTCTATTATCATCGTTATAAATTACAATCTCTGTCGAATGTCGGATCATCTCGATAATTAAACTCAGCTGTCCAAGAAAACTGTCTAGAGGATTGATTCTCGAGAATTTGGTTCAAATTGCTTGACGTCTAAAATACCAGAGTCGATAATAATTACAATTTTCCATTATTTAAATTTATAATATAATAAAACGACTCGTGGTGTGCTAATATGCAAATAGAATGTTAAAATGTTAACCTGTCATCCCAATGATAATGTAATTAGTCTATTAGTGATATATTATTAAATTATCCATATTGTAATGTAAATGATTTTACACGTAGAATTTTATAAATAAATCATTCAAATTCTAATTATGATTACTCAAATTAAAAATCAAATACTGCCAAACTAACGTCATATACTCCAAATTAGAATGAGATTGTGGATTTAGGTACGAAATACCATTACCGGAGAATGGACGTAATTAAACGTTCATATATTATTATAGATGCATTGTACTGACCGGAGTAATACGGGGAAACCAATAGAGACGTCGGCTCTATATTCATCGCTTGCTAATTTTTAGTAGATTTCATAGAAATCTAACTATTGCATTCGTCCTCATGACGCAACTTTTGAAAAATTTTGCTATTTCCTGACTCAGTTCGTCGAGCTGGTTCAGAAAATGTCATTAGTTCAAAAGTTTATATATGTATGTATTTATATATATATATATATATATATATATATATATATACAATATAACGCGGCTTATCCGGACGATAGCGTCTCTAATTCATAATGGATCCGTTTCAAACTCAACATACTTCATTTTTAGACGATTACCAAGGCCAAGTTCAAAGATGAGCTTAATCGGTCAAGTAGTTCAGAAATTACAGAGTTTCAAAATTTTCAAAATCCTAAAAATTCATTTTTTGGCAGATTCTTTCGCGCATAACTTTTGAATGAAATAACTTATCGAATTTTTGTAAATTTCATTTTAAAGCCCATTAAACAAGCTTCAATTTTCATGTCATTTTATTTTCCTAAAGTTTATTAAAGTTTATTAAAGTTTTCTTAAAGTTTATCTTGTGGATAAAATGGGAGACCTTGAAAAAATTGACGAAGCACCTAAACCATTAAGCTGGCTTCTAAACGGTACTAAGAGAATCTATGTTAAAAACATAGAAAATCCAAGCAAACGTCTAAAATATTAGTAGTTCATAAAAACTATAATTATCATTTTTTTTCTTTTTGTTATTTAAAATAAAAATTAAATTTAAAATTGAATTAAAATTAAATGTTAGTAATAATATATTTAATATTATGAAGTTTAATATTTTATAATAATATTATTATATTACTCCAATTAATAGAAAAAAAAAAAAAAAATTGAAAATTCGTTAAATTTATAAAATGATGAATTATCAAAATTTAAAATGATTAAAAATCGTGAATTTATTTTATTATGTTATAGTATAAAGTTAAAATTTTGTATTAAAATATTGAAAATAAAAAATTAATAAAAATAAAATAAATGTAAAAAATTTTAAGTTATTATATATAATAAATAAATAAATAAATTATGTTATTATTATATATAATTAATAAATAAATAAATTATTAATATTTATAATTAAAATTTGCTTTATGTGAAATCTACTTCCATTTCGGCTGCCGAATGGCCTTTTTAATTACACTACCGTGTATGCCAACTATAAATCTAGCTTGTCAAATTTACGCATTAAGCTTGTCAAATAGTAATACGTGCGCGTGAAGCTCTTTAATAACTCTAATTTACTTTGTTGAAGCTTATTTAAAATTTTCATGAGCTGTTTAGGCTCTAAAAGTCTTGAATTATCGTAATAGTTGTCAAAAAAAAACAGTTAAATTAATTTTAAAACGCTTTTACACGATGTTAACTCGACGACGGCTCGATGTAGAGTGCCCGCTGAGTTTCTCCCACTACTCGAGCTTAGTCCCCACTCTCGACTTCCCACTCCGCGCGCCTGCGCAGTCCGGTCGCCAGGCCCAGACCGTTTTTTGGGGGAATTGGGAAGATTTGATCGATTTTTTGGAGGAAAATACTACAAAAAATTGAAATATTTAGTGTCAACTGATGACTTTCATTAGAGAGGTGTATTTTATTATGAAGCGTGAGAATAAAAGAGAAAAGTGAATGAAATAGCAGGACCTTTGCGATATAAATTGTCCCGTTCGACAGTTAACGACATGATATATTCGTGAAGCAAACGGTTACTTTTAGTTATTTTTATTTTAATCTCCAGTAGAAAATGAAGCATATTTATCAGTAGCCGTGAAAAAAAAAAATAAAAAAACTTAATACTTTTTACAATTCCTTTTAGTGTGACTTATCGATAGCAAAACTATTGATTAAACTCGAGAGAAAAGTTTGTGGTTATACATATTGATGGAAAAATAAAATAATATAAATTATTATATCGATTTGTTTATTAATGTAATAAATATGAAAACAAGTCTTGATTATCAAAGTTTTTCTTCTAGCTATAGCATTAAAAAAAAAAAAAAAAAAAAAAAAAAAAACAACTAAATTTAAGCGTCAGAATAAATTTAATACTTTTAATTATCTACTTACTTGTTTATATTTTATATAAAGTTATTAAAGATTAATTTAAATAAAAAATAACGATGGTAATAACGTTAAAAAGAAATAACAAATTTTTGAATTTATAAAAGAAAACTCATTAAGACCTTGAGCTCGTATCAATTTCACCCGACGAGATAAAGTTAAATTTATCAAGCACAAGTCCAGAAAACGCGAATGATGAGGATTTTAGATAAAAAAAGAAAACCAAGAAATGTTTGCTGGTTTGAAAAAAAAAAAAAAAAAAAAAAAATAAGAAAAGTTTTAACCGAAAAAAATAACTTAAATATTTACTCCCTGGTGTCCGAGGAGCTGTCGAAAAATTCTTTCAAGTCAATTGGAAAAGTTGAAATTGTAAAAATTTTACTATTTTCTTCCGGGGTCTCTTACAAAGTTCATTGTGAGCATTCGCATATATATAAAATCCATTCCATGAAAATAAAAAAATAAAAAAAAATTTACCTTGGATTGAAAAATAATCAGTTGAATTTTGTTGCAGGTCCAGCATTCTGGGGCTTAATAAATCCGCAGTGGTCTCTGTGCAGCAAGGGCCGACGACAGAGTCCCATCAACATAGAGCCAGACAAGTTGCTCTTCGATCCTCACTTGAGACCCGTCCAGGTCGACAAACACAAAGTAATTTATCACTCCCATATTTTTTTTCGATTTATCCCTCCTTTACCGTAGCCCTAGCTGAAACAATTTTCCTGAACCGGAAAGTCTTCGGGGAGCTCATGTCAACCGAGATCTTGTTTTTAGAAATACCCAGGACAAACTTTTTAATTCGAAACATCTTACTAAGAAACTTGATAAGATCACGTCCCAGATATCAAACTTTTATTTCGTTTTAACTTCTGTTCTGCCCCTTCCCTTTTTTTTTACCCCCTCCCGGAAAATTCCGAGAGCGTATGCAAGCTTAATAACCTGTCAGCGTAGTAGTGTAGCCGGGGTTGTTTGACTAGCACTCGAATGATTTTGTTAAAAATTCAGCAGCGTCATCAGCTACTCCACGAGGGTATGTTAATTCGACGAGCCTATTACAGAGCCCTGTAAATTAACGGCCGAAGGGTTGTGTGGTTATTTTTCCGGGAGGTCAAGAGCGGTGCAATCGATACTGAAATTAATCAACTAAATAGCGGCGATTACAGAGCACCAGTATGTAGACGTCTCGATTAAAAACACAAAACACGGGAAGATACTGAATGCTTGAGGTGGGGGGGGTGTGTGACACATGACCCGTTTAAAATCACCCGGATGTCCAGGAGCGGTGAAAGACACCAGGGGAACAATGCTCGCAACAAAGGAACACATTCTCGCAGATGCTCAACCAACCGCCACGCACTGTTTGAAACTCTTGATGCCTGAGCTTTTAAATTTTTTCATCCTTATCCGGGTTTTCCATTCTTAAACGTTCGCGCTTCGCCATTGTGCTATTCATTTCTGGAAAAAAAGAATACCTGGGGGAGAAAAAACTACTATCGAAGTCTGTTTCAAAAAAAGAGGAGAAACAGGAAGACGGTATTCGGAAGTGCCCCGTCAGCCCGCAGAAGCTCAACCACATTCCGGCTGACGTAATCGGGGGAAGGGGGGGGGGGTTAATCGCGAGGGCCAAATTTGTCGGCCCTCTTTTCTCCTCGTTTAAAACTTTGGCACTTAAATTAAACAATAGAGCTATGGGAGAGTCTTCAGTTACTATACGGAGAAACTCCACTCGTTTATGCTGACTACGTATTTTCGCGTCTGGCCCGCCACCCAAGGAGGCTAGCTTTTTTGAGAAGGCCCGGGATATTTTATTTATCTTGAACGCTTCGTCTTTATTCCTCCGAACAATGCCTGGATCGTCGAACGGGCGTGCTCCAAACTTGAAGAAAGGAGATAAATTTGGGATTAAAAATAAATAAGTGAGAAAAACAAAAATTAATTGTGGTAAAATAGGCTCCCGTTGAAAATCCGCTGACGTGTCTACTTCCCAGTCCAATTCAATGAGGTTACCTCATTATTTCTAACTGATGACGTCATAATTCACATTCGCGAGACGTACAAGAAAATGGACTTCTCTCACCAGTCGCCTCGTTTTCATCGCCTCGCTAGCCCGGCACTACCACCAGTACTGCTGCCAGTACCTACGCCATTCTGTCCAATTAAATCCCTAATCAATTACCGTACCAGTCCCGAGAGCTTCGTTTTTGTCAGTCGAAAAACCACTTTATTCTGCTCTTTACCCGCAAAAAACATCCACTCAATGATTAACTTGAATTTTGATAAACTTGTCACATTTTTCACTTCCAAAGCTTGCTCATCTAATCGTTTTTGGTTGGTTGTTTCAGGTTGCCGGGCATCTCCACAATACCGGACAATTTCTGGTGTTCAAGGCCGACAAGGACGCTAAAACTCGGGTGAATATCACCGGAGGACCACTTGCGTATCACTATCAGTTCGAAGAAATCTACATCCACTACGGGATGACCAACGACCAGGGCTCGGAGCACCAAGTTAACAACTACGCTTTTCCAGCCGAGGTTAGTTCAATTTATTAAATTTCTGCAGTTCGATGAACGAATTGGTAAATTGCCGGTGACCTTTTTTCGAAAAATCGATAACAAATCAGACGGGTTTAGATGAACAAACTATAACCGAATTTACAATAGACATAAAATCAAATCCAAACATTTGAATAGTATTAATTTTTACTGATGCAGAGCATCGAATAATGTCGAGTACACTTTGACGGGTGATGAATTTATTAAAACGAATGAATGTCCAAGGACGGACGGACAGAGTTGATATAGTTGAAATAGTTATTTAATAGCAGATTGATTTGAAGGTTGCTTTTAGTTAATCAAAATGAAAATTATGATATTTGAAATTCGAAATTGTATTGTAAAAGGTAGGATGAGCTTATGACGGGAATCACACAAGAGGATCATGTATATGTGAGTGTACCTACGCTTAGAGACACTCAGGCGAATCTAATTCATTATCGATGTACTTGAAGGACGGTTTGCTTTGATGCCAGAGACCGAGCATCGAGTAGCACTAAATGGAGAAGTAGGAGGAGTAGCAGGAGCAGTCGTAGGGGTTTCTCTCTCCGGCTGATTAGGATCTCAGCGATACACCAGAGTAGTATTGAACTAAGCCAAAAGGGCTCGATTATCCGATTAATCTTCCACTAGAACTGTCCCAGAGATATTTTCCATAGTCTTGATTATCATCGGACCGCAATAGGAAACTGTATTCATCAAAAGTTGATGACCAGCAAAAGGGATCCTGGATGACCGCATCCAAGTGTCTGTCTTTCTCTTTGTTACTATCAGGACTATTGAGAGTAATGTGTCCTTGGGTTGGTATTTGCTTCCTATCAGGCTGTCGACTGTAGTGTGTCGTGGCCGGGCACTAATGGCCAAACAGCCCCGTGATACGAGTGGAATCACCGGGCTGTAGGATGTAGGACATACCATCCAGAATCTCCATGTAGTATGTACGATGTACGATGTACGATGTAGTATGTAGTATGTTCGAGAGGTGTGCAAATTGACAGGTGTAATTGGAGCAATTTGCCCGAAGGAGCATTTCAATTCTCCTTGTGCCGATCCGTCTTTGATCGTCTTAATCCATCAGCATAATTGCGTTTAAATACTTAAACTTATTTCCCGCTCAGTTGGAAATAATTCCAAGATAGTTTAGATTCATCCAATCCCTCGAATACACTCGGACAACTTTCAGGTATCAATAATAATATCTGGAATACCAATCAAAATCGGTTGTATTCCCGGGGAATAGAGAATATCTTGAATCGTCACTTCCAAACTGGACATCAATTAAAAAAATAACAGTTGGCTAAACGCAAATTTACTTAATTATTCCAGTTAGGCGCGCGCGCGCGTGTGTAGTACCTGGAAGCCGGTAATTGTAGTGGTCGTTTATAGTTGAACGACCCTCGTAGCTCTGCGATTGTCTGTCGTTCTCAAGGGCTCTTCACCCCACTTCGCTCGCTGCATCTCTTTTAAAGACAACACCCAAGGTTGAATTTTTTATTTCCAACCCATCAGACATCAGACATCAATGCTAGTTGCTTGGTTACTAATGCTAATAATGTTAATTATAAGTTGTAAGCCAAAGCTCCTCTATGATTTCCTCTTCGATCCAATTGATGTGGTCGGGGCTGGCTGGACAATATATTCGAGAAATCGCAGCCGCCCCTTTTGAGAGTAGGTGATCCGAACTCAGCCCCAACCACCGGCTTAGGTGGGTTAATATAGTTGGCAGTTACCAACGAAGGTAGGACTGCTACGATGGAAAGGGGCTTGATGAAGCTCGTATATCTATCATGGGAGAATAGAGTATTGTGCCAGAAATCGTGATGGCATGCCCATATGCCACGGATGCAGCTTTTGACGTGCCAATTATTCTTGACTCGATGATACTCGATGATACTCGATGGGTGGCATTATACCGATCCGAGAGATTAGATGACATTTTACTGCCCGATTATTAATTCTGGGGTATTAGCTTCATTTTGTGAATTATTATTAATTTTTTTTTAACTTTTTCAACGGATGTTGACGTTTTAAGGACCTAGAAAGCTTTCCCGAAATTAAAACAAACTTATTGTGGTTATAATCATTGTTACGTTATAATTTATTATAAATAATATATTTATTTAACACAAATGTATAAACTCCGTGGCGTGTTGAGTTTGCTCGGTGAAAGCTATCTGTAAATACGGAATAATGTAAATATAGGTGAAACTTTAAACCAAAACTTACCCCAGCGGCGGAGAATAGTATAGTTTAAACTTGGTTACGCGTTCATGTTTCTAAACTATTCTGAGGATTTGTTAGTGGCTTTTCCAAGTATATTACCCCACAATGTAATTATTGTCATTTCCATCTGTGATTAATTCATATCACCGATTAATTCTACAAGAAAAAGACAACCAAAATAACAAAGCAACACACAGCGAACGTGAAATGATTGAGTAAATAAAATTCTTTTGAATATTCCTTGCTCATGTTTTGAATATTCCTGTGCCGGACAATTGGCTAGCAATTCTGGATTTTTTTAATTTCTACCCTCGAACAGGCGCCGCTGAACCTCAAAGATTATTTTGCCAACTTTATTACATAGTTATTTTGATCAGCGCATTGAAATTTAATGAAAAATACCTGGTAATAGAAAATAGGTATCCGAATAGTGTCATTATAGATTATTAACATGCCAAACGAGGTTGAAAATTTCCGATGAATTCCATCCCTTGTGGATAATAATTCCCTTGGGCCCGTTAAACAAATGCTCTCGGGGTGTGGAATTCTTCAGCAAAAGATACCTCTCGGGATTTTAGTTCTTCATTTCTTTATAAATTTTTTTTTTCATCCCTTATTCTGACAGCGAGAAAACGCGAAAAGGCGTCACTACAATCGACGTTTCGTCTGCCCAGGGGAATCTTTGTGTTATCTGAGGGGTGACGCCGCCCTTGGGCTCCCAGTGCTTACACATCTACATCAACATCTACTGACAAAAGCGGATAACATCCCTTTGATCAGATATTCCGTCGGGCCGATAGAACTACAATCTAGAACTAAAGAATCAAATATTTATCTTTATCACCCCTATTTTTGGTAGTTATTAAATTCTCGCCTCGTTGGATCAATCCCAATTCTGCTAATCACCAAGACATCAATCACCGCACAGAAATGTTCAGTAGATTCAGTGGGTGTCTTGGTGTTTTAGCAACTAACGGTGCCTTTGTGCTATACTCGGTCGCGTCACTGAAATTCGATCCATTTGGCTTCAGTAGATGTCGCTGCTAGGTTAGTACTAACTTCTAGACTCTCTTACGGATACCCTTAAAGTGCCAGTAATTCACCGTATTTTGGGTTGATCTTCCTCCTGAAAATTCTATTAAGCATACAGTACTGATTCAATACAAAATTTAATTATTTATTGTTGTATGCTTGCAGATCCAGGTCTTCGGATTCAATGCCGAGTTGTATCACAATATGAGTGAAGCGCAGCACAAAAGCCAAGGACTAGTTGCCATTTCGCTGATGGTCCAGGTTTGTAAAATTATTATCATTTTTTTTTTTTTTTTTTTTTTTCCCTTGACAAAGCAAAAGAACGATTTTAAGAACAGTTGGTTTAAGAAAAAGCACTATCATTAGCAACTGCGAGTAGTTGGAAGAAGTGAGTAGCATTTGGTTGACACAAGTGAGTAAGTTTCATCCTCTTTGGCTTGACAGCTTCTTTAAACTAAAACTCTAAACAGCTTGAAGAATATTCAAAAGTGCAGTGGGGAGTGGGTGTGTTGGTGTGTAACAGAGATAGAGAAATATGGTTAGTAAAAGTAAGCATATATCACTTGTCTCTGTTTAACGTGTCCTCTTACACTTTCTATCAACTTTTGAGCTCTATTTCTAGCGTTATAGGATCAGTATCTCGTAGTTGTTACTCATACACTCATACACACATCAGCCTTTCTGACTCTAAAGTTATAACCAGTTTTCAAGAGGAAGATGCTTAGAGATAGACATAGATTGTGATAAAGATATAAAGAGAGCAGGAGAAAGAGCTTGGTTGAGGATAGGGAGCATTTGGGTGTTGGGAGGTGAAAAGCCAACGAACACGAGGGAGCTCTTCGGAAACTTGAGAATTTATTCCCAGCAAAACCACGCAGTGCTTTTCCTCTTGTATCCTTATCCCTTTACTCTTCGCTATGGAAATGGTTACGGAGATGCAAGCCCGCTCCAGCTCTAGCTCCAGCTTCACCGCATGTTTCTCTATTGAGCTTTCATCATCTTTACCCTTGAGAAATAATTGCTTTCGGATGATAGTCATCGGCATTGTCGTTACTCTCGTCATTATACTCACGTTAATATATCCTTTGAAACTTTACACTCTAAAAGGTAAAAATATTGCTTTAAATAAAATAAATAAGACTATCAAATATTACCCGCTTCAGCTACCACAAACTTTGAATAACTTTTGTAGAGTTATACTCCCTAGACTTAAATATCATTAAGATTACAGAATTTACCAAGACAACGCACAGATACAGTATACCTTAATTACTGATGTAATTGTCAATTTAGAAGCTTCCAGGGTTTGATTAAACCGAGGAATAGACTCTTATGCACACACTAAACTTTTCAAAGTATGTAAATTTAACCGACTTTCGATGGATTGTTTTATTTTCACCTGTTATTCTTTTTAGTTTGTTCTACGTTAGCTTATCCCCGCTTTTTTAGAAATTGCACTCAGCGCCACCTACCGTGGGCGTCCTGAACTACTTCTAGTATCTCGGCAGTTAAAATAGCACATTTAGAGGACTTGGGCTGTTTTTAATGCAAAAATTAATAACAAATGATATCTTAATACCCTCATTAATCATTAACTGTCAGAAGACTTACTTGTAAATCCGTAACGACCTAAATTTAAATCCTCAAAACGTGAGAGAGTCCTTAGAGTAGCAGGACACCGTGAAATGAAAAGCTGTAAATTGGTAAATAACGAGATATTGAAACTAAAGTGGTGGTTGGATAATGACACCTTAATCAAGAGTTATTTGAAATTAATTCCTCGGTTTAAAATTAATAAATAAACTCTGGTAGATGATCATCTCGGTAAATATAAATTAAAGCAGAGCCCCCGGGGATTTTAATGATGAGACGGAGTATAATTTTAACTGGATGTTGGATTTAATAGTTTAGTACGACGTCGTTACTTAAAAGAAATATTTAGCTCGTTTATTTAAATAGATGCGGTGTATATTCAAAAAGTAATAAATCCATTGAAAATAAAAAGTTATTTCTTTTAATAAATTTCGCAATGTTAAACTTTTCTTTTCTAACTATACTTCTCTCCTCTTAAACTTTATTTTTCTTACTTTCTTATTTGTACTTTTTCCCGGCGTCTTTTCTCACCTCTGGTTCTCTCTATGGTGCAGCGGCTTCTCCACTCCGGGAGTCCTTAACAGGTGCTCGATCTCCGATGAATGAATGAATCGTAAAGGAGCTCTACAAAGCTGCTCTGACTACTGTAATTCAGACGAATTACACTCTTGAGATTCGGCCCCCATCCCTCGGCTGCATTTACTTTCTCGCTCTTGGAAAGCTACCAAACCAGGCCCAGGCGAGCTAAATGAGCGAAAGCTCCCGAGATCCTGTCATTCACAAAACTTTTCCCCGCTAACACAAGATAGATCGATCAAATACTAAAACTCAGAAACTGAAACCGGGTCAGACATTTTGATGCCCGAAGACCCCGACTTGTTCTGATTGCCTTTCTCAGTTGCTAACTCGTTAAGCTGTGCTTACTAAGTCAAGAGCATCTTAAATGTATATTATATTAATTTTACAAGGTTATTATTTCAATAAAAAAATTTTTAAATCTAATTTCTGTTGCAGCTTGGCGATACCCCGAATCAGGAGCTACGAATCATAACCAGTGTCTTTAATAGTGTGCAGTATCGATGTAAGTACTATTTTATATCATTACAATTGACAATTTTTATCGACTAAGAGCCTATTCATTATAACTTGAAGATTACTTAGTAAATAAACACAAAGAAGTGACAATAAATTTACTGGGGAGTAAATCTCGAGTGGTTGTGAAAGTAGGCCACCGGAAAGGATGAGAAGTGACACTAACACTACACTAATTCATGTAAAATTTCCCCGAAAATGAAAACTCGGATATTTAAGGTATGAAAGAACCGTTGAAAAGAGTAAATGTAAAAAAAATAATAACTCTGAGCGCAATTAGTAACGGTTTTCCAAAAGCCTGAGGATCTCCGAGCTTTCCCCGGGCTCTAAGAGCGCTGGCACATCTGATGAATACCAAGTTCACGGGCCAGATAACATGTCGCGTATTGCTCCAGCTAGCGAGCGAATAATAAATAAAATACCACTGGAAAATACATTTGAAAAAAAGTAAAGAGATGAACTCGCATCTCCCCCCCCCTCCCCCTCTCCCTTACCTGTACACGATGAATGCTGATTTTGTATGGAGGTATTCTGAACAGTGTGTATGGAAAAGTGAGTTTCTTGCTTAACGAATCTGTTTGACAAAATCTCGGTTATTGCGGGGGTTAATTTTTTTTTTTTTTTTTTTTTTTTTTTTTTTTTTTCATTGAAATTTGACGTAACACCTCCCGGGCCGGGATACCTTTTCTAAATTAAATTACAGTGACTTCTTGCTGGGTGGTTTTTTTTTTCTAAGCTCATACCATGAATTTAAATCAATACTACCTTCCGGTGTTTTACTTACCCGGAGGAAAAAAACGCTCGAGAGTTGAGACTCCTGACACCGTCATAAATCACAAGACAATGGAAACTGTCTTGTTTCAAGAGGGTGTGACACGAATCTAAGTATTCCATTGTTGCATAAGTATATACAACGGATAGTGTGAACACATAACAACAGCGTCCACCGGGGCCCAAATTGAAAAGGTTCCCACCTTGGACAATTTGAATTTATTACCCTTTACCCAACGGCGCGGCGTTTCCCGAGTATCGACACAACCCCCCCCCCCCCCATCCCTAAGTGAACTATGTATCTGCCACCAGAATTTACTTATACGTGGTCTATGCGTGGTCCTCTAATGCACCACCCTACTGCCCCTTGTCCTGATAATAGATGAAATATTTCGACACACCAGAATAATGTTCTGCAGCATAACTACCTGAAAATTTAATCACAGAACACTCCTACTCTGAATTAGAGTCAAGGAACATCACCAACAGCAATTGTGGAAAACTATCATGATCATGATCATTATGATGATGTTCTTCGGTGAAGCAACGTAAAGGTTAGTCTGACATTCAGCGATGAAAGGAAAAAGTGTCGGCTGTCTATCAGGATTGTGATTATCATTCAGAGTTGGGGAGCGAGCACTAGGGGCGGTCAATTCCGCTAAGAGCTCCTCTGTGGTGGAACTCCTTTAAAGGCCGACAAATGCCAGTTGTATTAAAAGAAATGAAAAAAGTAAATTACAGTCTGGGGTAATGGGGGAAAGAATTTGTGAGTGACGGCATTTGTGTGTCTCTCAGTAATTCATGCTCTCTGGCGCCCTCAGGTGGAAGAAAGTTAATGCGTCTCATTAATCATACGAGCATCTCCATCTCCCGGCTGTATTCACTACACCCCCCCCCCATCACCCACAGTTTTATCCCCTCTACCACATACCAGTCAGTTGATATTTTTCGTCGACGCTGTTATTATTTGTCATTTCCGCCTCGCTTTAATGTTGCAATCCTGCTCCTTATTTTTTGATAACGCAAATCGGGAGTGTACGCTTCCTAAATTTAGGTTTCACATCATCCACGTTGATCAATACGCCGTACAAGCAGGATTTTTGATATAGAGTCCAATTTCCTGCAAAAAAAAAAAATTAGGAAAAAGGTTGACCATACTTGACTGCTCAAAATTGCATTTATTACATTTTTGAGGTCTCCCGGCCTTTGATTTTGAATTCTAACTTTTAGTAAATCTTCGACAATCAATAGCCAAACTTTGCTCGTAAATCATCGCCAGTGATTCCGAGAAAGTGATAATTAATGGTGTGTGATAAAAATAAGTAGTTTGTTATGTATCTTGGGTAGCTCGTAAAAGTGGTTAACTTTCTTTAGTTCTATTAGGTTAGATCGAGCCAACTATAGACTATAGACTAGACCGAGTTCTAGTGGAGTGGGGGAACCCGCTTTAGTTAGACATCTCAGTCTATACATCTAAGCTCTATATTTAATGTCGTAGAGTAGACTATACTATATACAAGAAGAGCAACACAAGATTCCCGAGTGCCTTAACTTGAAAACCCTTACCTGCAAATGTTTACGTTGGTTATAAGGTACGCGCTTCCGTTTTACATCCCCTTTACATTCCCAACCGTGATGTTTACTACTCGAATTATGTCGGTTAAACTTTCTTATCTTGTGTACCTTTAACTGATTGTTTACAGCGATAAAAATTCTCAAACAAAACGGTGTTTTCTGATTACAGCCCAAAAAGCTCCCGTGGGTCATCTTTCCCTGAAAGAGCTGATGCCGGACACAGACGGATACATGACCTACGAGGGTAGCACCACGCACCCAGGCTGCTGGGAGACGACGGTCTGGGTGATCGTCAACAAACCCATATATATGAGTGCTCAAGAGGTAGGAGCTGAACAACAGCCATTGCTCATATTTTATTCAACAGTTTTCCAACACTAGTGCTGTTTGCTTTTTATTTTACTATTTCAACCAATAATTTACCAACTACCGGGCATTTTTCAAACGTTACGCCGGTTAAACACTTCTTGCACGTGCGTCACTTCAGCTTTGTTAATTAATTCCTGTCTTATCTCTTCTTATATAGCTCTACGCATTAAGAAGACTAATGCAGGGCACCAAAGAAACCCCTAAAGCTCCCCTTGGAAACAACCGCAGGCCCATTCAGCTGCTTCATCACAGAACTATCAGGACAAATATCGACTTTCGAAAGGTGAGAAATTTTTGGTTACTTTTAAAATATATTAATAAGAACGTCCTTAATGGCCAGTTCTATCATTCATTAAATTTGTAAGCGATTCCCGATTAAATATCAATGATTCCTCGTTCTGATCGGAAATCTGTCATTTCACGTTTAAATATTACTAATATAAATTTAATTTAACGTCGTTAAGGCTCTTATTCATCCTCGTTAATATTACAGAAAGGTTTGCTGTTGAAAAAAAAACCATTTAATTTAAAAATTAGTTCTCAACTTTACCGCTAGGTGGCGCATAGTCGTTTTTTTTTCTTCTCACTTGTAGAAACTTAAAACTAACTTAATTTACCAGTTCCATTATTAATTAAAATTTTAAGACATTTCTTGATTGAATATCAATCAAGACTTCTCTTTTTAATAAGAAATCTGTCATATCACGATTAAATATTACGAATATAGATTTAATATATCATCCATTAAATCGTCAATTCTGCATGAATCTAACCTCCTACATTCTTGAAAGAATAATGCTTGAAGGTGATACCAAGCTGCTATAGTCATCTTTAAATGGGCACGACTTATCAACGTGAGCGTTTTTACTAAATCATGAAAATCAAATATTTATTTATGACTTAAATAATTGATAAGTCTCGTATTCAAAATATTGAAAGAAATATATCTGAACATTTAAGATTAAATTTTCAACGAAACATTAATTATTTAAAAGAGAAAAATCTTTCAGAACCACTCTAGAAATAATCTACAATTTTATTGATTTAAATTAATTAAATTTTTTTCCAGTGATATTTTTGTTTTGTAAATAAAACCAGAATATTAACACCGGGAATATATTTACGGATAAAAATAACTATAATTAGATTGTCACGATAATTAATTCATAAGCAATTGCATTTATGACTGATTATTAAATTGAAATATGCCGACGGATCTATTATAAGTACCATTTTAAAATTACTTTGTATTGTTAATTACGAAATAATTCTGTCATATCAAATTGTCGTGTTGAATTAAAAATTTGAGGCTATATTTGAACAGAAGTATCGTTTAATTTTTGATTTAAATTATCGACAATAACTGAGTATTAATAAATTATTTATTAGGTATTGGGAAAAAATAATTAAGCAAGATGTTAATAAAGATATTATTCATTAAATTTTACGAGGAGTGAAAGGTCAGCGGCCATTTTGTGTTAGTTAGAGCACGTGTATACACTTACCGGTTAAAAAAAGATTTTTAAATTAAAGTTTGAAGAATAATAATTGAATTAATAAATAATTTTTATTGATCAAATCTGAAAATAGGTTAGGTATAAATACTCGGCGTTAAAGTGTCAATAAAACGCCGACGGTTTATGTAATTTTAAGCTTTAAGTCAGTTTCTATTAAACTAATTAAAAAAGGCGGGAAATTTTTAAATAGATCTAAAATTTTGTATTTTTAATAAACTGTTTTGTGTTTTAGGCGCCGGACGCAAAATGTCCGTCAATGGTTCCCACAACGCACTACAGAGGTAACATAACCTTTAAAATTTATTTTGACAGTCTAGATGTCGCTGCAATCATAAGGAATAAATTCGATTTAAATTTGAAAAGATGAATTTTTCTTTGCAGCAAACACGTGGACCGATGGAACGATAAGCCGGAACTCGCTGTAATAAAAATAAAAATATTAAAAAAAAAAAAAAAAAAATAATTCTAAAAGCAATGTTGCAATGCTTTAGTGCGCGTTCGCCCGAACGTTTCGCTAAATAACTAATAATATTATTATCAAAACTAAATAACACAAATCAATAATCAACAGAGCTTTACGTGTTTGGAACCCCGTTAAAATGACGGATTTTTTTTATTTACTAACGGAAAATTTATGCAAAATGGTTATTTACACACTGACAAGTTCCGTCAATTAATTTTGTAGCCGGGTAATTTGATCAATCTTGAGAGACTGTGGAGTTTTGGGGGCTGGGTAAAATGCCGGACAAATGTTTTTTAAAAAAATGTAAACTAGACCAACCAAATGATTAATATTTAATTGGTAATGTAGTTTAGCAGGGAGAGATCCCACGCTTTTGTATATAATTTACCGATAGGCGAATTAAAATTAAAATATTTATTTAGACGAAATGTATAGTAACAAATAAAAACAAATTGTATATTATTAAATAAAATAACACATTTAAAATGTAATGATTGTGGTTAACGAATATTGATAACAATAAATATATTATATTATAACTGCTTTTTGTTATTTACTTAACCTATTTTTAGTGAATAAGAATTGAGCGGGAGAAAAGGATGGAAAGTGGTAGGGAGTTGTGACCTTGAGCGGTTGGCGCAACGAGCGTTAAGTGTGTGGTGAAACACGAAGCCCAGAAAATTTAATTTATTCGGTTTTTACATATTCCCGTCAATTTTAATGGCGGGAAATTTAATTTAATATTTAAAAGTTTAATAAAACACTTTTTTTTTTTTTTTTTTTTTAATTAGACTTAGTAAAGACTTCAAAATTTGTAAAAATTAGAAAAAAATTGGATCAAACCCGAAATTTTTTAGTCAATTATTTAAAAATAAAATAAATCTTTACGGTAACAACTACTTTTATCTAAAATAATAAAATTACGGGTAAATAGTTGGGCAAAACAAATATAAAGATAAAAATCAGGTAAACTCGTCAGTAATACTCGTCAGTGATACGTTGATTAATTTCCCCTTTTGTAACAAGCAACAGTATGTAATTTGTCTGGTTCAGTAGGGGCAGGAGCCTAAAGGATAATTCCTCGGTGAAATTATAGGGGAAAATGGCATGGTTTGCCACGATAGTCTACTCGAATTCTCCGTCGAATTACAGGATTACGAGCATACAAATCTCGATGCATATCTTCAGAAGTACCTTCTTTGCCACTAATTTTTACGGTTAAAATAACTAAAAAAATAAGTTAAAATAAAAATATCTAAATTCTGTTTTCATATCAAAGGTAAGACCTGAAATAATTCAACTACTGCGAAACGTAAATATTTCAGCGGTTTTTATTATACGGAAAAGTAAAAAGTATAAAAACCGGAGAAGAGAAGGCGGCAAGGGAGGGAGATGTAGCCTTGCGGTATATGCGTAAAAGCACAGATTACAAGGTAAGTAAATAAGGGTGAGTGAGGCAAGACACGAGTACGCTAAGTGGCAAAAGAGAATAAGGAATAAAGAAGAAGAGGCTAAGGGAGCGAGGGGCAAGGGACTATCTACACACCGGCGAATATATGCTTACGAAGCTTTAAAGCTCATGGTGCAGTGATGGTAATGCTTAAAAGAGGTTGAAGAAGAGCCGTCGACGGTATAACGGGAACGAGAGTTGCGGGGGCTCCTGTGGGTCAGAAAGGAAGGAAGAGGGTCAAAGAGTGAACGACGAGAACCAGAAGATCTAAGAGAGGACTTTGCGGTCTCCTTGACTCAAGTGACAGGTTCCTACTTATCCTCTGTACTCTTGTAGTACTACTTATTCATGTAGATTAAGGGTTAGATTTTAAACTAGTTTTATCGATGCCATTTTGTTCAACAGCCCTTCCCCGCCATTTTATTTTATACTAAGGCTACTTTGATACTACAGAGAAGTTTGCTGCTGGAGAAACAATTTAATTGGAATTTAGTTCTTTAGTTTACCGCCAGGTGGCGCATAGTCATTTTTTTTATTCTCGCTTGTAGAAACTTTAGACTAAATTTATATATTTAGTCACAAAATTTTTATATTTTACTAAAAATATCAAAACAATAGTTCCTTGTTTTACCGCTAGGTGGCGCATACACGTTTTTCCTTCTCACTAGTAGAAACTTCTTACAAATTCTATATATTTTATTTAAAAAAAAAAAAAAAAAAATAAATAAATAATTTATTTTTTTCAAATAATGTTTTATAAGAAATAATTTTTTACTTCTAAAGTAAAATATTCTTACAGCCATTCAAGGTAGATTGATTCGCAGTAAATGGTCGGACGTTTTTTAATGAAAGCATTAAAAATCTTATCACTTCTTAAGGTGAATGAGTCTCCGGGGTTAAAGGTAAAACATTAAAACGATAGTTGGAAATATAAAAAAAAAAAAAAAAAAAAAAAAAAAAAAAAAAAAGATATAATTCCTAGATATCGGATCTGTTGCCAGAATAATGGAGGGCATTATCCGTTAAAGATTAGAGAGCCTCGTAATATTTTAACTGCTGGGTTATACCAACGCATTGAGAGAGTATATAGCTCATATGCCGTCTTATTGTCGACATTCGTGCAGTTACGTCGGAAAGTAACGATAAAAATGTATGAAAAAGAATGGGTATATAGCATTGTAAGTTGTAAGACGGATAAAAATATTATTTAATGAGGCCTTTTATAGGTAAGTAGATTTTTTCGGGTTATATTTAAAAGCTAAGGTTGTATTGATAAAAATTCCGAGAGGTGGAGGGAGGGAAAAAGGGGTATTGGAAAATCAAACTCGTCAACTAGAGAATACAGAACCGTAGAATCCACTTAGGAAGGTTTGCCCGATCTACTCAACTCAGGAACTTGAAATACTAAACTCCAAAACTGAGGTTGCTATTCGAGTAATACCTTCAACCGCTTGCGCGCATCTAATCGGATCTAAACTACCTATATATATATATATATATATATATATATATATATATATATATATATATATATATATATATATATATATATATATATATATATATATATATATATATATATATATATATATATATATATATATATATATATATATATATATATAATATGAGTATTTCATTGATAAATCTCCACAAAAATTCCTATTATTCTTTTCCTCCGTATCCCATCCAATAATTTGTCCGGCATTCTGTTTAATATTTAAATCATGCCGGACATTATTATTAGGAAATTCTCCATAAACTGATGTATAGCCTCCAGCGGAAAATTTATTTGCATAGCTTTGTGAGTGGATAGAGCTATTTTATAAAAATAAAACGTCCAACAGCTTTGATTTTAATTTGTTATTTTTGAATTTTTTTTTTTTTTTTTTCTTTAAATAAATATTTTTGTTATTTAATGAGACCATTAAGTTTATTATAAAAAATATAACATTATTGATATACTGCGGTGAAAATGGATTTTTAATGCCTTTGTCAATTATCGATTCTCTATTGTTAAAAAATGTTCGAGTTTCGATAGTAAAATAAAAATAAAAAAAATATTCTAGGACTTATTATTTATAAATTATAAAATAGCAATACAGAACTCATTTAGCTACTTCTATTTTGAGTAATAATTTAGCGCCGGAAGCTTAATAAACTATTCCAATATGGGAAATTTTAGTTACGTAGTCGGTTAACAATTCACTATTTTCATGTCGAATTATTTAACTTGGGTTTCCGAATCGATAGTCGGTAGTTTCTTTGATTTGTAGAGTCTAATTGCATTTACACATTTTAAAATGGGTCGAATATTTCGTATTAAAAAGCAGCTGCAACACAATTTTTATTGTGAAATTTAACTTATTTCTCGAAAAAAATTTTTTAATATGGCCATATATGATTTTTTATATGGCATGACATAAAAATTTGCCATATTGAACCAAATATCAGCATGTCACCATATATTAAGTTTGATATTCCGACATCAGGTATTATATGATCATATATGGCAATATATGGCATTAAGTCATCGAATGAAGCCATATATAATTTTAATATGGCCAAATATAATCATATATGATTTTTTTTTATATGGTCATATATAATTATTTATATGGCTTTATATGATTATATATGGTTTTTATATGGCTTAATATGATCATATATGACTTTTTTGTATTCTAATACGGCAAAATACGAAAATTGACTACTTTTAATTGTATCTAGGTAATTAAAAGTCCTTTTTAACTTTCTAAATAAATAACGACTACAAAAATAATTCATTCACCTGGCAGGATAAAGTTTTTGGAGCGTAAAATTATCCCGGAAATAAAATTCCTTGAAAATTAGTAAATATTTAATAAAAATAGTAATTTCTAACTGTAAGAGCAGACTAATGCGTAAATACCCTCAAAAGTTTCTCTGTTAAATAGCTATTAAGTCCTCCTGGAGTTTGAGAAAAAAATACCATTTTATATTTATATAAATATTCGCATTAATATTATTCTAACCGGTTTTTTTGTCTACGGAATTAAGCTTGCAGAGAAAACATAAATTGTAGATCGAGATAAAAATGTATATGAGTGAAAATGTGTTGGAGGTGGACTAGCGAGGATAGAGGACTACTATGTAGTATCCTATCCTTGTATATATAGAGGTGACTTTATCCACGGGGCATTTTAGATCCATATACGTTGGAACATATAAATGCAGGCAGACAATCAGGATGAGCCCCACAGTTACACGTGGTATCTTTTTTCTACATCCCCGGTGTATGTACGGGCTGGTTTTTTTTATCTCACACCAGGTTTTTCCACCACCAATTTGTTCGCATGTGCTTTCATTTGTCGCAGCTTCCCCTTCTCTGGTTTTTTCCCATTTGCAGGATGCAAATCTAGAGCCTGCTGGATCATTGTCCCTTCTTTTCAATCTATCTTCCGCTGATTGAACACCCACAACATATAATATTTATACGTAAAAGTGTCCCACTGAAGATGACAACCACTGGCACGCGGGTCAAATATTTCAGGGGAATTCTGGCGCCAATATTACGTTGTCTGGCGTCTTCTCGTCTGGATCTGTGGAGACTGGGCGCCAGGCAGCCTCCCGGTCATAACTGTGTAGCCGGAAAACGACAAAAACTAGAGCTCGTAACAATCGCTCGGGCTGATTAAAGTTATTTAAACTCTCTAGCTGAATCAATACCATTGATCAGAACTTTAGATTCTAAGCCCCAGATTCAATTCCGAGAGGATCCCCGAGTTAAGTATGTCGATCATCCAAGAATTTCTGCAAGTTATACAAGTCATAAAGGTCATAGAAGTCCTCCGTTCCAAGTGTGACGTCAGCGAAGAAGCATCCCCACTGCTTTTATCTAACATTTAATTTTTTTTTTTAATTTAAAAAAAAAATAATAAATGACCTTGTATCTTGTGAACTATTGACATTTTTAAAGATTTAAGCTCACTCCGAAATTACACTCATCAAGACCTTTCATTTGAGTACCCACATCATTTTTTCATGTATTTTATATATTTATATATATATATATATATATATATATGAAAAATATATGAAAAATGCATGTGGGTACTCAAATGAAAGCTATTGATGAGTGTAATATCAGGATGAGCTTATTTCTTCAATACGGTGAATAGTTAAAAAAATACAGTGCAATTTAAAAAGTATCGCTGCTACTAATAACCAGTAAAGACAATTTTTTTCATAAATTCCAAAGAAATTTATTTTGAAATATATCTAAAGTCAAATGACCACCTAACTCTGGCAAAATTATGAACTGCATGGTAATAAAGACGCACTTTTGCAACAATGGCGGAGTATTGCGTACTCGTGTATTAAAATAAACAAAACTCTCGAGGCATGTACTTGCTGCTATTAGTTTGCGATATACTTCACCAGTGGAAAATCCGGTATACGGTCTCTGTAACACATTTCAAGCGTAAGTTTCAAAAGCACTGCACTAAAATCAACGTAGAAAAGGCGAAAGGGCTTTGCCCTCCTCTTTTAGCTGAATTTTTGTTGCTGCTCTACATTATCACTCGATCAATGTAGTATGCCAAAGCTCATTCATAAGTCCTGGAACTTTGTTTGATAACTTTGGAATAGTTTATTATTAAATAAAAATTATATGGCGCCTAAACAGTGGGCTCCTTATGCCGGATCAGTGTCAGAAATATTGAATTGACCCGAAGCTAAGAAAGGTGATCTTAGGAGCAGAACCTCAACGTATTTACCATCCCCGATATCCCTATTGGTAGGGTATAATGTATAAGGTATAAGGGGTAACGTTATATGGTAAAAATAAAAGTATTGGTTCGGCAAAGGCTGGATTGGATGGGCCTACGCTACCGAATACTTGCCTTAGGCTCTTCTGTCATCATTAGAATCTCTTCTGAAAATGGTCTTTGTGCCTCGTCAACAGAATATCCGTTCTTTCTTTCGGCAACTCGAATACTATCGACTTTTATCAATAAAACGGCGCCCAACTATGTATATATATATATATATATATATATATATACATTACAATTGGCTTTGTTAAAAATCCAACTAAATTATTCATTTCACTGTAAAAATTGTTTTCAATAAACTAAATAAAAATAATAATTATCATCGTTATTGTCGACAGCGTCATTATTGATACCTTGAAGCAATTTTAAATATTAATTTTTTCCAGATGAATTACAATTGTTACGCGTCTGAAAATTTTCCTTTGATATACATTGAAATAATTATTACCGAGATAAATTAAATTAAATTGAATTGAGAGGAGTATTAAGTATATATTGTGTATAAAAGATGGCTGAAAACCGGAGAGCTTTTATGGAAGTATTTAAGGGGTCAGTAAGCCCTCAATGTATTTGGCTGAGCCTGCAGAACTAGAGCAGCAAACCGAACAATCCGATTTTTCTTCAGCCTGTGGACCAGCGGCCGAACCGAAGCACGGAGGGGAAATCCTGGAAGCTCTGCATTGATACCAACTACCCGAAACGGGGACAAAAATAAAAAAAAAAAAAAAAAAAAAAAAAAAGTACGCAGGCAACGCAATTCCTGACTCTCTCTCCATTCGCTTTCTAAAAAAGAGAAGATCCGGGCGTATAAATTGTAATCCCCCGACGATTGGATTCCCGGGCGCGTATGTGAACAGTAAAAAGCTATGATAAATAATCGCAAGTCTCGGGAAGGGCAAGGAGAAGGGGGATTTATAAATAACTAGAAATTAAAGCGACCGGGATTTAGATTACTTTGTTAAAAATGACGGCATTCATTTTCGGGAAAGGTTAGACGGAGCTTTGAATAGAATTCAATGAAATCCTGATGAGAACGCATCTGTTCTGGGACAAGAAAGGAGCGTATGCTCATAAGAGACTTTGGGAAATCCCTTTCCCTGACGTTTAAACGCCTGGAGACCGAACAAGTGACGCGATGGAGAAAGAGACGCTTTCGTAATAGTTATAGTAATAGTTATCGTCCCAGTAACGCTAAGTTCGAGTCTGTTAGCGGGACTACTACTACTGCTACTTCTGTTACTCCTGTTACTCTTGTTACTAGTCGAGTGAGGGTAAAGAGGGGGACGTATATATGCACCAAGACTCATTATGCAGGCAGACAACGCGACACTATCAAAGGCAAACCATACACTTGTCCTCATTTTGAAATGAAGACCTAGGTCACTTTGCCAGAAAGACCTACGGAATTCAAAACTATTTAAACTCGAGAAAAGGAAAGCTTTGTGGGGAATATTGACTTTAGATGAGATTAGAATTTTTTTTTTTTTTTTTTTTTTTTTTTTTTGAAATTGGTTTTAATTAAATAATATTTATTTAAAAAATTTACTTATCAGATTAGAAGAGTTTTTAAAATAACACAAGTATATATTGAGCTGAAGAACAGAGCATGAGAAGAACAAGATGAGATGAAAGGACGTAGAAGTCGTCATTTAAAGTGACAACTGTACTCTCGCTGAATCGTGGAATCTTTCTATCCAATATCGAGGATGTTAAGCACAAACGCGTAAGAATATTGCAATTTTATAAAAATATCATAATATATGAATGAACGTGTGTTTTCTTGATATTGAATTTTAAAACGGAGGATGAGAAAAGGAACACACGAGTTTAAATATAATACAAGAGTACGTCTGGTTGTCTTCCGAAATACTTTATTTTATATACTGACGGTTTCTACGAGCGCTATTGTTTGCGTACTCCTCCACCCTTATCTTCTCTACAGAGCGGAGAAGCTAGCAAAAATGGAGCTGAGTTTGTACGGTGCCCTCTCATCCTTGTCAATTCAAAATCCACGCGGAGCTTGGGCTTTCAACTAGCAAAAGCCGAGCAACCTTTGAGAGACATTTATCGCCATTTCTTTTATTCCTACTCAAAAGTTATTTAAATGAGAAAATTATAAAAAGAATAGTCCTCGATAACTTTATAATAACTTTCTTATACATTTTCCCTTTATTCCTTTTCAAACTGTAAATCAAAGAACACAATTAATCTAACTTGATTGCTAAACTTGTCGCCGCTCAACTCATCTTTTTCTACTGGGAATCCCTTTCTTCCGATAGTATGAATTATTTTCTCAACTAATTATCGCCTAGATAAATTTTTTAAGACAACTTAATAAGTTTTATCATGAATAAAATTTATCATCTCATCTTATATTCATTTTTTTTTTTTTTTTTTTTTTTTTTTTTTTTTATGAAAATAAATTATATTAGGCTTTATGTGGGTATTTTAGGTCAAATCAAGTCATATTGGACCAAATCAAGCCATATTAGGTCATATAAAATCAGATGAAGCCATATTGGGTTAATTTAAGCGATATAAAATTAGGTTTCTGCCATATCAAGCCAAATGAAACCTAATTATGTCATATTAGGTCAGATATAAGCCATATTAAGTCTAATTTAAGCCATATCGGGTCAAATAAAGACAAATTAATGACACACCAGCCCTAATATATTCTTATCAGGCTTGATCAATAAATTTTATTACAAGTTTCTATCACAAATAAAATCTCTTAGCGTCCATTAATAGCAAAATTTGATGACAGCCCTTAGGCATCTTCTGAAATAAAACATCAAACCGCTCTAAGTAATTAAACAAAGTGTATAAAGGCAAAATGAAGATTTGAGATGTTATTGTATTAAAAGGACCTTTATAGTTAAACGTACATCAGGAAGAATGTATTTGGAAAGATGGATAATAAAACTCATGATATATCATCCGGGGTTTATACAAATCCAAAGACTGGTAACTCAGCTAACATCGTAAAGCATAACGATAACAGCGTCAATAGTAATCCTGATGATTAATCTCTTAACAAGAAATCCTTTGACCAAAACACGAACCGTAGATTTTATCTTCTGTCGATAAATCTGACGAGGTTCTCAGTATGAGTAGAGTAATGCGCTCATTAGCGATTCGGTGAATCCGATAAAAGATTCCGAATCAGAACATAATAGCGGAAAATGAATAATGGATTTGTAAATTAAAAATAACGTGGATTAATGTGCTCTAATTGCAGGTATCACATTAGTGACGGATTATAAATTAGCGAGGAGATATTATTTTTATAAATAAACTTAGGAGCACGCGAGCGCTAATTTCATAACGCTTATATGACGTTTGACAGTTAAATCCACGGAGGATGACTATCCCCTCTCTTTTTCCCCTGTTTGTCTCGAGACACAACCTAATGGGAGATATGAGATATCAAAGAAGTAACAAGTCACTTGCCCGTTAGAGGACGCCAGTGGGGAAAAGTCCAACAGGGATGAATAACTCACGGTTTGTGTACTTAGCGGTCAGCTGATCGATAGCTCAGATCGTGGCATCCGATCTGTGATGGCCTGAGTCACGCGAGCAGTGTATGTGCTCTAAAACGGTTTACTCTTTTATTCCACGCGACAAACCAGCTTCCACAGTTTGCCATCATGTCTTCTATTTGTTCATGCGGAAAATCTAATCGGTGAGCCGTAAGAGATGCCAGAAGATTCTATCTTTTCTATCGTCCGGACAGGAAGCTACGTTAAAGAAATTTATGGGGATATAATAAGACCTATTGAATAAATTAACCGTTATACTTGCTCTATATGCTTGATGGTATGTATGTATGTTTTTTTTTTTTTTTTTTTTTTTATTGTTTTATAGTTATTATTATCCTTGGTATTTAGTTTAGGCGTATTGTAGAAAAATAATACCGAGAACTGTGGAGAAGGATGAAAATTACAAATCCAAGTCGTATATTTCTGGTGGAGTTGGTCTGTAAGCGACTTCTCTACTTGTTATCACTACCACTTACGAGTGATAAAGAGACTCGGGCTGATACTATTTTCTAGCAGGCACATACGTCAAACACTAAGTGTTATTTTATTCCGAGAAATAATTCATCTTTTTCGTTTTGTTGAGGACTTTTTTTTTCAAATTCTAGCTCGACTCAATGTGAGGTCAATTATTATTTCATTTTTATTTTTTTCCGTCAATCTTTTCACTAGTTTTCATTCTAAATAATAAATCAAATCAATATTGATAACCATGCAAAAAATCAGAGCATATTAAGCCAGATATTGTCATATAAAGACATATAAAAACACTTTTACTGACGGGCATTTAACCTTTTATTGAATTTTAAACTCCCTTGGGGCATGAGTTCCCGAAATTCCAGAAAAGTAAACACCAAACTGAGAGTGTTGAGTAAACAATAATAACAATAATAGTGATTGGACAACAAATTTTAATTATGATACCACGGATGGGTATCTCACCGGGTGAACATTAATCGGCCGCGGTCTCTCGCTCGGTTTACCTCACCCCCACCGAGTGTCCTCGGTTCGTTTGTCCAGTGGCGCCCAACAGTCCGCCTTGCGGTAGTTATAGATTCCAAAGCTGGCTTAAATTAAGCCTGGATCCCACTAGTTTATATTTATAGCAAGCTAGGTAGGTATTCTGAAGTCCTGAAATCTGATTCATTCAACGACAAAATTGAGTATCACGGTGGTGGTAAATAAAGACTAAAGAGCCAAGTGAATAGTGGGTGGATTGAAGCTCGTCGTCGGCCGGCCGGCCGGCTGGCTTGGCTGGCTGGCTATTGATTAAACTGACAGGAAACAAAGATGTTTTATTTATAAAATTGAAAGGCACGTTGACAACGGAAAATCCATCATCTTGGTCACGCTTAAGATTCATCCTCTTGACTTACTGGTAAAACGACTCGGGTATAATATGACAAATACGATGACAAGCTTGGAAAAGTGTCTCTCAAGGAATATAAAGGCGGATAGAGGGTTAAGGGGAGGTATACGTCGGACGTAACGGAAAACCGAGAATGACAGGAGCTTCAAGAGGCAACTGGAGATGAGGAGCCGGATTTTAAAATAAATATTGAGGGTATAAGATGGAAAACAACCGGTAAGTGAGGTACACCCTCTGGCACATTAACCTTAACGACCTTTTAGGTGAGCTCGTGAGTTTTTTTTCATCTTCTACCCTCGGCAACTGTCGCCAGATTTTTTCTCCCTCATAGTCCTGAGATTCCCGTGTCGCCAGCTCAGCGTCTCTTAATGTTACCTTTTTCATCTAACCTTTTTTTCACCCGTTTAACATCACAGTGACTCTCTTCTTCCTCTTAATCTTCTTCGTCTTCTTCTGCTGCTCTTTCTCTACCCGCCAAAGTACTCGCTTTTCACGCCTCATTAGTATACCAACGGCATTTACATGAAAATACACAACATCATACGATAAGTAACCGGCAATAAGTATCCAGACGTTCATTTAGGGTAACGGGTTATTTATTTTCTTGGCTAATTCATTTATTAAATATAGAAAAGACCACGAGCTGGAAAGATGCCTCGAAGCCTCGGTAGATAATACTATTAATTTACTTTCAAGAATCGTTAAATTACGATGAAACTTTAAATTGGATATTTTATCGAAATATCTTTCGAGCTTTAGTTTTAAGACTCGCTTTTGCGTGGCGAGTTAGACTTTTTAGACTTACAGGGCTTTTTAAGTGTCTAAAAGGGATGGTTTTTGTAGAGGCTAAATGAAAAATATATCAAAATCCTTGTATCTTGTGAAATATTGACATTTTTAAGGATATAAGCTCATCCCAATGTTACTCTCATCAAAACCTTTCATTTAAGTACCTACATCAATTTTTCATATATTTATATATATAATATATATATATATATATATATATATATATATATATATATATATATATATATATATATATATGTATATATGAAAAATATATGAAAAAATGCATGTGGGTATCCAAATGAAAGCTCTTGCTGAGTATAACATCGGGATGAGCTTATATCGTTAAAAACGTCAATAAAAAATAAAATCCAAATTATCTAAACATCTAGATTTATTGTAAACTACGGAGTAAATGTATGATGTATCATTGGAAACAATGGGGATATTTAGGAAGCCATTTGACTGAAATAATCATTACTATTCATAGCATATTACAATAACGTATATCGCAACAAACTGGACATCTTTTTCGTTATCGTTATCAAGTTAGAGTGGAACAAGTTTTGCGAGTAAGATGGGTCGGAGAAAAAAAAAAAAAACTAAAATAAAAGTATCTGGAACGTTTATTCTTTTCCCTACCAATTGATGGCATCAGTTTGCGACCCTCGTTTAAGGGAACCCTCCTGCCTATATTCATAGGGACGATAGTATAAGCACTGAAGAACCGACTTACTGATAAAACGATCTCTTTCCTCTCGATCTTTATTGAGATTCAAAATAAGACAAAAGTAAACTAAAGTTAAAAAAAAAAAAAAAGGGAATTATCTTAAAGGCATTGATTCGACATCGAGAACATTTTCTGTTGGTAGGATGCAATGTTTTAACTTGCTAAGTCACTGTGTTTTTTTATGCAAACCTCTAAGATTGGCAAGACTGGAATAACCAATCGCAGCGTTACAATTATTGCGGAGACCGTTGACGAGCTGGAAAAAGGTGAAAAATATCACCAATGAAGACTTTAGTTACTTTTTTAAGAGAAACTTTTATTTTCCGGCGGCCTTACATTTCCAATGCAGATAACTACCACCGGGAAAGAGGTGTCGAGATGACACGCCGAGCTACCAGGAATAATCAGACAAGAAGAAAAGAAGCCGAGGGAATGAGAAATAAAGATACGCTGGAGGAAAAACCGACCCTGGGGAATGGGTGGTGAGAAATGAAAAAATAAAAAGAAAAAAAAAAAAAGATTCGACACATGGGGCCACAGTCGCTTAATGACATTTCTTATTTCCAATGTAGACATCCAAGACACTCGTTTTCTTTATGTCATTAATATCGACCCAGTCTGGTTATTATTTTAAGTGAGCGTGTCTGCATCTAATTATACAGAGATAATTAACGGAGCTTTTTATATTCCGCATACGTTATATTTGACGACATTTCAAACCGAAGATTAGAATAACTCTCTGGAGACTTATGCTCGGAATTCTGATGATATTGTATAAGAACTTGCGTTCTTGCGTGGGGAAAACTGGGGACCTACTAAGGTATCGACGGGGGAGGTGTTACGTACCTAGATTATAAATTATTTCAAATTCAGGTGAAATAATTTGAAGTAATTCCAAAAAAACACTTTTTTTTGGTTTTTTTTTTTGGCAACGATAACTCACGAACAAATCAACCGATTTTGACCTGCTTGGCGGCGATCGGCGTGGTTTTTTGATGTCAAAATCTGAGTAATTTTTGGAATCGATCGATACAGCCGTTTAAAAGTTATTCCAAAAAAACTACATTCAAAAAAAATTTTTTTTTTCGGGAAGTAAAAAAACTCATTAATAATATTTTTAAACGACATTAACAAATGCATAAAATTTGACAAAAGTCAGCAAAAAAGATTCTAACGGAAAACATTGTAATGTTAGTCAGAAGTTAAATGCATTTTAATCGTTAATTGTGAATCTCCATACGCAAGCAGCTGGTAAAACAAGGGATGTTAACTTACCAAAGATTTAAAGAGCGTCGGTGAAGATCAATATTATGGTACTCAGTTTCTCTCCCGCAGGATAACTAGTATGTTGTAAATCAAACTAACTTTTGTTATTAAAAGCCCAAAAAAAGTTGATTTTCTATTTAACATCCCCGGAAGATGAACATAACTTGGTCCGTAAACTTTTCAGTTAAAAGTTTATCAACCTGGAAGATCTGGTGCGTTATTCAGATAAAGAAAGTGTTATAAAAAGTCGGTCGTTACCTGAAAATCCACTCGACAAAGGATCATTCGATGTCTTGATTGTCCTTTCAAGGATAATGAAGAAGAATGAAAAATGGAGGAGTCATTTTTTCCTCTCATCGGGCAGCTTCTCTCCAAAGTGCTCTTCAGTCAATCGAGAAGATTTGAATCTCGCGCCAAATGGAAGAATAAAGAGCGATCGGAATGGGGCAAAAAGCTCCCTTTGAAGGAAGCGAAAAAACGGTTGTTTAATGAAGAGAAAGTGAGTATAAACGATGCCGATAAGTTAATGGAACCCCAAGAAAATAAATCGAATTGATTGGTGGTGGAGGGTCCTCAAATTACTGGCCATTAGATTGTTAAAAGTACTGAGCACCCACTGGCTTATTAAGTGGTTGGAAAACATTTATCGATTATTAACAAATAGAACAAGATATTAACTGACACGAAATCTCAATTATCCTCTTTTCAACAAACATATCGATGGTAAATATATATATATATACATAATAACTGGCTGGGTGCTGGTACCATCTCAGGCGTCCGATCAAATTACCAAGTCTTTGAAAGCAACCAATTGAAAGCACAGCAAACTACACCGGAAATGGAAACCGATTAGACAACTGAATCCAGTCGGGCTTCAAGATTCGTCTCACTTCGGACAATACTTCTGAAGTAGCGTTATTCATACCTCAATTGGTCTTAGACTCTTAACTTACATTACAATCATCATTATCATCATCATTTCAAACAAGTTTCAAACAGACCATATATGGCCATATCAAATCATGCAAGAAGCATAAAATGTTTTTCACAAGTAAATTAGAATTCTTTTGACTGATTTAAAAGTTTGCTCAATTTGAGAGCACGTTACACTATTTAGTTATTTGCACAATGGATTGATTATGATAACTGCTACGATGAATATTCAATAGAATAAATATCAGCTTAAGTTACTGAAACTCTGTCTATTGAGTTTAGATGTCTTATTATCTTTAATAAATACATATGAAATGTGAAGCTTAATGAAAACAACCAACAGTTGAAATAACGGAATTCAGATTACCCAAGATTGTACTCCAGAGTTATTAAATATTTGATTGTCCTTGAGGTTATAGGCCCATTTTATCGATCATAAATATTTACAGCTCTTGAATGTTACGAGCAATGATTACAAGGTATGTCTTTTTCGAGGTTTCTACGTTGGATCAGCTGAGGTTATATTGATTTAACTATAGCGATATACGATATACGATATACGATATACGAGTAAGAGTGTAACTATGGGTATTGCTGGTATATTGCCGAGAAGTTTGTATCGACTTTAATATATATCGGCTTAAAGAATAAGTGTCTTTAATTTAACGCCAAAGAAGCTCTAGGGCATCGTTGTGCATTGGACGACCAACGGAAAAATAATGGAGACGTAGTATTGGAACCTCACAAATCTCAGCCCTCGGACACGAGACAATACTTTTTTAGTAGCTCTATTTCATTTTCTTTTCCGTTGGTGGAACCTATTTTTATCAGAGTAATTTCAAAGATCTTGTGATTGAATATCGATTGACACTTTAGCATTGAGAGCCAGTTTCAACTTTTAAATGATAAAATGATAAAGATGAACAGATAATTAATAATAAATAATTATCTAGACAATTAAATTACGATTATTTTATTACAAATATTGTTTTTGTGGTATAATAGAGATAAGTAATGACTGTTGGGTTATCGGGAATTTGAAAAGCCGATAGTAATCGATGGCTGAGAGAAGGGTCTTAATTAATTCCGGGTGAATCGACTTTAAACATATATTATATCCTACATTGGAGTATAGAGTACACTAGCGTAGTAGAATGTATATAGTATGTAGTCTAGAGGGAGAACTGATAGGCATCTCAGTGGTTCGTGTTGGGAATAGCCGGATAAGTAGTTGCGGACGTTACCTTTCGTGAGAGCAGCTCGTTTAATGATTTTAAAGATCAGATGCGCTAACGCGTTAATTACTGTTCTCATTGTTGAACAATTTTTATTATTTGTTTTTAAATAATGACTGTCAATCCGCGGAATTAATTGATCAATTAACTGGTCGAATTTGAATAACAAATATCATCAATTTTTACCCAGACACTATCTACGATAACTTTTTTGAAGGTAAACTATAAATTCCAGGGAGACCCTTGCTTGCGGCTTTCATGGGAATCCCTGGTATTTCCCTAAATGATTGAGTAGCTGCGCTAGTTTTGTCGCTGAGATTTTTTTTTTCTTCGATGTGCTGTGTTCGAGTGAAAAAAATATTTTGTGTGTGTGTGTGTGTGTGTGTGTGTGTGTGTGTGTGTGTGTGTGTGTGTGTTTGTGTGTAGAAAGTAAAGGGAAGAAAATAAAAGTAAAAAATTGTCGAGGTGCAGAAACGTAGAATAAGAAAGCTTGAAGCGCTACTGAAGGGATGATGGCTCGAATGAGGAGAAAGAAGGAAGAACCAAGAAAGAAAATAAGAAAGACACGAGATGAAGCAACGAGTTCGAAGGAAGTTTTGTTCACCGGCTTTCCGTGGCTAACTTAATTTAAAAATACAAAGAATTCTCTCCCTTGGAAATGAGCAAAGACGTACTTTATTTCTCACTTCGTGAATAGTTTCTTCGCGTCTCATAAAAAATACACAAACACCCGATGATTGTTTTTCGCAAATTCCTCCCTTACTTTTCTCTTTGTTTGTCTTGGGTATGAATTATTTTGAGCTTTTACGCCAAGTTAGATATTTATACACTCTAAAATTAATTCTATTGAGAAGTTAAAAACTCCATCAGACACACATGCGTCTAATGGAGGAGGAAAATAAAAAAGCCCGAACAAGGTGCCTTGTAACCAGAACCGGTGAGATCTCTACAACTATTGTAACTTAATTTAAAAATACAAAGCATTTTCTCCATGGGAAATAGACTAAGTCTCAGTATTTTTCCTTTATACCTTTTGGCTTTCCGATACCCCAAGAGTGCGCTTGTTAACCTCTCGGCTTTCTTCTTATTTCGAGTGTTTTTATCCAACTCTTTGTTATTTAATGCCGCCAATCCCACTCAAAACTTTTCTTCTTTGGTTAATTTTCAAGGCCTTTTTCCGGTTAAATTCTATCCGTAAAAAATTTTTAGTTAGCACATGGATAAAATTGGTCAAACCGTTCAAAACACACGTCACCCACGCACATACATACATACAGACATACTGGAAATCTATATGGTTGTCATAAGGAAATATTTAAAAAAACGACTCAAATAAATTGATTTATCTGTGACAAACACTTCTTCTTTTTTTTTTTTCTATGCAATGGCTTTGTAAGTTCTGAAATTCCACCACCAGAAGCAATAGATGTTTATTCGAAAACAAGAGGAAGCTTTTGATGTTGATGCAGACATAAAGCAGAAGCATCCAGAGAAGCTAAAGGTTGTGACAAGCATACATTTTGTGTACTCATATTACCCGCATAGTTGTCATCATCCCCAGTGTTAAACTGGTTCAAGTTCTTGTAATCTGCTTTTTCCCTTTCGAGGCGCCCTGTCAACACTTGTTTCCCTCGGATTTCATCCCGACTACTGAATATGCCAGGCAACTGTCAACCAGCTCGACAAAGGCCCACTAAAATTCCCCCTCTGCTGAAAAAAGATTGCATTAGAAGATTATTTATGTGAATTCAACTCCGAAGTCAATTTCGTCAATGAGATTCATCTGATCCTCTCAAATTTACTCAATGAAATGGAAGAGAGGAGCCAGAAGGATTTAATGTTTATTTTTTTAATCTTACTTTCATCTTGGAGATCAAAACCTGGATCGATTGTCCGTAGATCACCATCAAATCATTCGTTGCTTAAATCAAGCTCAATCCAACGAATGAGAATATAAAATACTCCAGGGCAATGGGTTTTACGTTTTACTATTTTATTTGATTACAAAAGGACATACATTATCGACTTTGCGTGTCTCGTGCGAACCAGCTGCCAGCAATACACTGAACGATGTACACCCGGATTTAAACTCAATCGACTTTGACTCAAACCCAAACAATTTTCTACTTTGTCGAATATCGATTTAGGAGTCCAAGTACTCGGAAATACGTTTCTCTGTACTTTAGATAAAATAAATCCTTCAATTTAATTTATTCTCATGTGTGTGTGTGTGTGTGTGTGTGTGTGTGTGTGTGTGTGTGTGTGTGTGTGTTATCCTTACGTACACAATTTTTGATGTACCGATACAGAAATTTACAATATAAGGTTTGATTTAATCCTTTTATACAATTTATACAATTCAAAAAGCGCGCCAAAACTCTCAAGAAGCGCATCCGCGCGCCTCTAACGAAGGCGTCATGTAAGCTTGGACAAATTCGACTGACAATGACTTTTTATGCGTCCTGCGATGGTTTACGATGGAAATTAGCGATATTGGGCTATGTTAGACCAAATAGAGACATGTTAAATATTATATGTGGCTCCTCCGGGAATTTTTCCGCCATTGATTTGTTTTGAAGACTTTATTATCTTTGTTGCTCTGTCTAAAAAAGACAGTAGGAGGTGAAATCGCGGGTAAGGTACTAAAACTCAGTTTATGGTCGACAAACCTCAGGTGAGACCTGCTGGTAAACGGAAATAGACGGCAGTAATGGGGAATAGTAAGTGCGAGAAACGATACAGTCTGAGGAGATGTGGAAGGGGAAAAAGGATAAAATTCCAGACTGGATCTCTTATAAGGCGTAATGGCAGGCATAACCTTTCGAGATATATTACCATGAAATCACCCAGCTTCTTATTCTACCGGCAAGTACTCAGGTTTAATTAACCAGTGTATAGACCTCTATCTTATACGATACTGTAAAGCTCCACACTGATTCTGGTAAGAAATGGCCCATTACAATTCGCTTTTATACAAAAGTATAAACACTCGGCGTCTTACGCAACATTGGATCGATTAGCAGTAAAACTGTTCAGTAGGAGATTGATAAATAAAACGCCAATCATAGGTGGGTGATTTGAAGTATATGTATATACGTGAAAGTTTTGCTAAATTGATTCTAGTTGCGGTTAAGTTTCTTTTTACAATTGTAAAATACTCTTGACACTTTGGACATTGAATTTGGGTGACTGGTAAACCAATGTAATCAGGAGTGACCACGTGAAATCAATTTAAATTTGAAAGGACCTGCCGAAATTCAAATCCACTTGGCTAGGGTGAGGAAAAAAGTTCGAAGAAGCTGTATCTTGGTCACTTTAAAATGAAATTCTTACCAAGTTATTCTGGGGCTGAAGCTGAAGTGAGATTGGAAAGAAAATAAATAACTATTGGAGACCAACAAACTGACTGGTATATAAACGCGTCATCGGAACAAAGCTCCTGTTGAAACGCCTTAGCAGCGTTTCAACCGATTTAAGATTGCACCAGTAACGTCCTCACAAAGAGTAGTACACTCTTTCATGGACCCAACATCAACAAATGTAAGGTATATACACCCTCGTTCTTTGGCACTCTTCGACCCTCCTTCTCTTTCCGTCCCTGTTTGAGCTTTGTAGCTAAGCGCTGGTTTGCCGCCCCGTATTCGTCTTTGATCCTTCCTTCCGGAGATCTAACACTGGACTTATCCAGAGGAATCCAAATCCAGGAGGTCTTGTGTGAAGGCATCCTCACTGTCTGGATACTCCAAAGGAAACGATCTCTTTGGGTTTTTTTTTTTTTTTTTTTTTTTTTTTTTTGCCACGAGCCAACAAAACCAACAACGGGATCTACGCGGGAGGTGTTATAAATTATTTGAAATTCAGGTAAGTTTAGATTTTCAAAACATCTAAAATTTATTTAAAAAATTAAAATAATCGCTATTAATTCTGAAAAATCGACTCTGTAATTTTTTTAATGAAAAAAGTGCTAGGCGTCTGATGGATTTGAATCCGGTACCTTATGAATGGCAGTTTTCTACGCTATTCACGGCTGTTATGTAAGTCCCTTCTTACAAGGTCTTCTTATTGACGTTCTAATTAGCAAATCTAATTGCAACATTAAAATGTTAAAAAATGAAAATATTTTGCAACATCTATAAAAATTTGCCAAACAGTTAAATTAACAATACCTAAAACAAACCCTTTGCGGTCAGTTAGAGTTAGCAGTAGTTCGTGATTTAATAAAAGCTCTGTCAGTAGGAGCAAAAAGAATGGATATAATTATCGAATTGGATATATAAAACCTCGAAGTGATGGAAGAGGTATGAAAGATAAATTAGTTCATGTGAATGTTCTCGAACTATTATAGACGGAATAGATCGTCGTTTTAATTAAATCCATGCTCGACTGCCGATGGCCGAGGCTTGAAGAGCTGTAGCACCCCCGGCGGAGTTTGTCATCTACCCTAAAACGGATTAACGCGACGTTGAGTAATCCCCTCACCCAGGAGTAAAGTAACCAGAGAACCCAGAGAATGCGCGATCTAACGAAATTATCTATTCGTTACTTAACTTAACTACGGTGTAATGAAAAATAAAGGAAATTACTAAAAGCTCTTATGAATATAAAAAAAACTCTTTAATATTAGCTTCACTTACTGTTTCTTTTTTACTCTAACTCTTTTCTGTTCCTTTTCGTATCCTCTTTTTACCCAATCCATCTCTTAAAGTTCTTGTTAAACTAATTAGTTACCGAGTTTTAATTGAATCTTTTTAATTGCGGACACCAGGGCGGGATGTTTAGATGAGACAAACTTTTGGTTCCACACGGTTCACCTATTTCCAAGTTGATTTATATAAATCCGAGAGATACCTTTTTCACTGGGGAATATTTCGCCCTTACCGCTCACTTATCTCTCAGCGTAAGAGCCGGCTCTGGTATTTCCGGGTTAAGTTGAAAGCTAATAGCACACTCCCACTATTTTTATTCCGCCAAGCTCGAGTTCATTTTCAGAGTTGTTAATTCCTTTTCAATCGGTGGAAAAAAAAAAAAAAATTCTCTTCACTTCTCTTCTCTTCTCTCGCTGATGTAAGTTCAGTACCCGCGGATCCTTAAGCCTGGCGCCCATTAAGAAGCTTTAAATGGCCCGCTCAACTGAGAACACGTCTTTTAAGCCATCTGTCTTTTAGGAAAGTGAAATCATTTATCGGCATGAGTAACTACGACATTTCGCAAAGTGTTTTAGATATTCTAACCTTCGAAAACTTAACGCACTGACATTTTGGTTCCCTCCAGCGAGACAAGAACCACAAAGGCTGATGCTCTTGTAGTTATTACGCTCGTTACGATGAGAACGATGAAGGGTTCGGAGGTAAAATCTATTTTATATTCTCTCAAAAGACGGAGACAAGAGGCCGGATAAGTCTCGGAAGAGGTGATACCAGTATTTCCAAGGGGTAAGCATGAGATAAAACCACGGAGGGGGAGGAAGAGCGAACCCCAAACCCGGTTGAATATTCTGATGCACATGGCCGATCAATAAATTGACGCAATTCCTAGAAAGCCGGTTCTAGTCCCACTGGAGATCCTTCTGTATATCCATTACGATTCTACTATTCAACACCCAACCCGAATGATTATCATGCCCATGCATATTCCTCTTTATTGTATATTTATCATCAGTATTCCAACGGCTCAGCTCCACCAGTTATAACAACCGGCTAAGGGTATTTTCATTTCAACAGGAATTCACTTATTCCCATATTTCTTCCTGCTTCGGTCTGTTTTTGCTGGAAGTGTCTTATATTTAGTGATAAGTTTCTTTAGATTTTTATAAAACACTAGAAATCTCAAAATCACTGCTTTATTAAATACCCACATGCATTTTTCATATAAAGTGCAAGTATAATGAGCGCTTAAGTATGGAATTAGTTGTAGGGATTAGTTGTTGGCCTTTAAGGTCAACTGTTTTCCTAATTTTTTTTTTAATAAAATAATAACCTTGAAGCAATCCTCGGCACAGACAACACAACCCTGAATTCCAAATAATTAATAACCTAGGTACGTAACACCTCCCGCGTCAATACCATAGACCTCCTGGATATCCCGGATCCCGAAGATTGTTTATTCAAAATAATTAATAAAACTAAAGTCTGCCTGAATATACTGTTACTATTTAGATAAAATGTATTTACTAGATAGTAAATTATCTCCTCTCTTCTGGATGTGGATGTGGCTGGCGGATGCTCGGCTCATCCTCGAAATATTAGTTGTGAGTGAGATAACAACAACAACAACAACTCACGGCGTAACTGAAATAATTAAATTCCAGGATGGAAACCCAACAGAGAGGGCCAAAGGTCCTCGCTTCTCCAGTAATATTATAATTAAAGTATACATTTGCCATTTCTCTAAGTACACCTGGCCCTTCTGTTATGATTTACACTCCGATGGTCATACCATTGTTAGTATTTGAACCGTAATTGCATTCCCGTTTAGCCTCCGCTCTATATATAGACGCAAGACGTTAAATTTTCCGAATTATTATTTCATTCCTTTTTTTTTAAATAATAAATTTTAATTTTAATTATAATTTTAACTTCAATTAACCTCAACAACAACTACGGGTCCAAATTAAGATGGCTGCAGTGTCAACCAATCAAAAAAAAGGGAGAGAGACATCTATATGTTTATGACAGATGCAAATGAGCAAACTGTAACCTATTGAACAGAACGTTATCTATTTTGCGCCGATAATTAACATTAAAACAATTGCTCATTTAAATCACCTGAAGGCGTCAACTGTTAATTTTAATACGCCAATAATTTATTGGTCTATTAAGTAGAAGAGTCGTGATTGGATAACAATCCCCCGGAGCTTCTGCAATTAATTAAACCTCGTACAAACTAACACAGGAAATTATATAAACAAATATCAACACAAGTGTTATTTGTTTAATTAACTTCCAGTTAAAGTCTATTGATAATTTTTTAAATTATAACCATTTAAATTAATCAGCTTTTATGCAGTGCGTCTTTTTATGCCGGATCAATCCCGGAGGATTATCGGATCGACTATTCTAGTGGATCAGTTGGATCAACTCGAGGATTTTCTTATCCATACTTCAAGAGTGTTAACTCCTTTTTGTCTATTTTTACGATTAAATTATCCGAGGTTATTTATGATCGATATCAATCTTCAAAGTGCTTTTAGTGGGTGAGAAAAAAATTTCCAATACTTATTTTTATTACAGGCTTTGTCAAATTTAATGAAAATTTGACAAGTATAGTTGATTAAAAAAAAAAAAAAATTTTTATTTATATTTTAAAAATTAACTCTCTGGTATTGAGAAGATTTAGGGATAATGCGCCACCTGTCGGAATTTTTGGAGAACTAATTTTTTTTTTTTTTTTTTTTTTTTTTTTTTTAATTATATTTAGGTGTTTAAAGGCTAACTATTGTTAATTTTAATAGAATCAACATATTTACTCACACGTGGCTGGATTAGGCAGTGCTTGAGTCTTTTGTATTCTTCTTTCTTGTTCTTATTGGAGGATTTCGTCCTCTACTTAGTCAACTTTCATTTCTTATTCCTTTACACTCTCACCGAGTGTTCTACCAGAAGCGAACAAAGTTGTGCAAGTCAGATAGGCAGAACAAAGTCTTAACAAAGTACCTCGAGCTCAACTCCGGCTGGCAGTTAAAGAGTGAAGAAATACAACGAGTACGATTGCAATTGAATCGACATTCTATACCAAAGACGAGGAGCTGCCGTATTTCATTTTACTTCTATTCTAAACTTGCAATACGTTTTATATTCATGATTCATTAAGAGATTTCTCGCCTGTTCATTTGTGCAGTCAACGTGGATTTGCAAATTTAATTGTTTCGCTTAAATTGCGGTTAGAATTATACATTTGATACTTCAATTTTTTATTAACAAAGAGGAAATAGAAAAAGAAATAAACTTTCAATCCGATAATTAAAATATCCGGTTATAAATTTATAAATAAAATTTGAATATAAATATATATATATATATATATATATATATATATATATATATATATATATATATATATATATATATATATATATATATATATATATCTTCCCACTGTTTTACATTTACTTAAATCTTTTCTCTGGAGCCCTTGGATCCTTAAAAACGCTTCGCAAATACCTTACGCTGATTTGAGTGCTCACTCAAATAAAACCACCAGTCGCTTGAATATATAAATACTGAATAATATTCTTGTTATTTTTTCGGGATACTGATAATCGGTTCCCCTACTAAGCCCATGAATAACAATAAATTTATTTATTTATTTATTGACGGTTCGACTTTTATATTGTCCAATCGATTTATTTTTTTTTTTTTTTTTCTATATTATAAAGAAATATTTTTTATTCAAAGAAAAAAATTTCTTTACACATTTTTTCTTTTTAAAAAGAAGATTTCTTTGATAAATTTTTTTTTTTTTTTAATATTTCTTCTTTTTTGGGTGATTTTCAACGAGCTGTAACTCCGAGAAAAATGATCGTACAGCAAAAAAAAAAAAAAAAATAGCAAATTGTAGCTCCAAGTGTCTAGTTTTCAGATATGACCATGAAAATTTTTTATCATGTTCGGGTCTGGAGAAATCCTAAGAAAACTACAAAAAAAAAAAAAAATTTCCAAATTTTTTCTCGTCTTAAAAAAGGTCTACGGGCTTCAAAAAATTTTTTTTCCATTGTTTCGCTGAAAAGCTTTTTTAGAAAATTTAATGCCCTTCAATTTGACGTAATCAAAAAGCCTGTACGAAGGGGAAATAATAATCGTATAAGAAATCTGAGGACGGTTTTGAAAACTACACGATATTCTCTATAAGATACCGTGGATGGATAGCTTTTGTCAAAAAAATTTTTTTTGGATTGAAAACTTTGATTGAAAAAACGGCTTTTGCGAATTTTTATTCGCATAATTAAGGATATTTAAATTGTATTAAATTGTATGTGATTGATTTTATTAATAAATATTAATTTATAAAATTAAAAGACGGAGTTATTTATTTCTTAGCCTTTTTGTCTCCAACAGGAACCTTGGTGACATCATCAGGGTTTTCAGCGGCGTCCTTAACTCTCTTGGCTCTGATTCCGACCAATCTGGCATCAGCGCGAGCTTTACGAAGAGTCACGTAAGCCGAGATTTTCTTCTCTTCCTCGGTGATTACGCGGGCCTTGGCTTTAAGAAGAGCTTTCTGACGAATTGGCATTATTTCGCCACGCAGCTGGGTGGCTACCTTGCACTCTTCTTCAGTCGAATCTCCCTTCTTCGGCTGTTCATCGATCAATTATACATTAGTACATTTTTAATTGTTTAAATATTAAAAGAAAATTAAATTTAATAAATTAATTTACCTTCTTAGCGTTCTTGGGGAAGAGAATCAACTTGGAGCGATATTCCTTCAACCTAGCGACATTAATTTGAAGAGATTCAATTGATTTATTGCGTCTGCGATAATCAACGGCTATTCCAATCGTTGGTGCTTCTCGGCGATTTATACCAGCAGCTTTGAGCTCCTCTAATGTGAATCCTCGGCCCTGGCGTACTTTAGTATGGTACCTGACAGTCGGGCATCTTACAATTGGTCTCAAGCGCTTGACAGGGCTAAAAAAAAAATATTTTTATAATTTATATATTCATTTATTTCAATTTTCATGTGAAATTTTTCTTAAATATATTTTTTAAAAATTAATTTAGCAGCTTTTAAAAATTTTTTTTTTATTTTAACATGTCTGATTTTTTTAGAAATAATTTTTTGAATAAAAAAATTGATGAAATGTCAGATAATTAAATTATAAAAAAAATTATCAATACCGTGGAGCGGCAGCTCTCGCTTTTTTAATTCTGTTATTTTTCCGTCTCAATTTTCTGGCAGGTTGGTTGAACCAAGTCCTGACATTTTGCTCCCACGTTTTATGGAAGTGCCCATTGGGCACCATGTTGTTGCGTTTACCCATTTTGAGTCTGCAAAATAAAATTTTTTAATTAAAAAATTCTTAACAAATTTAAATAAAATTTTTATTTGTCAACACATGTAAAATATAACCTTTATGTTACCAAATATTACTTTATCAATTTATTATATCAAAATTACTTCAAATAAATTATTTATTATTAATAATTTATTTAAAAATTACTTTTTAAATTATTTAAGTTAATTATTTTATTAAAGATCTATTTTTTATTATAAAAATTAATAAAATAATATTATTACATACTTTTGCTAAGGACGGCCGCTGTAAGAAAAGACGAAGCTGTCCGATCGATTGGAGCGCTGAGCGCCGCCATTTTAATGTCAGTAGCGCGCAAGATTTAAATTTAATAATTATTCAAAAGATTTTTCTATAAAAAAAAAAAGTGTTGTTTTTTTTGCACGTAAATTTGGAATTGTCGAATTATTTAGGACGTGAGTGATGATATTTTAGTGCCAATTAGTTATTTAAAGAGCTTTTTTTTAAATGTTGTTAATTTATTCATCAAATAAAAAATAAAACAGTTCCTGCAATATCAACAGTGTGCAAAAAAATGTGATGTGAAGATTTGAGGTTAGATGTCAACAATAATACAAATTTTCATCATTTCTATCAAAGTAAATAATTAATAACAATTATTCAGTAATTACATTGATTAAAATCAAAATAATAAATATTTTTTTAATTTAATTTTAAAAAATTTTTTTTAATAAAAAAGTGACAGGTTAATTTTGAATTTGTTGTAAAAAATTTTTATTATTTTGTATTTTTAATTAAAAATAATTTACTGAAATTGAAATCAGACATTTGATTATTTATAATTTAATTAAAAAGAAATTCAATGTTTGATGATTTAATTAATTTTTTAACAATTAAATCATGGCAAAAAAAAAAAAAAAATTATTAAAAATAATTGACATGTAGAAAATTTAATAAATTAAAAAATGCAATTTTTTAAAAACAACTTTTTTTTATTAAATAAAATTAATAAATAATCAAGTGACAGCTAAATTAAATATTCTAAAAAATAATAAAAAGACTTAATAATGTTTCAGAGTAACCTAGCATCATTTAAACAAGGAGGGATAAAAAAATGGCGAGCTTAGGAGGTAAAGTAGTATCAAACTTACGAGATAAATTTCGAATAATAAGCAAGGACTCAGTGCACTGGTTCCCGGGGCACATGAGAAAGGGTCTGCGTCAAATGCAGCAAAACTTAAAAAACGTCGACTGCGTAATAGAAGTGCACGACGCGCGAGTTCCAATATCCGGTCGTTGCCGAGATTTCCGTAACACAGTGAGTGGATTGAAGCCGCACATCTTGGTGTTGAACAAGAAGGACCTGGCAGACCTGACCAGAGCGGAGGAGTACCGCAAGGCGCTGGCGGAGGAGGGTTTCGAGCACGTGATCTTCACTAATTTCAAGAACCAGAAGTGCCAAGGGATGCAGTCGATCCTGCCTCTGGCGATTAAACTAATCGAGAATTCTCCGAGATACAACAGAGCTGAGAGTTCTGACTTCTCCGCGATGATAATCGGAGTCCCGAACGTGGGGAAGTCCTCGCTGATAAACCGGCTGAGGAACAAGCACCTGCATCGTGGAAACGCGACTGCCGTCGGCGGGGTCCCGGGAATCACCAGGTCGGTCCTCACAAAAATAAAAATCTCCGAGAAGCCTCCGGTGTTTGTTTTAGACACTCCGGGGATCCTCACGCCCTACGTCCGGGACGTCTTCTCCGGGCTGAAGCTCGCTCTGGTCGGCTGTCTCCAGGACCACCTCGTTGGCCAGGAAATCATCGCGGACTTCCTCCTCTTCTGGCTGAACAAGCAGCGGAAGTTCGAGTACGTTGACCAACTCAAGCTCTCCCAGCCGAACGACCATATCCTCGAAGTCCTCACGGAGATTGCGATTAACTTGAACAAGACCAAGAAGATCAGGAACTTCGACGGACAGAGAATCGTCAGGCCTGACTACATCTTCGCGGCCGAACACTTTATCAGGATTTTTCGCAACGGCGAGCTAGGCCCCGTTTGTCTTGACGACGATATTATTTAGTTTTTCTGTTTTTATGTTTGTATTTTAAATATATATTAACTCAGCAAGTTAATGCCTTTCCCTTTTGGTAACTCAACCCCCTCTACTGCTCCTAATAAGCTGACTTTCTTTTTCAGTCCTACTTTAAGACACTTTAATTTACTGTTAGACGTCAACAGTTTTCCTTTATTTATTTATTTTAATTTATTATTTTTTATTATATTCAGTTGCAGCTATGTTTGCAAGGGTCACTTTTTATCCGACGTTAGTCTATAATGTGTTCATGGAAAAAATTAGCTCCAGAAGGTGGTGGGATAGAATTGATGATACTGTCATTCTTGGGGCTTTGCCTTTTAGATACATGACTAAACAGGTTAAATTTTTTTAATTTATTTAAAAAAAATTAATAACGGGATGAGTTTATATTTTTAAAAATATCAATAGTTTACGAAATACAAGGTAATTTAATTTTTGCAGCTAGTTGATGAAGAAAAAGTCGTGGCTGTAGTGTCAATGAACGAAGACTATGAGCTAAAACTTTTTTCAAATTCCGCTGAGGTAAGCATAATTTAATTTAAAAAAATTATTATTAAATAATAATTGTATTTTAAAACAGGAGTGGTCAAAAAACGGAGTCCAGTTTCTCCAGCTGTCAACAACAGACATTTTCGAGACACCTTGTCAAGAAAAATTAGAAAAAGGAGTAAATTTTATCAACAAATTCAGAGTTGACGAAAAAAATCTTGGAACAGTGTACGTTCATTGCAAAGCTGGACGAACACGCAGCGCGACACTCGTCGGATGTTATTTAATGAAGGTAATTTTTATTAAATAATTTTATTATTAATTATTTTTCAGACGAATAATTATTAAAAAAAATTACCAGAGACACGGATGGACTCCAATTGAAGCCGTGGAATTTATGCGGAGCAAACGGAGCCACATACTCCTGCACACTGCCCAGTGGAACGCGCTGAAAACTTTCCACAGTAGAATTAAAAATTAAAATAAATACTTAGTTAATTTTTAATTAATTATTCTTCTTGATTTTTAATTTTTTAAAATACAGAGCCGCAAATTTTTCCGCTTCAGCGGCAGCTTCTTCGGCTTGGTTTTCTATTTTGTCTTTAGAAGTTCTCACAATTTTTATGTGAGACGTACTCAAAGGGTCTTCGTCGCCAAAAGTGCCTAATTCTACAGGCAGGACTTTATTTATCGACTCCATCCAAAGCTTAGCGTTGAAATAAGTCGACTGGAACTCCTAAAAAAATTTTTAATCAAAAAAAAAAAAAAAAAAAAAAAAGATAAATATTTATATTAATTTTAAAATTACCTTAGGCACAAAACAGCGAGCTCGGATTTTCTTTTTTGACATCACAATTAAAAACATCGGCAAGTTGTCGCAGTAATTGTACGCCAGTTGAAGAGGAACGCTTTCAGGTTCAATGTCGTTGGACTTCATGCAGTGAATTACGCAACCGTCGCTTTTTTCTACTGCTCTTTCAATTTCAGACTTCATAAAGTCGATTATTATCTCTTTTTTATCGTTTTTACCTTTTACATCGACCAGGTAGTTTAATTGTGTTTTGGTTTTTGCGTTTTTGGCTTGGGGACCGGTTACAGCTTTTATTAGGTAGTCATGAGATGATTTAGGGTGGACTTCGGTGATACAAAAATTTTTTAAGACACCTGTGTTGTGTACATGAGTTCCGCAGCAAGCTTCTCTGTTAAAAAATTAATTTTTATTATTTATATATTATTAAAAAAAATTTTTTTTTAAATATTCCAATCTAATAAGTATAATTTAAAAATAATAAACTTTACCTCGACTTTAATTCACCATCAACATCAACAACTCTCAATCCAGTATCTGGATAAACTTCTCCAGGAATTAAGGTCAAATTTTTCTGATTCATCAACTCCAAAGAGCTAATCCCCTCGGTTTTGACATCTAAATTTTGATTAATACACTTATTAACCAGCGAGTCCAGCTCCTGGCAGTGCTGAGGCGAGAACTTTTTTCCAAACGTGCTGAACCTGAAGATCAAATCCAGCGGAGTCACGACGCTGATTCGCTGAGCTACAGCGGGAAATATTTTCCTGAGCCCGGCGTTCAGCAAGTGTGTAGCTGTGTGGTGCATCATCAAATTAACACGCCGCTCACTGTCAATCTTAGCTGTTACTTTTTTATTTTTATTATTAACTTCCACAGGAGAATCAAAGGTTCCGTAATGGAGTACGTAACCTTCGGACTTTTCAACAACTGATACTTTAAAAAGACTGTTTTTTAATTTTATTATTCCTTGGTCTGATAATTGACCACCTTCACTTGCGTAAAATGGAGTTTGGTTTAATATTAATGCAATTTCGGAATTATTTAATTGATTTTCAGTTAATTTTATTGATTTTGTCTCTAATTCACCTGAAAATAATTTTAAATAAAACTAATTAAAAAAATAATTTTTAATAAAATTAATTTAAAAAGACTTACCATCAATAACAACACCAATAATTGAACACTCCAAAGGACTAAACGTATACTTATCATCAAAAGCATACTGATATTTAAACGAATCATCAGTTTGAGGCAAAACTTTAAGTTGTTCAAGAGTTTTTTTAGCAACAACTCTTCTATTAGTCTGCTTACCAGCTCTAGACGTTATCCTGACCATCTCCATCTCCTTAAAAAATCCCTCATCATCAACTTTAATCCCTTCAACCTCCGCGAGCTCTTTTATCGCTTCCAAATCAAGACCATGAGAGTCATAAATCTTAAAAGCTTCTTTTCCACTGAGCGCTACAAAATTACTGCTTTTACTTTTTAACTTCATCAATTTTGTATATGCTTTGATTATTCCTGGAGAATAGGGATCATTGATCGTCGATAGTCTTGGGTTCATTTTTAGGAGAGTTTTCCAAGCTTCTCCTGTAGATTTTCGCTGTGATATTAAAAGCTCTTTTTCGTAATTAGTAATTACTTGGATCTGAAATAAAATTTCAGATAAGCTTATATCTTTAAAAATGTCAAAAGGTCATTTCTTAATTATGTATCTAGAAAAAAATTTAATATACCTACTTTTTTTAAATTATCCTGAATTTCTGGATAAACATCACCAAGACTCTCGGCAACGTGGTTAGTCAACTCAGTCAGCAAATCATTATTCCCAAAAGTGTCAATAGCAAGACTAGTAGCTCTTCTGAGAACTCTTCTAAGTTTCTGATTTTTATCCGGAATACTTCCATCAGAAAGGGCAACGGTGACCATGCGAGCATGGTCTGCAAGCACCCTGTAGGCGGTATCCAAGGTAGCTTGATCTCCAAATTTTCCAGCGTACTCCGGAGCTCCGGAACTCTTGTGAATCGCTTGGAACAGTGGCTGGAACAGGTCAGTGTCATAATTAGAGTTCTTGTTCTGCAGAAGAGCAACCAGCCGCTCGAGTCCCATGCCAGTGTCGATAAATTGGCGCCCCAGAGGAACGACACCGCCATCTGTGAGTCTTTGATGGTCAATGAAAACAATGTTCCACAGTTCCGTGAGATTGTTCCCAGAACCGGCGGCGTCAAAGTGAATTTCTGTGCAAGGACCACAAGGTCCGGTTAAATCCATCTCCCAGAAATTATCCTTGGCGCCGCAAGCCCTGATTTTGTCATCAGGCAGCCCGATATTTCTCCAGACGTCCCTGGTCTCCAAGTCGGGCGCTATCTGCATTTCTTGGTCGCCCCCGAAGTAAGTTACGAACAGGTTGATGCTCCTGTTGATGCCGTACAGCTCGGTCAAGGCTCGCCACGCGTACCTGCAGGCCTCTTCCTTGCTGTAAGACCCGAACGACCAGTTCCCCAGCATCTCGAAAAAGGTGTGGTGGTAAGTGTCCAGTCCTACGTCTTTTAAGTCGTTGTGCTTACCTCCTACTCTGATGCACTTCTGACAGTTCACCAATCTTCCTCCTGGCGCCTCCTCCTTCCCCAGGAAAATTCCTTTCAACTGGTTCATTCCTGCGTTTATAAACGCTACTGATGAGTCGCACCATGGTATCACTGAGCTTGATGGTATTATCTTGTGATTTAGCTCTGTGCTGAAGTAGTCCAGGAATTCTTTGCGGATTATTTTTGCGCTTTTATACATTTTTAATAATATTTTATTTTATTTTATTTTATCAGATTTTGAAATTTTTTCTTGGCTTCAGGCTCTGACAAACATTTTTTTTTGTAAAAATTATTCAGATCTGAAAATATATATTTTTTAATGTTAATTTAAAATTAACAAAAAAATTAATTAATTATTTTCATGAAAATTAAGTTAGCCGACATCTAAAAATTTTTAGAATTTTTTTTTAATAAAAGTTAGAAAAAAAAATGACATGTCGAAATTTAAAAAAATTAAAAATGCAATTTAAAAAAAAAAATTTCCAAGACAAATTTTTTTTATTAAATATTAATTTTAAATTACTTACTTTTGTTCTTAAACTTGAAAAATTTAATTAAAAATTTTTCTCACATTGCGTTTTACGTAAACTATATATAAATATAAAATATAAATAAATGTATACACTGTAGGCATTTCAAGATGGCAGAGTCACATGGCAATAAAAGTAAACAATAGTTAATTTGATATTTTTAAAATCTATATCCAGATGGCGCCACATGTCAGTTACATTTTTAGTCTAAAAAACACATGGCGAGCATGTCTTAAAAGTAAACAAAGATGAAGTACAGATTATCAAATTTAAAGTTATCAAAAAAATTAAATCAACCTTTTATCAACACTGTTCGTCATGCGTCAGCAAGCCTTGGTCTCTGGGTGAGTTAGATCTTATTCTCTTAATAATGATATAAATTATTATCAACATCATCCTAATTGATAAACTAATAAACTAAAAATTCCAGGAGTCCAACATGACAAATGAAGTCCGTCATAAAATAGAAGAGCACTGGAAAGACAAAATATTGTCCCAAAAATCAGACAGCAGCGGTGGGGAAAAATATTACGTCCTGTCGATGTTTCCATACCCGTCTGGATCCTTACACATGGGCCACGTCCGGGTATACGCGATCTCCGACGCAGTATCGAGGTTCCACCGCCTGAAGGGTAGAGACGTGATCCACCCGATGGGCTGGGACGCGTTTGGACTTCCAGCAGAAAACGCGGCTCTGGAGAGGAAGATTGACCCGCAAGAGTGGACCGAGAGCAACATCTCGAACATGAAGGCCCAGTTAAAGACTCTAGGCTGCGACTTTGACTGGGACTGCGAGCTGGCGACCTGCCATCCGGAGTACTACCGCTGGACCCAGGAGTTGTTCCTCAAGCTGTTTGACCGCGGGTTGGCTTATCAGAAGCAGTCCTTTGTAAACTGGGACCCCGTCGACGAGACTGTCCTCGCTGATGAGCAGGTCGACCAGAATGGAAACTCCTGGCGCTCGGGAGCTAAGGTACAGAAGAAGCTTTTAAAACAGTGGTTCATTCGCACCACCGCTTTTGCCAAGTCCTTGATGTCCGGGCTTGATGATCCTATGCTTAAAGAGTGGCGGGATATCATTAAAATTCAAAAGCATTGGATTGGAGAGTGCACTGGAACTTCCATGGACTTTAAGCTGGTTACTGACTTATCCGGGAAGCCTGACAGCTTCAATGTCTGGACGGACAGGCCTGAGTTTATTGAACATGCTAAATTTGTTGCTGTGTCTAAGGATAATTTTTTAGCGAAGTCTAGGATTAAGGATTTTAATGATCCGGAATTGGAGACTGTATTTTTAGATGCTACTGTTATTAATCCGTTTAATAATCAGGAAATTCCTGTTTATTTTACGAAAAATTTTGAATTTTCTCTGCTTAGAGATAATCGATTAGGAATTCCAGGTAATGTATATAATTAAGATATAAGCCCATCCTGATATTACGCTCATCAAGAGCTTTCATTTGAATACCCACATCAATTTTTTTATATATTTTATATATTTATATATATCATATATATGTATATATGAAAAATATATGAAAAATGCAAGTGGGTACTCAAATGAAAGGTCTTGATGAATATAACATCAAAATGAGCTTCTATTTTAATGAATTTTTAATTTAAAAAAAAAATTTCTAAAATTTATTGACCAATATAAAAATTCTATTATTTATCCAGGTTGTTCTGAAGAAGATGCAGCTTTTTGCGTCGACAACGGCATCGATTTTACTGTATTAGAAGAACTAAACCCTGAAGAGCTTCAACAAAAACGTCAACTATCAATGAAAAAAGCACGAGAATGGGAAATAGGAGGGTACGAGGTTAGTCAAACACTAAGAGACTGGTTGATCTCGCGACAAAGATACTGGGGCACACCAATCCCAATAATCCACTGCAATTCCTGTGGAACTGTTCCAGTACCAAGAGACCAACTACCAGTAACATTACCAAAGAAACTGACCTCGGACAACAGGATCCCGAATTTGCGACAAGCTGTCGACTGGCTGAAGACTTCGTGTCCAAAATGTGGAGCTGAAGCGTTCAGAGAAGCCGACACTATGGACACTTTCGTCGACAGCTCTTGGTATTTTATGAGATACATTGACGTGAAAAATAACTCCGAGATGTTTTCAACAGAAAAAGCTAAAAAGTTTCTGCCGGTGGACTTGTACATCGGCGGAAAAGAACACGCAGCGCTGCATTTGTACTACGCGAGGTTCGTCAACCATTTTTTGCACTCAGAAGGCTTGCTGCCGACGAGGGAGCCGTTCAAGCAGTTGCTGGTCCAGGGGATGGTCATGGGCAAGAGTTTCAGGGTCAAAGGCAGCGGCAAGTATCTCAAGAGCGATCAGGTTGAAAAGGTGGGCAAGAATTTTGTTGAAAAAGATACCAAGCTACCTGTTGTCGTCTCCTGGGAGAAGATGTCCAAGTCCAAGCACAATGGAGTTGATCCTATGGAGATGTTCAGGGAGTATGGTGCTGATACTACCAGACTGATTATGCTCGCGGATGTTGCTCCTACTTCCAGCAGAAATTGGTCGGATTCAAGTAAACATTTTTTTTTTTTTTTTTTTTTTTTTTTTTTTTTTTTTTTTTTATATTAAATATTGACATTTTTAAAGATGTAAGCTCATCCTGATGTTACATTTATCAAGAGCTTTCATTTAAGTACCCACATCAATTTTTCATATATATTATATATATATTAGGGTGATTCAAAAAAAAAGAATATTTTTTTTTTCGTTTGGTACTCTGAAAAATAGGTTCCTAGACACCTCTAAGAAAGCCTCTCCAAGCATGAGTTCTTAATTGTAACGGGATGGTCCTCCTTCTTACAGTTTTCTATTTTTTCTTATTATCAGATAGAAAAATTTATATCTCGCTTCCAACTACTTGAAAAAATATCTTGTTCCTTAGATTTTGTAGGAAATTGAATGCTCTACAAAAAAGGTCTCTTACGATTTTTTTCGTAAACCCAACCGTTTAAAAGATATTAACGGTTAAAGTTTGATTATTTTTGGGAAAATTTTTTATTTCTTATGAATTTTATAACTCAATGAAAAAAATCATTATGAATGATGAAACTCATAGTTTTGTAGGAAATTTACTGCTCTATAAAAATGGTCTCTTATGATTTTTCGATCAAGTTGAGCGTTTACGAGATATTCATCGTCAAACATCAATGCATATCAATTTTTCTAGTTTTTGATCAATAATTCGAAAAATTTCAATTTATTCTGTGAGTTTCAAGGAAATTTAGACAAATTTGAGTTTGTATGAATAGAAATATGTTATGAACTATTTTTTAATTAGTTTTTTTAGTCTTGGACATGTTTGATTACATTAAAACAAAAAATTAGTGCATTTTTTTAAATATATAATTCAATTTAGTGTGTTTCACATGTGTTTCACTTTTTTATCGAAGAATTTATTTATTTAATTATCAACTGCCATATAATTTTCAATATTTTCAACATAACGGTACACTTTTACTGTAAATAATTTCCTCTATTGCAGTTTGGGTAGTTTTTTCGATGTTCTTTGATAATTTGCAATAAGTATTGGAATTGCTCTTCATTTTTGTCAAGCATTGATTATACTCACTAACTAATGCAACAGCTCGTTCTGCTGAATCATTAACAACTTTCAATTGGTTAAAGTATTCTTTATTTTCAATGTAACTGTCATTAGTAGGCCACGATTCAATATCTTTATCAAGGAAGTCATATGGTAAATCAAAGATTTTAAAGAGATTTAAAGACTTTTTAGAAACAAAGTCACTCAGACTTTTTGCGTTAATGAATTCAAATCGTTTTTATCAATTATAAAATTTTTAGCTTTAGAATCTGTACCGTTACGAGTATTAACAGCTCCAACAATATTTTTTTACTTCCAATGAAACGGTATCGTCAAATAATGATAAAATGGCAAGTTCATCACTTAAATACCATAAATGCAAAATCATTTTTTCACAAGTTGCTGAAGAAATCAATGAATTGATATTTTTGTACTCGAATAAATTTTTCAAAAACTGCAAGTCATGATTAGCAGCAGTTGTTGCAGAAGTTGATGAAAACCAAGCTTTTAAATACAGTGTAACTATAAATATACAAATTTGCCGAAGATCGTCCAATTCTTTATTAGAAAGTTTAAATTCATTTCTGAATAGAAACATTTTTAAACTGTAAATTGCCTTCGCCAACCACCTAGCATGATGAATTGCACCAGGACGTTTGAAAAAATTTCTTCTTGAGGCATTTCTCCAAGGAAAATCAACGACAATTCCAACAATTCTTTATAGTCATCTCGGGGTTGTAGTAACTATCAAAAACAATTAAAAATTTGTCAGAAACAAGAAAATTTTTTTCTTAAAATCGCAGTTAAATCATACCTGTAAGGATTGTGCAATTAAACTAGATATTTCATTTTTTTATCCAAAATGATATCAGCAACAACAGTATCTTCAATTCCAGATTTATAATTAGTTTTATTTATTTCATCCCATGATTTTTTAAATCTTCCGAACATTGGTACGTTTGGCCCAGATGACACAGGCCAATATACTTCAAATGCACTTCTCAATATGATCTCAAAAATGTGGTGACGACATGGTAACCACATTAACTCTCTTCCCAAAGTCTTTTCAATTGCCTTACATGTACCGTTATAAATTCCTGTATAAAGAAAATAGATAACTATCGTTAAATTTAATATTTTCAACAAATTGTAGATTATATTTAAAATCCAAATGAGTAAATAATTCTCAATAATTTCAAAAGTGAAATTCAGTAAGCAATAAAAATTAAACTAGAACGTTAATAATTAAATATTTTTTAGATTAAATTATCATTGATAAGTTACCTGTATTAACTGCCGTCGTGTCAAAACACATCGCCTTAACATAATTAGTAATACCCCATTCACTCAATGTCGATAAAATGGCTGATGTTTGATTGTCTGCCGTCCCAGAATTCATTTTTGGAACCCCAAGTAATTGTTCGGTACCAAATGCAGTTAAAATAACTGGTAGCCGTTCCACAGATTTTGATCCAACAAGGTCATTCAGTATTTTTCCGTCCCAATGCACAACGTATTTATCGTGTGTCTTAAAAGTTGTCATTAAGTCCTTTAGCAATGTCTTCTCTTTGAAGCATACGAGCTCGTTGAATTGAACTATAACTGAGCGTTGTATCTTCAATTTTAATACCTACTGCTAGTAAAACCGGAGCAATAATAAACATCGCATTTCTACTGCTGACATTAGCTCGGTCGAGTCCAAAAATGACTTCAGGAGTTAAGACATCAAGTTTTGCTCGTTTTGTCGGAATTGGAGGTTCATACTCTGAATCAGATCCAAAATTTGTAACTCCACTTAATGTATACGTAGAGAACGACTCTGATTTTTCACTTGGAACAATCGCATGACTGGTAGACGGTTGATCTAAGTCTAGAATAAGATCTGTTTTATAAATTAAACGAAGAAAATGTATAGAATTTATTCATTTTGATGACAAATAATTAAGAAAGGACTCCAAAAATTGTCTAGTCAAATGTCATCTAGTCATCTATGAAAAGTTACACTACTACCTGACTTTATAATAATTAAATATCTCAGATACTTACTACTCTCATCTATTCCCATCATAGTTGTGGTTAAGTTTGATACAGGTACATTATTAGAAAGAATCTCTTTATGGGTACCGAATTTTTGATCCAAATACAACTTTCTAATATTATCATCAAGCACTTTTAATGATTTTTCGCTCACAATGTCGAATAATTGTTCAAGATCAGTCTGAAATTTCATTTCCTTTTGGTTTTGCGCTGAATTCTTTTTATCGAAATTTTTTTGTAATTTTAACTATTGACTGTGATAGCGAAGAAATTTTTTGACTGCATTAGGAGCTCCACTAGTTGGAATCTGATTTTTCTCCACAGTTCAATAACTTGGTCAACTGAATTTTTAGCACTTTGTTTGATTGAATACTTTAAAATTTTAAGTTGGTAGAAAAACACACGCATAACCTCTTTCACTTTTGGTAACTTACGTTCCGAAATTCTTTGTAGAGGTATTCCGATAAAACGTATTTCTTTATTCATTGTAGGTTAATTGATGATAAATAAATTTATGTGATGATTATAAGACTTATTTAAAATGAATTATTTTATTACGTATTCAAGATGATCAGTTTTAGGAACACTGAAAATACGGTATGAAATGGGTAGATACTGAAGATAGTTGAGAGTAAAAACATAGATGGCGTTAGTTTCAGAAGACAAACAGAAGAAGAAATGGAATTCAAAACAAAAATCCCCTCGAACAAAAATTTTATGTATATTTTGTGAAAAACAATTTAAAAATACGCACTGAACAAATTTCATAATAATAAATGACAACGCGATTAAGATTTTAAATTATTAAAGATAAAATTAAAAAAAAATATTATTAGAATAAAAACTTTCAAATGAATTTTTGAACAGAAAACATCTATAGGAGTTGCTTTTATAATAAAAACTCAAATTTGTCTCGTAAACGCTCAACTTGATCGAAAAATCATAAGAGACCATTTTTATAGAGCAGTAAATTTCCTACAAAACTATGAGTTTCATCATTCATAATGATTTTTTTTCATTGAGTTATAAAATTCATAAGAAATAAAAAATTTTCCCAAAAATAATCAAACTTTAACCGTTAATATCTTTTAAACGGTTGGGTTTACGAAAAAATCGTAAGAGACCTTTTTGTAGAGCATTCAATTTCCTACAAAATCTAAGGAACAAGATATTTTTTCAAGTAGTTGGAAGCGAGATATAAATTTTTCTATCTGATAATAAGAAAAAATAGAAAACTGTAAGAAGGAGGACCATCCCGTTACAATTAAGAACTCATGCTTGGAGAGGCTTTCTTAGAGGTGTCTAGGAACCTATTTTTCAGAGTACCAAACGAAAAAAAAAATATTCTTTTTTTTTGAATCACCCTAATATATATATATATATATATTATATACATGTATATATGAAAAATATATAAAAAATACATGTGGGTACTCAAATGAAAGGTCTTGATGAGCACAACATCTGGATGAGCTTATATCTTTAAAAAAGTACAGCGCAATTTTTTTATTGATTACTTATTTAAAATAATTTTTTTTTTTTTTTTAATTTTTTAATTAAATTATTAAAAATTGATTTTATCTCTCTTCAGCGTTCCAAGGAATTTTCAACTGGCAGCAGCGACTGTGGCTGACAATACGACAATTCTTAAAGCGTCGCGAGACTAAATCACTAGAAAAAGTCGCAAACACTCCAACGACAGAAGAATTTATAAAAGACGACGCATATCTCTGTAACAGCAGAAACTATTACGTCAAAGGTGTGACGTTTAATATAGTAGGGTCCCAACAACTGAGCGTCGCTATTTCCAAGATGCAAGGACTGACCAACAGCATCAGGAAAGTCTCTCTGAACTGCCTGACTCACAGTCCGGAGTACGAAAAAACTCTGGCTACGCAAATAATAATGCTGGCGCCAATCGCTCCAAGATTTGCTTCAGAATTGTGGAGCGGATTTTGCTCAGCTAAGTATTTTTTAGCGGAAGATTTTTTTATGAAAGATAAAAACGTTCTTCAGCAAAGCTGGCCGGTTATTGACAGCGACTTCGAGCTGGATCTTGATGTTGTTGTAAGTTTTTATTAAACCTGTTGTTAATTATTCAATAATGATTAATTATTTTTTGATGACAGGTCAATGGAGCGCAAGTAGATCTTCTGAAGATCAAAAAGTCTGACTTGGATAAATTATCAGCAGAAGCTGCTGCAGATTTGGCTTCTAAATCACCAGGAGCTCGGAGACACATCAAAGACAGACAAATTTTGGGGTTCAAGTATTACTACGAGCCTAACTGTGATGGAAAAGTTTCATTTCAAGTGGCTATTAAACCCGCTGGTGTTAAAATTGAAACTAGCTTGTAAATATTAAACTAGATTATTTTTATTTTTAAAATAAAATTAGATAGAATTTTTTAAATAAATTTTTTTTGGTAAAATTTATTTACTAGCAAGTTTAATTTATTTTTAATTTCTTTACAAAGTTTATTTTCAAATTTTGAAGATTTATCTTGATAAAAATTTTAATTATAAAGATAATATTTAATAATTACTAACCATACTTAATATTAATATAAATTATCTCAAGATAAGCGATAATAAAATATTCATATATGTTTTTATTACTTTTTAATATATTAACATTAATTATTTTTAAATTTATTGGGTTGATAGATCTTTGTATGACAGATAAATTCCAGCAACTTCTTGGCTAAAAAAAAAAAATTTTAACAATTAATATTACAATACTTAATTGAAATATAAATTATTGTTAAAAAAAAATATATACCCAATATCACTGTAAGCATCTGTGAAATCATTATGTCTTGTCTTTCGGAGAAGATTAATATATTCTATCGGAATTTCACGATCTATTGCTCCTTTTACGATAATTTTCCTAAATAAATAAATAATTAAATTTATTGAGTAATTGATTTTTATTAAAAATCAATAAAATATTAAATATTTACTCACAAGTAAGTCTCAGAAGGTCTCCTGGAATTAGGAAGTTCCCTGAGCTTAGCATAAGCATTAGGCATCTTTATTTGCTGATAAACTCGACAATTGATCTTCTGACCGCTGGGAGTAACGACAATGGTCTGAAAGGCGTTGTAACCAGTCTCCTGGTGATCTAAGTGCTCAATGTCAGCTTTGTCCAGCTCCCAAATAATTCCCCAGACGTGGAAGCCTGGAGTTGCTACAATTGTAGCTGGAGCTCCATTCCATAGGTTTGACCAGCCGATGAAGTCCAGCCGGTAATCCTGAAAAATTTATTATTAAAAAATGTCAAATAAATTTTTAATTGAAATTTTTTATTTCAAAAATTAACATTTATAATTTTTAGCTGGGAAATTTTTTCATGAATAATTAAGAAATGACCTTTTACCTTGTGAACTATTGACATTCTTGAAAATATAAGCTCATCTTGATATCACACTCATCAAGACCTTTCATTTGAGTACCCACATTAATTTTTCATATATTTTATATATTTATATATATGAAAAATATATTAAAAATGCATGTGGGTACTGAAATGAAAGCTCTTGAAGAGTGGAACTTCAGGATGAGCTTATATCTTCAAAAATGTCAATATTTAAAAAAAAAAAAGTGCAATTTAACAAAATTAATTATTTAATAAAACAAAATTTTACCTCCAATCGAGCAATGCCATAAAACATAGCACTAGGGTTGTTGATTCTAATTCTTGATGTCAACAAATTGCTTCCATACGCAAAATACAACACTTTCTTGTTCATTTTAAAAATAATAATTTAACAGTTCACTTTTTTTTAATTTTTATTTTACAAAAACTTAAAAAATAACCTAAATTTTTCAGAAAAATTACTTTTAACTTATAGTATTCTGTAAATATAAAATATATAAAACTGTACTTTCGATTGCTATCAAAGGAATGACAAAAATCCGACTATTGTAATAACTTAATGAGCTAACAGAGAAATAATGGGAAAAAAAAAAAAAAATAAAGCTGACGCTCTATAACATTCTACAACTAACTAGTAGATTATAAAGTAGCTACTTAATCATGTATGAAATTCTTGACAAGATAAGAATTTACCAACTCATTCAAAGTTTTACTAGATAAAAAAAAAAAAATTATTTAATGTATTTTCTTAGAATGAATTATTTTTCAAGGTGAACAATAACTTGATAACTATAAATAAAAGTTAATTAGAGTAATTTTTATTTATCAGAACAGCTATTTTTAATTTAAAATAAATTTTATTTTTTCTAACTTGCAATATTTTCCGTCTAATTGACCGCAATCCATTTATTAATTGATAAAATAATCAATTAATATAATTATTACAGAGCAAAGTTCGAATGTTACAAATCACAAACATCCAATCTGAAAATAATTTAATTATTTAAAAAAATTAATTAATATTTATTTAAGAATAAAAAACATACCCTTTAGGCGTAAGACTACCTTCCGGATTAAATTTAATACTTTCCAAAAATTTAATATAGTCTTCTGGCAATTTTTTTTCCTTTGCGCCTTTTATTATTACTTTTCTGTTTAAATTAATAATTTATTTTTATATATTTAAAATAATAAATAAAATTTTTTTTACTACTAAAATTTTATTTCTTTTTATTTAAATGTTGCCATAGCAACTGTTGCTATGGTAACCGTTGCTACGGTAATTGTTGCTATAGTAACCGTTGCCATAGTGATTATTATAGCAACAAAAACCGACACCAATGAAATCGCCCCATAAACTTTTTAATAAAGGAATTAAATTATTAAAAAAAATTAAAAATGTATAATTACATGTAAGCTATAGATGGCAAGCGATTATCCGGCATCCGATCAAGTTCAACAATTTCTTCAGGATCTAAGCTCTGCTTATAAGTGCGACACTCAAAAATTTTCCCTTCGGGTGTCGTGACATTAACATTAAAAGTTTTGTATTTTCCAGTATGAACACCCTCTTGGCGATCTAGGTTCGATATTTCGCTGGCGGGTATTTCCCAGATCACGCCCCACACGTGAGAACCTGGAAGCTCAACTATTGTTCCCACAGAACCGTTCCATATTTTAGAACTTCCAAGAAAGTCGATTCTATAGTCCTTAAATTAAGTAATTTAATCAAATTTTTTCATGATTAATTATTAGAATAATTATTCTTACCTCCAACCGCGCAATGTCGAATAAAGTCGCGTTGGGATTGGCGATATGCATCCGGTATTCAAGCAAATTGCTTCCATACGCGAAGTAAAGCAAAGTGCCGGCCATTACGGTCAAGTTCATACTAACGATACAATAAATTGCAATATAAATATATAAATAAGAAGTTATATCTTGAATAGATAGCGAACGATAGCTTGCAATCGACTGATTTTATACTTAATACCGCCTTAGAAGAGAAGTTACTTACTGGTATTATAATTTACAGTAGAATAAACAATTGTTTTCCTTGTATAATATTTTTAAATTGTTATTCTAATTGTAGTTGAAGTTAGAATAAGAAAAATTGAATAGAAGTAATTAGATTACATAAATAGAATACTCAATTATATCAATTAGTGATTTATTAATGAAATTAATATTTTTTTTTTAATATTTTTTAGTTTCAATTTATTTAAAAAAAAAAACAATTAAATTCAATAAGTTATTAAAATATTTAAAAAAATATATTAGTATAGATATTTTAATAAACATAACTTTTTAAATTTTTAAAATAAAACTATAAAAAATAATTAAATTTAAAAATTTGTGTGACTATAGTAATTTTCATAGAGAGTATAATTATACTTTATACCTAGTTTATACTTTAGAAAACTATTGCTGTAAGTCACACAGTTTTCAGGTAGCGTAAACACTCAGTTGGTTCATTCAGTAAACAAAACAATAGGTAAGACATTATTTTTGATTTTACAATATGCACTTAAAAAATAAAAATATCAAGCATATTATTAGTTAATACATTTAATTAATAAAACTTAAATGTTTAGGGTATTGTTGAATTTGTACACGGATCTAACAAAAAATTCAAAACGGGCCACGTATATCAAATATATGGGATAAACATATTTATCTTTTCTTTTAAGAATTACTTGACACATATTACAGGTAAGTTTAATCAAATCTATGATAAATATATATTTAAATCAATATTAACGATCTAAAATTATTATTTTTAGTGAAAAAATGGAGAGTTCATCAAATTCATCTACCGTGGATCGACAGTTTAATTCTGTACCAAGCCATAAAAGAAAGTAGAATCAACGACATAAAGTTTTTATTGAAATACCGGGCGAAAAAGTCACTATTTTTAGCGCGGAGGTCTAAAACGCCGAAAAAAGTACCCAAAGGAAAAGAAAAAAAAAAAAAAAAAAAAAAAACAAATATCGTGCAATAATAAACGATCCTGTGTTAACATACAGTTAAAATACAGAGCAGTTCCGGGAAATGTTACGACAACACCGACAACAAAGAAAAGATTGTATGCAGTTAATTCTTCAGGATTTGATCAACAGAAGGACTTTTGGACTGCCTGTTCCAAAGGATGAGATAAAATTGATGGACGAATTAGTTATCTCTGATAAAGATGTTAGAACATTTGTCAACAGCTATCAAAATGATTTTATTAATGGAAAGTTGAAGAGAGATTGTATTGAACTCAGTGATAAAATTATAAGTCTGTATGATTTTTTACTTCAAGCTTTTGATGATAAAAAACTTAAATTACTGGTGAGAGATGAGAATTTAATGGAGAGATATAATTATTTTTTGATTGGATATCGCGAGACGAATTATTGTTATTTTAAGTGTATGATCTCCAAAAGAATTAAATTTTTTCGGAGACAATCAGAACTTTTGAAAAGATTAGAAAAAATATCGACGCTCAGAGAAGCTGTACCGTTACCGTATCAATTGGTTTTATATATTGTTGAGTTTCTGAATAATGACGACTTGGAAAATTTTATTAATGCGTTTGAAGAAATATAATAGTGTTATTTTTTTTTTTTTTAGGGTAATTAATTTTATTTAAAGTGATATATAATTTACTATAAAATTTATTTATTTTTAAATATTTATATAGACTGTTAAATAAATATATTGTTTTTAAATTGTTGAATACTTCATTTAAAACCATTAAAATAAAATAAACAAATTAATATAGTATTTTTTTTAATTTATTTATTAATGAAAAATCTCCAACATTTCCAGCACTTGTTATTAATTTAAATTGATTAATCCATACGAGTTTTGATGGTGCGCGTTGTAACACGGTCTTTTTCGCTGTAAAAAAAAAAATTTATTAATAAATTTTTACTCTTAATCTATATTATTATAAGAATAAGCAAAATTTTGGAAGCTCTTGATGAGTGTAACATCGGGATGAGCTTATATCTTTAAAAACATCAATATTTAAGCAAGTACAGTGAAATCTAATTGAAAATTACTCACATAATATGTACGATGGCTCCCCACCCAGAAATGGCATCACGATCACAGGCGTTGACCAGAGCCTGGCTGATGGTCTCAAACAAATCCTCCGGTTCAAGATCCGGCTCGTAGACGGTCTCGCACATACCGTACAATTGTTCTTCGCAAGTACCTCCTACGACAAAATCTTCCGGCTCGTTGAGACAGCCAATCAAGTCCATGTTGCAGATGTACGGCTCGAAGGTTTCCGGGTCCAATCCGACGATGATCGGCTCCACGAAGTAAGATCCAAAGCGCTTTTCGTACAAGAGATTAGATACCACAGACGCGAAAGTCTTCGGGTGCATGCGGCGGTTCTCCTTCAGCTCGTAAAGGTTCAGCCGGAATCTCAGGCGCTCCTTTACTGTTTGCACGTCGGTGGCCAGTCCGGGAATTCCCACGTACATGTGAGGGCCCATTTCGAAGATTTTTTCAAAGTCACACGTGATCGTTTGCGCTTGGATACCAAATCTACGGTCAGCTGCTATCGCCACGCAGTTTTTGCCCTTCATTGCTATTATTGCTCCTCCATTGTACGCTAGGATACTCTAAAAATTTTTTTAATTAATTATTAATCACTTCCTTAAGAATATTTATTTAGTTGAATTAGCAATTAAAATATATTTTTAAAAAATTTCACGTATAGTTTTTCAAGTTTTTTACATGTGAAATTTTTTTGTGACATTAAAAATCATGATTGTCAAAAATTACAAACTTCAAAATTAAATTTTTACAAACAAAAATTTTAATTAGCATCAAAATATCTTAAAAAAATTTTTAATAAACAAATGATATTCTAATAATAAAATAAAATTTAAAAAATTGCACTGTCATTACAATAAACTCAATATATAACCTGAAAAACAAACAGTGTTTTCACAGTCTAAAAAAAAAAGTAAAATTCCAAACAAAAATGAATTTAAAAATAAAATATTTCTTACCATTTTGATAATTTATTTTTTTAATCCTCGATTTTTATTAATTAGAGAATTAAATAAACTTTCAGTTGCTTGCGGACAAGCGGCTCGAAGCTGTAATGAATAATGAAATATAACAAGTTTATTATTATTATTATTATTTATGGGACAAGTAAATTTCTACTGTATGGATTTATGGAAAAGAAAAAATCACTAGCTTCAATAGAATTTAAAAGGTACATTGCGCACGCAATTGAGCGCGCAACTGAATGTTAGTATAGAATTATATATATTTTGATACTTAGTATATATATTATGTATATTTTGATGCTTAGTATATATTATATATACTTTGATGCTTAGTATATATTATATTTTACCATTACATGATAAACAGTTTGTTTTCACAATTTTATTTTAATATTTATCATCTAAATTATAAAAGTGAATTAAATTATTAAATAAATTGACTTAATTAAAAAAAAAAAAAAAAAAAAAATAATTGATGGCCTCTCTCCATGGTCCGCGCGAATCTTAGTACCCGGGGCCATAACCATGTTATCGGTGTCTGATTTTGGTTTTTTTAAAATTAAATATTTTATCTAATAAAACCAATCAATAATTAAAGAATTGAAAATTATACATCTTTTGTAATTGATTAAGATGTATTACACAATCAGACACAAGCAAATTGATAATACTGAAGTCAACCGTCAGCTAACAATTTCAAAAATTTTAAAAACAAATCAATTACAGTAAAAAAAGTGCTTCTAAAAATTTCCACTCACAATTATTATTAAATTTCAAACGTGGAATTATGGCAAAAGAAATTGACACGCAAAAATTTAATTATGTCAATAAACATAAACATAAAAAAAAAAAACAACTGGTGACATGACTACCTTATGGCTAAATAATACTCAAGAGCCATCTCGTCAATTTTAAATTGACTTCAAGCCAGGAGAAGACTTCTTACCAGCAGCTACTCTTCAGTGCTCCAGCGAGACTACAAAATTTAAAAGGTAATTAATATTAGATAATTTATTATTTTAGAAAATTAAAATTAAAAAAAAAAATTGGGTTTGAAAAATGAACTCATAATAATTACAATATTTTATTTGATTCATTTAGATCCTGCACTTTACATCAGTGGAAACAACTTTACTTGCCAGATGATCCAAGATTTCTTTCTCACCCCTTGAATGGAACTACTAAAAATAGACTCTACTTGAAAGCCGTTACAAAGTGCGGGACATTTTACAATTTCTATTCGAAGATATTTTACATCATTATTTGGTAAATATAAATTTCATTATTAATTACTATTATTATTCAAACGTTATTTATTCTTAGCTATCGATTATAGTCCTTACAAATACCCTTTAATAATATTTTGCACTTTAGTCTTCGAAAGTCACTCTAATTAAGCGCGCATATAAAATAAAAAAAAAGCTACATATTTTATTATAATTTATCTATAAAATTTATCACATACCGTGATAAAAATTTCAACAAAATTTATTAAATATTTAATATTTGTATATATATAAACCTGAGAAAGGTCCAAACAAATAGCTACGTTAAAAAATTATATTCGTACCTTTCTCATTAGAATTTTAATAATATATCGATTTATAAATTGGTAAAGTATTAGTTAAAACGATTATTGCCAACATTTTGTTATTTTTTATAATTATTTTTGCATTTATATCGAGTACATCTTCCTTATTAGTATTTTTATTTATTCAATACACGTTTCAAATAATTTAACCGGCTAATCGGGAGCAAGCGGGGGAAAATTATTAAACTGTCGGTTATGTAGAAATTTTTTCATAGAATTATTTAAGTTTGATTTTATTTTGTTCGATATATTAAAATATTAAACTAAAATTTTGATTTTATCCGTCACTGAGATTAACAAATATATTTCTATACATACTCATATTTTTACATACTTAAATAAACTAACGGCAATCTTACGACGCAGCCGAATAAGCCATTAAGCTTTATCCATTAATATAATCTTTACAACCCTTTTGTTTAACCTATCAATTATCAATTAATTAACTTTACCCACTAGTGATTAAAATCGCTACATGATATATGCTCTATGATCTATGATCTAGGTTAAAATATGTACGATTAATTAACAATTGATAAATGTCCAACAATTTAATTGACTGTCTAGGGTTCTAGCCGATTCACTAAAAGCCAAATAGTGATTTTGATATGTGCATATAATGATTATTCATTATAAAATTTTATAATTTATAATCCTATCACTGTGTTACATTTTTAATCTCAGTACGCCGAATTTTAATAACCCATAATTATTTCTACGTGTATCGAATATAGTTTTGATCAAAAGAAATTTATTTTGATTTTATTCTCTGGCTCATTTAATCAAAATTAAATTCATAATTATATTAACAAAATTTTATGCTTTGCTAAAATAATTATTGACTTAAACACGTCCATGCTCCTCTTAATTATTTTAGATCTTTAAGGTTATTTCACTCGTCAAATAAAATTGACTTCTCGTTAGTAATTTTTAATATCAATTTTCAAACTCAAAATATCTTATCACATTTTATAATTTTTCACTAACTAATTATAAAAAATCTAGTTAATATTTTCAAGATTTCAATATTTCAATTTCGATTAATATAATTCTAAAATTTCTAATAGAATTTATTTTGAGCGTTTAGTTTAAAGTCTTAGCTTGATTTTATTCCAAGAAAAAATTCCTCCATTTTGATAAAAAAAAAAAATTCAAACTCGAACTAACTCTGTAAAAATTAACGAAAAGTCAATTAAAATGAAGCGAGTATAACCTACTACATATAAATCCTAGCCGAACTAATTGCTTTAGTCTATAATTAACCTGATATTTGTTTAGCACATGGCTGATGTTGATAAATGCAAAATACCCTACAGGATTTAATGTATATAATAATAAAATTACAATTATAAATTACGTAAATATTCATAAACATCTTTGGCCACTAGACATTATATTAAATATTATCGCCTATTAATTATTAATTGTTTGTAAAGTTAACTTAATGATTTTAAGCCGGTTGTCGATTAGGATCCTTAAAAAGCATTCACTTGTCCTCTCTTTCTCGGATAAGAGCCTCTTCGGCCTCCTTTCTTCGGGCCTTGGCCTTTTTCTTCGCGCGTTTCTTTTCTTCTTTAGCGAGTTTCTTGGCCTCTTTTTGCCTGGCTTTTTCCGCCTTTTCCTCCTCTTTGAGCCTCGCTTTTTCAGCCTTCTCGCGTTCTTTCTCCTTTTCTTTTTCCTTCTTAGAATTCTGGACCTCTTGAACGACCGTCAAAGGCTTTCGCGAGACACTACTAGGTCTTTTAGTCGCTGAAGAGGTCGCTGGTGTTTTTGTAGCCGTTGAGGAGCCGGCTAGTGGGGATGATGATGACAAAGCTGATGATGTTGAGGTTGATGACGTCATAGTTCTAGTCGTCGAAGCTTCCAGGGGTTTTGACGTCGTAGGGCTGCATAGAGTCACTCTATAGCTCGGTGTGATCTCTAACTGTGTCACTATCTTCTGTGCGCATCTGAAAGATCAAAATTTAAATTAAAAATTAGCCCAGCAATTTAATTAAAAATAAAAATCTTACCTGAGCCTCGTGGAAGCTTTTCCAGCTCGGTAATCCCTCTGAAATTCTTTTATCGGTGGTAACCGACGATCGGTCTTGTTATCGCGGTTCTCGTCATTATCGACAATCTGCGGACTAGGGTCTTGGTACTCGTGGATGCGCATCTTCATCGACTGAGTCTGAGTCTGCCTGAAGGTGACTCCCGAGGGCTGCCTAAGATGACGCGAGGGCTTAACGGGGGCGCTTGAGGCACTTCCTGCTGATGAAGATGTCGCTGATGAGACGGAAGACACGCCAGAAATGGAGGACGATCCACTGGCCATTGAGTAGAGAGACGCTGATGCTGGTACATTTCCACTGGACCATCTACTGCTTCCGCTAGTTCCTACTCCGCTGCCCATATTGTACTCCGATGCGCTCTGGGGCAGCACCCATGACTTTCCTGACATCGAGTACTGCGATCAAAGTATTTAAAAATTACTTCTCACATCTAGGGCTCAAAATTTTTACCAAAAATTGAGGTTCAGACTTACGTCGCGAGGAATTAGGGTCTGCTTTAATCGTAGAATTTTAGCCCGACAGATGACGCATCTTAAGGGCAGCAGTCTTTGAGAAACGGCCATTTGTATTGTTTTTACAAAGCACCGTCTGCGTAAAACAGTTCAAAGTGGTAATTAAATAATATAACTTATTTTTACAACTGTTTTGATATAAATTAGCAAATTACCTGCAAACTACGCGATGACCACATGGCGCTGTCTGCATGGTTGCTCTTGCGTTCACGCAAATGACACACTACACAAAAAACAAGCCCTTTTTATTATCTATACAGATCTTTTTAATAAAATTGATGATTAGGGTTGATAAAAAATAGAACAATCGGAAGTTTTGATTAATCTTGCATTTATTTTTATTGCCAACTACATTTTTCAGTACAAATCAGCTAGTAGGTGCCATTCGTGCAAATAAATTCATCTTAGAAGTCTAGAATTTTTTCGGTGGCTCCGGAAGTCCGCCAGGAGGCATTTGAGGTGAACGTCCAACTCTTTTTCCTTGATTCATTTCTAAAAAATAAACTAGGATAAAAAAAAATTCTTTTTTAACCATAGATTAAATTGGAAATTTTTTACCTTGAGTTTGGTCATAGGCGCCAACGTAAAAGGACTCAGGAAAGATATCGAAGTCGCCAATGCTTCTCTTATTTCTTTCTCCAGCGTTTCCTCCCATACCTGCTTCAGCTTGGGCTCCAAATCTGAATCCTGCTTTAGCACCGGCTCCAGCTCCACCACCGGGACCACCACCTCCGCCAAGTCCACCACCTATTTCTCCACCCATGCTAAATCCTCCACCTAATCCTGCACCACCACCAGCTCCTGGCATTCCAGGAATGTTTGGCATTTGTGCAGCCTGGAAAATTTTATTATAAATATGGAATTTTAAATTCAAATCAATAATCTTTGAGAATAATAGATAATAACTTACCGCAAGGACTGCGCAGCTTACAACGAGCGCAATTGTTAATCCGTTCATGTTCGAATTATTTCTGACGTCCGGTGACAATTTTCTTGTCTTATATACTCACAATTTGTCACATGTGATACAAAATATAAAATACGCAATAATTTTATATCAGATTCGTATCTTGGTTATTACATATTTTTTTTTTTTTTTTTTTTTTTTTTTCATTTCCGAGGACCTTGGACGTCAAAGATTACTTTGATTTCAATCCTTTGACAGGAAATATTATTCTGATTAAATTGTTTCGTGTCAATTATGTTTAATTATTAGGTGACACCGAATAATTAGTTTTTTATCGTAACTTTTGTGCAAACAAAGAATTTTATATAATTATTTTGTTTGATTTTTAAAAATTTTTCTTGAAATTAATTGTTTGATATAAAGATAAGTCTTTTATTTTTTCAAAACCAATTATATAATTCAATGATTAATTTTTTTATAGTAAACATCTTATTCAATCTAATCTCACAATTTTTTTATAGAAAAAAAACCCCTGCCGATTTTAACACTGTTTCTTCATTTATAACAGAACTACTGACAATTTTAAAACGATTTTTTGTATAATTGTTCATTTGACGTGTTAAAATCTAATTCCAAAAGAATTATATTAATTCATTCAGTTTTTAAAAAATATAGTTAATATTCTAAATGAATTGGACAAGTAGGTTAGGTATAATGATTCAGATAATATTTTCTATGAATATATTTTTATTGCCATTAAAATAATACAACAGTGCTAGATTATAATCAATATATCGCACAATAATCGGTCAAGTGTCTTAAAAGCTTAAATCATTGGTCGGAATAAAAAAAAATTAACGAATTTGGGAGGTTCTTATTTAGGTCCCGGGGGTCCTTGTGGTGAGCGACGCCCTCTTGTACCTCCGTTTACAACTATCAACAGAAAACCATTAATCAAAATAATCATTGAAGTTTGTAATAAAAAATTACCTTCATTTGGAAAAAGTTTCTCAGCTATTTCAACAAAAAAAGCTTCAGTCCCGATTTCAGAAGCACTTCGCTTTTGACGTTCGTTGTTTGAATCAGGACCTCCAAGTCCACTCGCTTGTCCTCCAGCTTGAGCACTGAATCCACCGCTCATTTCACCACTGCCACCGCCATTTGGCATTCCTTGAGGCGGTGGTGGTGGGCCCATTGGAGGTCTTGGTGGTCCTTGATCAGGATTTTGGGCAGCCTAGAAAATTATTGAATTTCTTCTAAATAATACGAGATACTGAAAAATTCATAAAAAATTTTTTTTCCAAAAATTCGTACTGCTACAAGAAATTTCTCATGATTTTATAGTTTTTTCAATATTTTGGCCAGAATTTGGATTTTAAATTTTGAAAATCAGTTAGAACACAAAATTTTTCTTTTCGGATCAAAATTAAAATTTTGGCTAAATGGTTAGAGATATCAAAAAATAGCGAAGAACAATTTTGATGGCAAATTGAATTTTCTACGAAAAAGGTTTCATATAATTTTATCGTATCTTCAATATTTAAACCAGAAATTAAATATTAATACTTACCGCCAAAACGGCACACCCCAAAAGGCAGACAATCAAGAATCCGTTCATTTCAATTAATTTAACTGATCTCTTTACAAAAATCTTCAGGCTTATATACACCTCTAATGATATTCAACAATAAACAATCTTGCACAACACTTTTCATAAAAAATTATAATTATGATTTCCCTGATAATGAAAATAGTTATTGTTCGAAATAAAAAAACGTCCTTGGAAACTCCAAAGTCCCGGGAAGCTTTTAAATATAAATTAAGACATTTAATAATAAAGTAGTTCGCGGAAAATTTTATTATAATTTACAGCAACGGTAATAATTAATGATTATTGTTAACTTATGTAACGAGAGGAATTATCGGTCTTTTAAGTAAACAACAAACTCACCTCGTCTTCCTGGGAAGAGGCGAGCTCCGGTTCATTTTCTTCCAACTTGGTGAGTAGTTTATCCTGAAACAAAATAAACTTTTGTGATTACTGATTCTGATTAACTATTAATTAATTGTTAGTCGGTTCATTTATTCCGTGTATATGTATCTAAATTCATTTATACCGTGAGTTTTAATTGATGGTTTATGAACAGTCTCGCGTTAATAATTAACGAATGTACGTTCAATTTCAGGGATAATTATGGTATTAATAGAAACATTCATTGAAAGTTTGCAACAAGTTATCGATACGGTGATAAAGTCGCTTTCATTTTACATCAGTGTTATTTATGTTTTACAATTCTAATTTTATAGTTCGCTGTTTATAATTCATGTATAATTAACCAGGTTAATTTTAAAGCGGACAATAATAGAAAAAAATTTTTTTTTCAATCTTGTAAACAAGATAACTCCGGGAAGAAAGGACCAATTGATCTGATTCTTTGTGAGTAGTCTTGTTGTATCAATCCAAACAACCGTATTAAAAATCAGCTCTCAAATCCTGTCGGTTTGATCGTAATCTCATGTTTTGTCAAAGGATGTTAATCAAACGCGCTCGGGTATAAACGGTTGGACTTACAAGAGATTACCAGAATTATTTGTGTCGGAATTATCTTAACTAAAATGCCGCTGATGAATCCTTATTGGGACGGGGATGAGTTGGACTATCGGTATCAAAGCATGAGCTAGCTTCTGGCTGAACTATACTCTACTCTATGAGTATTACGTTTCAGTGCACTTTCCACTCTGTTCTGTTCTATTCTGTTCGGAAAGTGACCTCGATATTGAAAACCACCCGACTACGGTGGCTTGCATTCGGTCTTTTGTCCGTCGCCGATTGTATTATATTAAATTCAAATTGAAAATTTCAATTAAAAATAAAATTAAAAATATTTTCAATTTTTTTTAGCGAGAAGTTAAAAAAAAAAAAATTAGGTCGGGATTCGAACCCGTGACCTCAAATTACTTCAAATTACCGCCCAAATTCATCCAGTGATATATCATAAGTCTAGAGCTGAATTAAACATCTCGCTCTGAATGCGAAATAATAAAAAGCATAGTCGCTTAAAAATTGAGACGGACATAACCAAAAAATTAATCTGCCGGGACAGTCGAGCTAAATGTGAGTGGGGATATTTTGCGCATCCACCTAATATCTGACAAAACCACCCCAACCACCCTGACCCAGATACTCTCAGCATCCGCCAGCATCACGCCGCTATCTACATGTTTCTATTGCATCCCTTTCCCCACTCCTCCTGAGTCGCCCCTTCCCCTCTCAATCTTGTACTGTATACATTTACTGCAATTTCTATACCAACCCACACCCTGTTACGTGCCACAGTGTCATAACATGTGTCATATGAGACGTATCATTTATATTTGTTTTATATATGATGGAAAATTTAATATCAAAAATATTATAATGGTAATTATTGTAAATTAAGGAAAATTTTCTTTTTTATTATTTTTCTTTAAAAATTTTGAAGATCTTTAAAAGAATTTTTAAAAGCTTTTTTTTATTTATTTATTTATAAATTTCTAGGAAAGTTTTTCATTGTATCAAAAATTTTGCCACCCAATTTGAATTTAAATTTTCCGCTTAATTTTTTTTTTACCGACAGATAGTAAAGTAGATAATTTCATAAATGATAAAACAAATTTTTAAATCAAGACTATCATAATCAAGAAAAAAATTTTTTTTCCACTTTCAAAGTTTTGGAGTGTATCTTTAATGTAAAATTTAAAAACAAATCAATTTTTTTTTTGTGTTTTTCGATAATTTATACTTCTAAAAATAAAATACTAAAATTACCAGATTTTACTTAATTAAATTCTAAGGTTGGATAAATAGAACCAGAATAATAAATTTAAATTAGCCGTTCGGTAAATTAAATTGCTCCGCCGCTTACGATAATTCGCTGTTAATTTTTACGGATGACAGCCAAAATACGGTAATTATTAAAATCAATGAAGAATAATTTTGCATAGTCAAGTAGATAATCAGAAAATACAAATTAAATATTCGATAAAAAGAATCCTATTGAATTCTATTTTTATATTTATTTTATTTAGATAGTTACGTGTTTGCTATCGTATCGATTCGCTCCAAGCTACTGAAAAATTTCTCATTGTTATTCCACTAAAAAATATTTAAATTAAACGAGTAGAAAATTAATTTTTGATTGCTCTTAAATCCGTGGCGGGAATAATAGTCAATAGTAAGCGTAAGGTACCCAAATGTAAAATCTAAACTGAACTCTCTTAGTCAGCGGCGCTGAAACTAAAGATTTAGAAAAAAAAATAGAAAAAGTTTTAGCAGGAACAAAAAACTTAACGATCTTTAAAGAGATCACTAGACACAGTTGTAACTCGCCGAGAACAATCGATTGCATTCAGTTTACCGTGAAGCATCGATCAGTTAACATTTCTCTCCATTTCTCAGGATTTCATTTTACTTGTTTTTAAAATATTAAACGTAAAATTGTGAATCTTTTAAAATGTTGTCCTCACTATTCGCTTCGGTGTTTTGCCGGCTAATAGTTATTCCGAGAGGTAATAGTCCTTTTTATTTTAAAATATTCATTTTTACTAGCAACCTTGTAGTCACTTTGTGTTCTTAAATATTGATGTTTTTGAATATGGAAGCTCATACTGATGTTACACTCATCAAGAGCTTTCATTTGAGTAGCCACATGCATTTTTTATATATTTTTCATATATACATATATATATATATATATATATATATATATATATATATATATATATATATATATATATATATATATATATATATATATATATATATATAAATATATAAAATATATGAAAAATCGATATGGGTACTCAAATAAAAGGTCTTGATGAATGTAACATCAGTATAAGCTTAAATCTTCATAAATGTCAATATTTCACAAAATACAAGGTCATTTCTTAATTATAATATAGATCCCCGCGATTGATTTTTATTTTTTATTCTTTATTTATACTGATAGGCAGGATGTTTGTATAAGATGATTTAAAAGTGCAACTAAGTGTGAAGGCTATAAAATTTTAGTGAAATGAAAGTCGTTTCACGAGCCACAAAGAATCTAATGATTTATGTCGCTCAACAAACCGACCAGTCATTGTTTTTATTATCATTTGCTACCACATTTCTTTTTTTACAATTTCAATAAATAGCATCTATAATTTTTGGTCTTACAATTTTCAATAAAAAAAAAAATTGCGCTCATGTTATTTAATATTTTGCAATCTTCCATCGGGTAAGCGAAGTAATTTTTTTTTTATGAGGCAGTAATTAAAGTATTTTATTTGAAGTTCAAATCCATTAAAATTGATATTAGCGTAAAAAAAAAAAAAAAAAAAAAAAAAAAACGGTAGCGGCTACTCATTTACAATTGGTCAATTATTTTTCCTTTGATGTTGATCAAAGTTGCGAAATTTCAGCTGATTTATCTGAAAAATCATCCGTATCTGCTACAATTCCAGTGAACCCATCAACCGTTTTTTAATATCAGTCCTACATATTTTTTTATAAATTTAAAAACATAAACCTGCAAAAAGATAACCAAACAATTTAATTTCTATCGATTATAAAGTTATTTGACTAGTAAGCTCACTCAAACATAAATGAAATGACCTAATTTTATTTAAATATTATAGTTGCTGAATCAAGTATTCATATCTCCCCATTACCAACTGGTACATGCGAATTTTGCTGCTCTATGGATTTAAATCGTGATATTCAATACCATCTTTATACAAGGTACCATTAACTAGATTACATTTTTTTAAAAATATAATATCATACTAATTCAATTCAATTTGCAAAATTAAATGAACTTTTTTATCTAATTCAAATTTATACGATAACTTTCGACGCAATAAAATAAAAAAATGCATTGAATTAAACAGAAAAAACCCAACACGCCCGCAACTTTTAACGTTCGAAAAGTCAAGCTTGGAAAAGAGTTATTTCGAGTCACTAAATCCGACAGTTTTTTACATTCACGGATACGCTGAGCAAGCTACTGGAGACAGCGCCAGAGCCATTCTCAACGGTTAGTAAATTTACATTACTTTTTGCGTTGAATATGCAAATTATCCTCTTTTTATTAATTCCAACTTCACTTCTCTCCTTCAAACTACATTTTTAAATTTATAACCTCATTCCTTACACTCTAGTTCCCGCGAATTCAAACGGAATTTTAAATTCAGTCTAAAACTAAGATTATTAATTACGTACCAGGATTTTATTTTTTTCCAATTTGTCCTCAAATTTAATTTTTTTTAATTTGCCGCCTAATTTTCTTACCGACAAATAGTAAACTAGATCACTTCATAATCGACAAAAGAAATTTTTAGATCAAGACTATCATAATCAAGAAAAAAATTTTTTTTTCCACTTGATAATTCCAGCATATCTCAAGCGCGGAAAGTACAACGTTATCCTGGTAGAGTGGGGGCGTTTGTCCGCCATGCCGTGGTACGTAATGGCGGTAAAAAACACCCGAAGGGTTGGTTCTCATGTCGCCCAAATGGCGAAATGGCTGGAGCTGAACAACGCGATAAAGCTGCCAAAGTTACACGTGATCGGATTCAGCTTGGGCGCTGAGGTTGCCGGGTTTATGGGAAAGGCCTTAGGACCTCGAAAGGTGAAAGGTTGTGATAGATTTTCTCTAAGTTACTAATTTTATCTAAACTAGACCCTTTATTGTCTGTTTTTTTGTTTAGGTTGGCAGAATAACGGGTCTTGACGCGGCTTACCCACTCTACATGGACAAGGGAGTCGAGGGACACCTGGCGCCATCTGACGCTACTTTCGTGGACGTCATACATACCGACGGAGGGATTTTTGGGTTTCCCTCGCCGATTGGCCACGCTGACTTCTATCCAAATGGCGGACGACCACTACAACCAGGGTGCACTGCGGCTAACTTCATCGCGATGGGGATGTACAGGATTTTCCGGCACTACAGTGAGTTTTTAATTATTTTTTCTATTACTTTTTCTTAATTCACTTTAGTTAGTTGCGTTAAAACCAAAGAAAAGTTGTTTTTTGATATTTCTTTGATGCACTCGTCATTTTAAAATAGCAAGTGAGAAAAATGGCGGTTCTGGTGTTACAAGCTTTGGAGTTAATTGTAAGGTAGTTAGATTTAGGGGTTATACGCACTTTTTTTAATTGAAAAAAAAAATTTTTCATCTTGTAAACAAGATAACTCAGAAGAAAAATGACCAATTGATCTGATCCTTTGGAATTAGTTCTGTTTTATAAATCTAAATAATGCTATTCAAATTAAGCTCGCTAATCAGTGAAAATTTCTTGTTTTTTTGGCGTATAAATTGTTCCAAGTGCGTATAATTCTTACAAAAGCTGGTTACTGGTAATAATAACTGGAAAAACGTTTAAATCAGTTGTCTGCAGCCACAATAGAGCCTGGCGCTACTACGTGGAGTCGATAAATAACCCGTGGGGATTCCCAGCAATGCAGTGCCTAAGATGGCGGCCTAACTTGAGAAGTTGTACTTGGAAAAAGGACGCTGTCATGGGATTCGCCACGGATCCGAGGACTAGGGGAATTTTTTACTTGAGAACAAACTCCAGGACGCCTTTTGCGAGAAACTTGACTGATTATCCTCCCAAGCATTTTTTAGTTAGCGTTAGGTTAAAAGACTGATAGCAAAATGAAAGATTTTAAATAAAATAATTTTTGTACTAAAACTGAGTGAAAATCGACTCCCGGTTTTTCTTTGCAATGCATCAGATTTTCTTCAAAAGTTATAACGGTTCAATAACCCGGTGAGGTCTCTTCATCGTTTAAAATATTCAGGTGGACACGTCGATAACAATTGTCGGTCTATACACTCAGGAAAGCACGTACTACTTATATCCGAATCTACAAGCTATATATATATATATATATATATATATATATATATATATATATATATATATATATATATATATATGTACACAAATGTGCATATATATAAAGTACTTGAATCGTACAGCAGTTACCGAGTGCTCTCGAGTATTTCTATTGTCGATTTAAAAGTTTATAAAATACGAGTTAAAATAAAATAAACGAATATACTTTTATTGTACTGACGCCAAAAATTCAGCGACGACCCTCTATATTTAAACTTTCGTAGTAAATTACAGTAATTATTAATCCTCGAGTAAAGATACCATGAATGAGAATCGATTGGTTCATTTAGTTATTTCAGGAAAATTCATTCGCTCTTAGACACTCTTGTGGTAATTAAGTAACATAGTTGTCATTGTGATTCCTAATTACGATATCGGTGACGTCGACGGAAATAACTCCACACTTGAGGGTTGAATTATCGCGTAAGTTACGTAAGAAAGGCGGGAGCGCTAATTGACAGTACTTTTCACCTTCTAATTATCGATCTGTTGCTCATGGGCATATTTATCAATCGTAATGACGCTTTTGTTTGACGGGCTAATTGGGACGGATTAATTTTATGATAGGTTTTATTTTTTGCCGTGAATTTAATACAAAATTATCGAAGTATAGAATTTAGGAAAAAAAATTTTACCGAGTGTTGTTAAGAAAAATGTTGGCCTTACCGAATGATCCATTATTAAAAAGACCCAAGGAGTTTTTATATCCAGACTATCACATCCAAGGAAAAAATTTTTTCAGTCTAGTTAACATTAAAAAAATTAATTTAAAGATTAAAATGATAAGATTGACTAGAGTTGCGGAAAAAAAATTTTTATAATCATACTAAAAATGACAAAATAAATTTCCGTGCATGCGTCAGTCAATAATTTAACATAATAACAATATAATAAATAATAATAATAGTAGATGGGATCTTAACGTGAGACTAGCGTGATCAAAGTCTTATCACATGTCGTTGTCGTCTATTGCACACTCATACTGGGTATATTATACATATATTTTTTATTTTTATATATTGTAAGTACACAGAATAATAATAATAATAATAATAATAATAATAATAATAATAATAATAATAATAATAATATTTTGTATTGTAATTATTATTATTGTTATTATTTAAGCTGAATTGGCGCCTAGAGCCCAACTAAATACCAAGTATAATTTTATTCTTATTCGGTAACAGGCAATATAATGTATATTGCCGGGTGAAGCCATCAAGGTTGAGGTCTCATGATTCACAAGGTCCTCATATTTTTATTTTATTTTTTTCTTGTCGACTTCCTTCCACTTCTTCTATCCCTCTCCCTTCCCCTTCTTCTTTTCTCTACGCGAACAATCCGCGACCCGCGACCCGCGTTATTTTATCAGCACGCTAACTTAAACGGTGAATTTTGATTCTGATTTTACCTGAATTTTAGTTTTTCAAATAGTTATCGTTAAATTTTCTATTAATTTTTATCGTGATAATAATAATAATAATAATAATAATAATAATAATAATAATAATAATAATAATTTAATTAATAAAAAAAATATTTTTATAATTATTTTTCCTCGAAAAAAATTTAGTAAAAAGTGATTGTCATCTAAAAGCCCCTGGAGGTCTCATTTACAAGTGATTAAAGCCCGAGGCATAGCAAAGCATCCTAAACAATTACTCCGTTCTCCTCCTGTGAACCCCACAAACTTTTCGGCTTTAATATAAATTTATATATATACATATATACTTCCCAGAAGTATAATTGCTCGAGATATAAATCAGTCTGGTTTCCCCCACCAGTTTCCTCAGCCTTTATCCGCCATCTCGTAAAGCTCGAAAAAGTTTTGGTTCCATATCAATTATTCAAATTTCTCCGGATGATATGAGCATTTGATTTGACAAAACTTTTACCCAGAACTCTCTACTCAAGTTAACTCAATCGTAAACTTTATTTCTCAACCCAATAATCTCTTGTTCTTTCTCTCTTTTATTTTATTTATTTCCACGAGTATTTTAGTGCTTCCTCCGCAAATAATACATACCGCTATCACGATTTTTTGAATCTCAAACTTAACAGTATTTTTACATAACCACTTTTATTTAATCATTTTCTTTATCGTCACACTTTTTATTACTTTCTTTGTGCTTATGGATTCCTTCCTATCGGGTCATCGCCCTCAAACTTTTTTTTACTCCCACGTTAGCGTGATAAGCTGGTTACTTATTTTCATTTTACAACACGCTTGTATTCACATAACTCAACTTATACGTAACAGAGTAATTTAAAATATTCAAATTTACTGCCTAATTTCAATTATCATTCGATTTTACCAATAGTTAATATAACTTCTTTGATCTAGACTACCATAACCAAGGATAGAATTTTTCTTGATACTTTCTCAAGCTGTAAGAGGTACCTCTAAAGTAAAATACGTCCCAAAAATTCAAAAACAATCTCTACAATAGTTTTTTTTTTCTTCGTTCCTTTTTTCTGATCACACTAGTGGCGCCCAACATCTCACCAGGGATCCATTCTTTCCAGCGTATATCACTCCTCGAGAACAATATCAGTAAGCGAACAAAAAAATACTTATTCTCGAAAAGCTTTCAAGGAATTCCATAAACCTCGAACACGTACCACCTAAAAGCAGACAAAGTCTCGCAGAGACAATATAAGAAGCGTGGGAGTAATAATAAAGTCTAGGCGAGCTTTTCTTCTAAAGGAGGATAGTGTAGTGTTGATCGTGTTACCTCAGAGGTAATTGAACTTATCCTCCCTTCTGTTCTAATTTCCGTGCTAGCTCGGTCTCAAGAACGCCTCTGAGACAAATTGCACGCCCCCAACCACCTGCCACCCTTTCTCGGTTACTTACTCACTTAAAGCCAGTCTTAAAGCTTGCAATTGGATAAACCGCCTTTAGGTTACAAGCTACCCCTCAAAATCCTTACAAAGCCATCCAATTAATGCCGCCACAATGTTGACAAAAAGACAATTGAGTAATAACAGAAAGATACTCACGATTTTATGATGAAGATGCTGCAATTCTCGTTCGGTGATTCTTCTTCGGGACAATTCGCGCTGTTCGCGGCGGTACTGACTGTACTTGTAGAACAAATACATTCCTGGAAGCGCGAGAACTACCAGAGGTTTCATCAGTCCGGCTCTCTCTCTCGCGGGTCCATTGTTTTCGCGGTTTTCTCGCCCCACATCGCGAGATCCTCTTTCCGGACGATCCTGAGCTTCTTCGCGGGCTACCGGAGGATCCTCCAGGTCTTCCAGTTGTCCTACGTCCTCCACCAAAGCTGGTTCTGCGTCTGCTGTTGGCATTTTTTCTCTGAAATAAATAGCAATGATTAATGAAGGATTTATTTGTTATATTGATTATTGCGGAGGGTAGGAAACAATTGAGAGCTGGGAAATAAAAATATTGAGAGACAATAAGCTCAAGAGTTTAACAATTAAAAAGCATTGAACGAAACACGTCAATTATTGGAATTGAGTACTGTCAGCTTCGTTGTTAAATCGCGTGTAGGCTGCTATTATTCATTTTATTTTAAATACTCCTGTCCGAACGATAAATACGTTTGTTTTCTCTCGTTTGTCAAGTAATTAGACTAATATGATCATTATGATAATGATCCAGGTATGAGCTGAAATTTCCTGTAGCTTTAATAATTCGTTCACGGATTGAATAAATTCGGTTTGTTTCTTTTGAACAAACTGCATTATAACTTGAAACAAATTAACCTACTCAGAAAGTTATACAAACAGAATCTAAAGCGAAACTAGCTGTAGAAAAAGAATCTTGGGTTATTCATAACATAAATCGGTTATTGGTTTCTCATCAATTCAATTCCCGTTAGAATGCTCCAAACTTCTTCATTGGGCAGCTATTCAAAGTTCTTCGGACTAAATTGCCGAAAAAAACCTTCATCACTCTCATCATCCTCATTCAAGATCTCAACCTGAATAGAGCAATTGCAATTAATGAATTATCGATTGGAAAATATAAGAATGTAACTGTAAAGCTGGCTAAGATATTAGTTTATAAAGGTTCGTTAACCGGGTATATTTAATTCGAGCGTCGACTCGGTCTATTTTTAGCTGGGTGCTCTAGAAATACATAGCGAGGTCGTATATTGGTGGTAGTACTTCCAGCAATTCCTGCAGCTGGTGGTAGTCAGTAAATGTTCATTGTACCATGCAATGTACAATCTCTTGTCTTCCGGTTTAGCGCGTGGCATTTAGCAATATCTAATATACATATGCAATATACAACACCCAATTCATGTACCTATATTCATATTCATATTCAGTAAGATGTAGCCAATGACCCAACGGATATCTTCCAGCTAGATTCTAAATTCTTACCTCCGTATTTCTTCGGATCAGCAATTACCGTCAATCTTCCAAGCGCCGATAAATCCATCCCTTTAATTTTTAATCCTCCTTTCTATCCGTTCGGTTGGAATGATACACACTCGATTTAGCATTTGGAATTTAGAGTCAGAATCTTTCCCAATTCTCGGCCGGTGCTTTCATGCATATAAATATACATTGTAAGTTATTATTCATATAACTACTATGGATTGTTATCGTAAAGTTCCCTGGCACGATAAAAAAAAAAACCTACTCAAGCCTTGACATCGCGTTGGCAATGTCTATTTTTTTGCAGCCCCGTTGAGGACAAGGTTCCAATTGAACGTCATCAATGGAATTGTTGCAGGAATCACGAAGACAACTACTTTCAACACAGTAGGACACTTTGCTTCAACTTCTTGATCAACTCTCAAGCATTTGTTTAGTACCCAATACAGATAAGAGTAATTTGATCTTTAGAATTGTGCAGAAAATTTATTGGCAATGCAGTTACATCCAATTTGGTTTCCATTTACATTAATACATGCTCCAATAATCATAAGCTTGAAGCACTAAGCACAGAGCCGAGCATGCAAATTAGTGCTAATTCCATGATTACCTTTCAGGACTAATGATATAAAATTAAGTTACGTTTTTTTTTGTTATCAGTTAATTCACATCGAAAGCTCCCTTTTTTCTACGATTACGTTTTTTTGATTAATGATGATAGGCATGATGGGTATTATCTTTCGGATTGGTTTCCCTCGAGCATCTGGAACCAATCTCAGATTCCCTCAGTTATGCAAATCAGGTCTGGTTTTGATAAAAGTCGCTTTGCAAGATACAATTTATCGAAAGAGCTAATCAATAGTCGAGAATTTAAGCGATTAGTCAAAATTTGAGCAAAGTTACGTCATGAAGATGATTCCTCTTCATTTAGAAGACGTGAAGTGTTTCATCAAGTCAAGAGACCGAAGCCTTTTAGCTACCCCTAAATATGCAAATGAGTCCTCCCTCCAAAAAGACACTCTATCCAGAAAATGACGCAACAAAAAATTAATGATTTTGAAACTAATCCCTAATTTTGGTATTGCAAAAGCATATTATGCCTGTCAAAGATAATCAACAGAGTAAACATACTCACCAATATTGGAGGATCTAGGGAGCGAATTGGTGGAACCTCATGGAGCACACAGTCTAGTCTAGCACTTGGAAACACTAAAAACCATAAACGTTAAACGTCCACATGAGTCGGCGTACTCTCAAAGGTTAAATAATAAAGATATGTGCGTTTTGTCGCGATGGCAGGTGAGCTGTTGAAGCAGTTGTGCCGGCGTGGTGGCCGGGCAGCCACTGAATCTACCAGGCGCCGTACTCTAGCCTGCAATCCAGAAACAGAGTCGGTGGTGGAAAATCGATATAACGAGGAGAAAGCTATCCGCGTATGAACGCAAGACCGAGACATCGTCACCCGCCCTTAGGGGCAGCCAGAGTGTTGCTAGTGTTGGAGATCTAGGGGTAGCAGGATTTGGCAAAGAGACAACCAATGGGGCTCAAGACCTTTCAAGGGACACTTCGGGAGAGTACTTGCTTCTGGATGGAATCCGAGCCCTTAGACATGTTCACTATTCTACTGAGGCTCGTTCAATCCCTCAAAGGTTATTAAACCCCGTATTCTGATATTCTAAAAGGACTTCTAGTCAACTTCGGATGTACTAGTGCAATTTGCCAATTAATTCACGGTATTGACAGTCGATTCATCCGAGCATGCAGCTATTTAGTTCCAAGTTTGTTTGGCTACATGTATCCCTCGGGAAGTATCTTGATGTCATATTTATGGATTATTGATGTATGTTTATGATGCTGACGCTGATATTCGAGAAACATTTCCACTGAAATTTGATAACCTGGTGAATTGTCTAGCTTTCAGAGGGTTTTCTTTTAGTTTTTTATCATTATTATTGTTTCATTTTTTATGGATGACAAATTACAGGAAGATCTGTCTAGAAAATCAATTTATTTAAGTCGTTTTTTTTTTTTTTTAAATATTTCTTTGTGACAATTATATAGGTTTGGTACAAGTAAATAACAATAATAATCCAAGAAAAAAAATTAAATCGAATTTTTTAGCGATAAAACGATTTGTATCAGTGAATTTAGTTGTTGATTTTTTTAGGTCCCTGTCAATAATTGGGGCTTTTATCTTATTTATTTTTTTCTGTGATTGAAGAAACGATGAAAATCATAAATCGTCGACAGAAAATTTGATTTCCTAGAAAAAAGGTCCTAATAAATTTTTTATCTTCGATTCTTCAGCCGAAATTGCCAAAAGAACCAATCGGGATGATAACTGAACTGGAATTTGGATCGTAAGTTCCTCTACGCGTTTTTTGCGACTACTGCACTGCGTCATTACTTAAATCCCGAATCCTCCTGTGGCAGAAAAGTTGTAGTTAGAAGTAAAAATAACAGAGTTGGTAAAAAAAATCTTAAACTGTGCCAAGATAAAAATCAGCAATTAAATTAAAAAAGGGGTAATTCGGTATCTGAAAGAAAAAGAACACTTGATTTCCGTCAGTCTTCCCATTTAGCATTTAGCGATCAATTTAGGCCGAACTACTCGACACAGATCGACAGCATCTATGAATTTCGATTATAAATTACACCCCAAACCCAATGACCTTTTCGTTCCTTTGGTGAGCAAAAGCCTCCCTCGCTTCAACCTTTCGGGTCTTTTTCCAAAGTTTTCATTATATCCTTTGCCCTAAAATCAACCCACATGATATTCAATGGACCACGATAATGATTAAACACCTCAGGTCCACTTCGTCGAAGCTAAATATACTTTCAATCAGAAAGTATATGCTTCAATCTTCTTCTCACAATCAGTCCCGCGTTTTATTTCATAACATATAATATGAAATATGAATAAGCAAATAAAATAGTTATTACCCTTCTCCACCTCCTTACAAGCTTCACTACAACCGCTGTGTACTCTCTTAACCCGACCCGAACGGGGTTGTATCGAACGGATGACGTCACGGGAAATGTGACGTCATGACGGTGGTGCTCATCCATATTTGAGGTAACTGACACATTTTGTGGTCTTACAGTCGTATTACACTTCAAAAAATCGGGAGTGGATTTTAAATCTTGCAGCTTCAGGAGTTTTTTTCTAGAGATGATATTTTGATCCGAAAGAAATCCAAGTTAGGAATTTTTATACTAAAATAACTGAAACTATTTCTAAATCCAAAATTATCAAAATTTAGTTCAAGCTATTAAAAATTAGAATTTTTCTGTATCAAAAAATGCCTTTTGTTAAAATGCACTGTACTTTCTTAAATATTGAATTTTTAAAAATATAAGCCCATCCTGATGTAACACTCATCAAGAGATTTCATTTGAGTACCCACATCAATTTTTCATATATTCATATATATAAATATATAAAATATATGAAAAATTGATGTGGATACTCAAATGAAAGCTCATGATGAGCTTATGTCTTTAAAAATGTCAATTTTTCACGAAATACAAGGTTACTTCTTAGTTATATATCTAGAGATAATTTTCGAATGCAGTTTAAATATTAAATTTAAAATTTTCTTCTGATCACATCATCATCTATAATTTTTCCGTTACTTGAAACTAGAGTAAGATGATCTAACTGGACGACATGATGAGATCAACGGCTCGACTAATTTGATCGATATAAAAACAGTTAATCTGGATGACTCCCAATGATTAAGAATGCTTTGATCAAGATTCGGTTGTCAGTTGCATTAGAGATGACAAGTGATGAGATGGTCATCCAATCCTCGAGCCCGTTATGATTTTTACCGTTCAGCTGCATTCGTTTAGGAATCAATAATTTTTAAAAGTAAAAACCTAGAATTTTTCCAAAAAATTTCCCATTTTTACAAAACTCTCGCTATTTCTGTTCTATTTTACTTTTCTAAGGAACTTCGCTCGATTCCTGATAAAGCGAAGCTTAGTCGTACCTTGCTGGCCTCTGACGTCATAAGCGCCAACTTGGTTGCATGACTGGGAGAATCTCCTTACCGACGACAGTTACTACCGGAACGAAATGAAAATCGGTAAACAAAGAATGACCGGCATTAATTATAATATTGATGTAATCTCTTGATGCGAGATAAAGATGTTATCTCAGAGGAAGACTTGATAAGTAAATATAGTTCTGTATTTTTAATTAAAGCGAGGGTACGTGACTTTGTAACGTCGAGTTATTTTATTAGTCTCTGTAAACCGGGGATTGTTTTTTAGTGGCGACCAGGCGGCGCCAAACACCACATTCACATGATGATCCGGGTTCGAAACAACCGGACCGGGTTCATCATCCTCGTTAACGGTCTTTTAATTCCAGCTAAATAATTAACGAAGCATCAGCATCCAAATTATCTAAATATAGGTATTTATATTTATATTTATATTTTGAAGTAAATTATTGATTTAATTTTTAGAAACTAAATTGACTCCAAATTTAAAAAAAAATTCCCAGAGTTAATTATTTAATTTTATTGCTAAATAATTACATCATTTACGACCTCTCGATTTAAAAATTCGAAGCGTCAAAATTTTCCAAATACACTAGTCACAAAAATAGAGATAAAAAAAAATTCGAAATGTTCGGGTGACTTTCAACGAGCTGTTTCGAAACATAAAAGTGGCCATAACTCCTAAAATAATTGCTCTAAATGAAATTCTGACCACTTTAAATTGTTCTTCGGGAAATTTCCTACAAGAAACTTTGTGTTTCATAACTCGAAAAAAATTTTTTTTATGAGATATCGGGACTTGAAAAAAATTCGAAAAATCGAGAATTTTGATTTTTGACTCCAAAACATAAAAGTGGCCATTACTCCTAAAATAATTGCTCTAAATGCAATTCTGACCACTTTAAATTGTTCTTCGGGAAATTTCCTACAAGAAACTTTCTGTTTCATAATTCTAAAAAATTTTTTTTTAAGAGATATCGGGACTTGAAAAAAATTCGAAAAATCGAGAATTTTGATTTTTGACTCCAAAACATAAAAGTGGTCATTACTCCTAAAATAATTGCTCTAAATGCAATTCTGACCACTTTAAATTGTTCTTCGAGAAATTTCCTACAAGAAACTTTGTGTTTCATAACTCTAAAAAATTTTTTTTTATGACATATCGGAACTTGAAAAAATTCGAAAATTCAAACTTTTGATTCCGAAACTTGAAAGAGGCCATAACTTCTAAAATAATGACTTTAGGGGCAAATTAAGCCATTTTGAATCGTTGGAAATTAAAATTTTTGTTTCTGGATCTTTGAGTGGCCATAACTCCTCGAGTAGTGGCTTTAAATTTAATTTTGACGTAATTATAAAGCTCACGATGAATTGCCGCGGAGTTATTGTTATTTAAAGCAAAAGAGTACTTTTTCACTTTGATCATCAATAATTAGGATAATTCAAAGGTACATTACTATTAATATTCTGCTAAGTAAATACTTTTCTTTCATTAGATAAATATTAAAAGTCAAATGAATCATCGATTCGTCATTTTTTAGTTAAATGAAAATATTTAAAAATTATCCTTCTTGGAAAAGGATAATCGTCGCTGGAAGTAGTAAACAGCGATTATCAGGTGAGTCACAGTCGAGCGAAATTGTCAACTTTGATTTTTTAAAAATTTCGGGCATATTTGTTAAAGCTTTAGCGCCTCGTCAACGTCAGATGTGACATCAAACCTATGGACTGTCGATAAAATGTATAATGAGCTAGTTAAGTGTAGTCTTAGGCGTAATGTAAAATGAATGATACCAAGATAACGATAATATTCTTTCAAGGGCGTTTGTCCTTAATCACCCAGCAGACAAGTATTAATGATAGTGTATCTTTTGCTTAAAGAATATTTCCGTTTTATCTTTTTTACCGATAAATTATTTTAATTGAAATGTTGTGTTAAGATATTTTTTCTTTCGCTGAATCATTTTTAATAATGCCAATGTTATTCTATCGTATGTTTGCTTTTTTTATATATTTTTAGATATTTTAGTGCTTGCAGGAAAAGTAACTTTTTTATTTTACGCGTCATATTTTTTGAATTTAAAAAATTCTATCAGATCGTAAATAAAAAAAAATCATTGTGTCGTAAAAGTGTATCGCTTACTCACAATAGGATTAGATATTAATGATTCTAAGAATAAAAATAATATAAGTGATGAGTTATTAAAAATTAAGCTGCATTCGGTCTTTGACTCTTGTCGCTGACGTGATAAACTTAAGATAGACGTCGACTATTATTTCCATGTATTATATTATGGATTACGAATCATCATTATCATGATTGTTATTTTTGTAGTAATAAAAATAATAATAATAATTATTGTTTTTATTATTACAAATTTATTATTACACCTTCCAATAATAGGTGTCAATATTAATAACATATCAAAATTTTTTTGAAATCGGATACGTAGAACCTGAGATATTGACTTAAAAAAATCATGCATTGATTTTGAGCATCAATGCAGTCGAAAAATGTTATTTATTCCTCAAAATTTTTTGATATTATTTTCATTCTAAAAATACAGTTTATTATTATTATTATTATTATTATTATCAGTATATTTTTTTAATAAATCTTAAAAAAATATAATAAATAATAACTGACTTTTATAAATTAATAAAATATATTAATTTTAATTATAACCTTTGTAATTACTGAAGCAAAAAGCAAATAAACAAAAAAGTCAGTTTATCAATATTATCTCGACATATTTTAAGATATCAGTAATCAATAATAAATCAATATAATTTTTATTTTTTTTAACAAAAAAGTACGTGACATTTTATTCCCCGGGTATATTTATAATCTCATAACTCTTCAAGTTTCATTCTCCATATCCATTAAAATTTTATTATCTGTATTATTAGTTATTAGTTTGTAATATATCGCCCGAAAAATAATTTGCAATTAAATGAATGTTATACAGATCATTATCGAACAGTTAAAGTGCAGCCTGTACATTTATATACCAATATAAATAAATAAATGGCAACCATCTGATTTTAATGCACTGTACGCTATCTAATAGTATTTATAAATACTTGGGATTAGATATATTTTATCGAAAAAAAAAAAAATAAATAAATAAATAACATTTCTAATGTAATTTATAAGTACTTTACTTTTGTATATTATCTTGTACATATATATATATATATATATATATATATATATATATATATATATATATATATATATATATATATATATATATATGTTTGTCTATTGGATGTTTTGGGGACAGTAGATAGAAACCTGTTTAAATAGTGGAAAACATCAATATAGATTAAATTACATTAATATTTCTGTGAACTATAATTTTTTTTTAACTTTTCACACAATTTTTTATCGACTGTATGATATGAGACCAGTTATGTAATAGATGTTTCGAGGACCTATAACTTTGTTCAAGTATCGACTACTATGGGGACAGCTATACTGAACATATCAATATAGTCTATATTTTAAGGACATTTGTCTGGTGACTGTTTTGAAAATGCTAATGCTCTGATTTTTTCAATTTTCTGTACATATTTAGAGTAATTATTGCTCATATAATTTATAAAATTGGTAGTTTTAAACACAAGTTACTATTTTTTTCTTTTTTATAAAAATGAGAGATAATCTAAGATATCTAAGAACAATGTATGTCTGGTTATCTAATACTTCAAAGCACTCATAAATGTTTCAGGGAAATAAATTATGCTTTAAACGTCAATCGAATTATATTACATACAAAAGAATATTTAATTGATTCAAACGAAAAATAATTGAATTACATCAAATCATTGAATTAAGATAATAATCTTGAAGAATTTATTAATTTAAATGAAAACAGAAAATTTTGGATTCAACTAAAATTTACTTGAGTCACAAAACATTTCCAAATTCAAAAATTTGTCTACTTCAATCAAGACAATGAAATTCTTCAAAATAATTTTTTTAATTAAAGGAATGTATATTTTATATATTGTATATTTTTCCGAAAATGGGTAAAGAAAAAACAAATGTCTGGCAGAGACCTCATACCAAACGTTGTAAGTACAAACCAATGTCTTCATAATGACTGTTCCATAGAATGAAAATGTCTCCATAGTTTTCTAATGTCCTCATAGTATACAAACAGTAAAATTTACAGATTACCGTATATTTCACCGCTTGTATACCAATGTCCTCATAACGACTGTTCCATAGAATGAAAATGTCTCCATAGTTGTCGGATGTCCTCATAGTATACAAACAGTAAAATTTACAAATTACCGTATATTTCACCGGTTATATACTATGAGGACATCAGACAACTGTGGAGACATTTTCATTTTATGGAACAGTCATTATGAGGACATTAGTTTAATTTACTGAACGTATTAATATAGTCTATACTTTGAGGACATTTGTATGGTCACTACTTTGAAAATGCTTGTATTCTGATTTTTTCAATTTCTACGTACATATTTATAGCAATTACTTCTCATATAATTCATAAAATCGATGGTTTTAAACATAAGTTACTATTTATTTTTTTTTGTCTTTTTATAAAAATGAGAGATAATCTAAGAAAGTTAAGAAAAATGTATGCATACCTAATACTTCACATCAATCATGAATGTATCAGGGAAAATAAATTATTCCTTAAGCGACAAAAAATCATATTACATACAAAAGAATGTTTAATTGCCTCAAGCGAAAAATTATTGAATTCAGATAACAATTCTAAAGAGTTTATTGATTTGAATGAAGACAAAAAATTCTTAATTCAACTAAAATTGACTTGAGTTACAAAACATTTCCAAGTTAAAAAATTTATCTACTTCAATCAAGACAATGAAATTCTTCAAAATGATTTTTTTTAATTAACGAAATTTTTTTTTTTTTTCAACCAAGTTCATATTTTTTTTTTTAAAATTCAATTTAATTTTAAACAAGTGATAAAGTACTATTCGCGGGTTTTATGTTATTTTCCTCATTTTTGTATATTTTTCCGAAAATGGGTAAAGAAAAACAAATGTCTGGCAGAAACCCCATACCAAACGTTGCAAGTATAAACCAATGTCCTCATAATGACTGTTCCATAGAATGAAAATGTCTCCATAGTTTTCTAATGTCCTCATAGTATACAAACAGTAAAATTTACAGATTACAGTATATTTCACCGCTTGTATACCAATGTCCTCATAATGACTGTTCCATAGAATGAAAATGTCTCCATAGTTGTCTGATGTTCTCATAGTATACAAACGATAAAATGTACAGATTACCGTATGTTTCATCGCTTGTGTACAATGAGGAGATCAGACAACTATGGAGATATTTTTTTTCTATGGTACAGTCATTATGAGGATATTGGTTTGTACTTGTAACGGTTTGTATGAAAACTTTGAAAGAAATTTTTGTTTTTACTTCATGTCTAATAAAATACACTCTCCAAGTATAGATGAGGGAAATTTTGTGTAACTTATGTAGATAAGAAAATATCTCTCAAAGTTCTCATACGATCTGTTAGAAGAACAAACCGATATAAATATTTGTAATTTTTCCTTTCAGCTTAATAGTTTTTTAATAATTATTTGTCATCGATTTTGTGGAAATTACTACACACATTTTAAAATGATTAATTTCTAATAATAATAGCATTTATTTTTATATCAATTTATGAAATTAATAAACACGATCGTTTTTTAAATTAATCAAATGAACAAAAATTTTTTTGAATCGTTGATATTTAATCTTCGTAATCGATTCAAAACGTGGCCAATAAATTTTATTTGTTTGTTGTCAATTCTAATATTGACCGTGTTTACAATTTGCTGTAATCAGTCGACAAAACTTAAAAAAATGTCATGAACAATCATTATAACCAAACATACTTTATAAATGACGAACAAAATAAATTAATCGTAACAACTTTTAAGAATCATTACGTGTTTTTACCTTGTATTTAATACCTTCGACTAATCAACGTCTGTCCTTAAATCATACTTTTGGTGATTAAATATTATGGGGACACTGTCCCGGTTTACACCTATCAGTAATGCTGTCCTTAATTAAACCTTTATATTGACGGTGTATACTTTGAAGACAGTCCTCGAAGTATACAAAATATGAAAAGAATTATGAGGACTGTCTTCAAAATAGCCATATGTCCTCAAATAATACTTTATATAAGATAAAATGGTCTTATAATAACCAATAGACAAATATATATATATTTACTTGGTTAATGTCTAAGAAAATTATTTGCAGACAAGTGGACTTTTACTTTCACTATCGACGAAATACACTGATAATAATAAAAAGAATCAATAATAAATTCTTAAAATTAAAATTTCACCTTTAGATTGAAAAATTTTAATGACAAATTTTTTAAATATTTAAAAATAATATATCAGTAATTTTTTTTATGATTGCAAAATTAAATATTGATGATTGAATATAAAAAAATAGTAATATAAATTTGTGGTTAAAATAAAATGAAACCATCCGACAAATAGAAATAAAATAAAGACAATTTAAAAAGTCTTTGTCTTTATTCAAATAAAACCTTAACGCTTTAGGTTTTTATTATTCGTTTTATAAAATATGTAGAAAGGATTGATGGTGATGAAGGAGTTTAAAAAATGTATAAGGGTGTCTGGAGGAGAAATTCTAAAATAGCGCGGATGTTTTCAACAGAAACAAAAAAAATAAACTACAAATCCGGTCTTTTATTAATTTTTTTACTTCTCGAAATTTAGGTCGCGTTTGTCTAATGTTACTTTTTATTAATTACAAATAATTATTGATATTACAGGAAAATTAACTGATTGATTTACAGGTTAGTGTAAATTATAACTTATAACTTTTGATATAAATAATAGAAGAAAGCTAAGAAAATAGATGGTGCAGATATAACGGCTAAGCAGTCTTTGCGCATTTAATCATATTATAAGTGAAGGTTTTATTTAAAAACTCACTGGGAAGATGTTTGAGTCATCAGTCTCAGTCGTCAACGATGCACAATTCAGCTTTTAAGACTCTACTTAAACTTTCTGTACGTTACTCAAATAATAAATTTACTAGCTTATTTTTTTTTTATTTTTTGAAGTCAAGTTAGAAGGGTTTTTTATTTATGGCTTGTAAAATGGTTCGGATAAAACATTTAGTCTGTTTAAATTTAAAGCTGCAATTTAAAAATTATTTTTGATGATAAGTATTTAGGCTGCATTCGAAAATGCTCTATCTCGAGATACATAATTAAAAAATTACTTTGTATTTTGTCAAATATTGACATTTTTTAAAATATAAGCTTATCCTGATGTTACACTCATCAAGAGCTTTCATTTGAGTACCCACATGCATTTTTTATATATTTTTCATATATACATACATATAATATATATGAAATATATAAATATATGAAAAAATTGATGTGGGTACTCAAATAAAAGCTCTTGATGAGTGTAACATCAGGATGAACATATATTTTTAAAAACGCCAACAGTTAAATTTAAAAAAATAATAATAATAAGTTTAAAAATTTTTTTAATTTTATTATTTCTGAAGGCTTGAAAAAAAAATTTTGGTCCATAAAACTATTTATTTTTTTTCAAACTTCATTAATAAACCCATATTAAAAAAACTTATTAAAAATCTAAAAATAACTTAAACTCAAACTTTCCCATCTATCCCACATTAATCCCCAAAACTCACGCCCACAATTTTTGAGCGGATCAAATTCGTCATTCTTACTTGTCTTACCATTGTTTTATTAAAACTCATAACATATAACTATAAAATATATGTTCATACATCTATCTATAATCAGCTCGTCGACATATTTCAATATACCCACATATAAAACACATCTTGAATAAAAAATATCACGCCGTGCGGAGTTTGAGTTTATTGAGAGGGGAGAGTGGGAACGACAGCCGTTTCTTCCGCTTGTCAGTCAGTCGTACGCCGGCTGTGCGTCCTGCACAATCTCCGTATTTGTTAGTAACAATAGTAGTAAATAAACAATAATTAAAAAAAAAAAAAAAAAAAAAAGAAAGAAGTTTAAAATTTAAAAATCTAAATAATTAAAATTTAAAGGCCAATTCAATTTGTTCTTAAAATGAATCGGAGTACTGACGGTTCAAGTGAAGAAATCTTCACTTTACTAAGTGCTGGAGATTGACGATGCATATATAATTATAATTGTAATTATATTGCAAGATAAATGAATTAAAGAAGCGATAAGAGTTTATAAATAGTTATTGTAATTAAAATTATTGTAAATACATAAAACACAAATAATGGAGTGTGTATTATGTATATAATGTATGTTGATACTGAGTACAGAGTTAATATGTCGTGTTTTATGTTATATGTTCGATCAAGCGTGCAGGTTGTTGAAAATGGAATTGCAGTTATATTAAAATAAAACCAATCCGAGGTCGTTTAGAGTAAAAGTGTTTTGCCAAGAAGAATATATCGGATTTATATTTTGTGTTTATTGTTGATGATAATAATAATTATAATAATAGAGATTGATTTAATTATGCGGCTAAATTACGCAGTGAGTTTTTGTTAGAAACTATTTTTATGATCAAGATTTTTATGCCGATCTTTATGAAGAGCCTGAGGGAATTTTTGGCTTGTAAAATGTAATTGTTTAATTTAAAGTTATCAGTGTCAGTTTTGACCAAAGGTGCGACTGTTTTTTTAGTTTAAAATGATGATGGCACCAAAAGTTGTCGGTGTTTTGCTGAAAAAACCGGGACAGCAAAATCATCGAGTTTCTTTTGCTCAGGATACCAAAATTCGAGGTAATTTTTCAATTATTATAAAGAATTTTTATTAAAATAATTTTTTTAATTGTTAATTTTATTTAATAAATAATTTTTTTATTAATAAAATTTAATTAGAAATTTTTAAAAAAATTTTTTAATGGTTTTTAATTATTATTATTATTATTTTCAAAAATTTTGGCCAAAATATATCTTATTAATTTTTTTTTTTTTTTTTTTTTTTGGGGAGAAACAATTAGCATTTATATTTTAAAATGGAACATAATATTTATAAAGTAAAGTTATTTCAGTGACCTCAAAATTTCTCCAAAGATTAGCCTTATCAATTTCTCTTTAAATTAAAAGTATCATTAGAGACCATAATTGAAATAACTATTACTAATTTCTCTAATGCCCAACATTAAATCTCTAATTTCCTGTTAATTCTTTTCAATAATTCAATTTTCTATCTCTTTATCCACCTTTCTTCTCTATAATTACAAATTATAGATCATAATTATGTTATTTAGTAACATAAAGCCTAAAAATTAATTTAAAATTAAAATTTCCCGCCATTTGCGCCCCCACGTGCCAAAATTGCGAACTGCAAGTTCTACCCGCGGCCATACTGTAATTTTTCTTGCGACTTTCAAATTGAAATTCTGGCTAAACGGTTGAAGATATCAAAAAAATTCTAAGGACCTTTTTTGTAGAGAATTTCATATTTTAACTAATATTTAAATTATAAATTTTGGAAATCGATTTTATCAAAAAATCGAGTGTATAAAAAAAGATTTCGACTTTCAGACAGAAATTGTTTGAATGAAGGCTGGTATATCGATATCTGGGGTACCCACTAACGGGACAGCTCATACATGTGCTTTTACTACGCTATTTATTCCGTAAGAGTAAAAAGTAATAGAATACCATCAACATACATTAATATACCTAGTTGTACTATCTAAATACATACGGACTAACGAAATGAGTACAGGTGATTAAAGCCGGTCACGTCCAACCGCCATTAAAAGTGTTATATTTAACTTTGCGGATTCAGCCGGATAGTTTTGGTTCTGTAAATTTTTAGCAAAGGTTAATTGCAGTTATACATAAATATTGATAAACAAACAAGTGGAAGATAAAAATGTCTGGCAAGCCCTTGTTTGTTAACTTCTAACGCTTTATAGTTCACTTGTTATGTTTAGCTTAATCCGCTCTCTTATATCTTATATGTCTGTTGTGTCCTTTAGTGTCATCCTTGGCTGCTAAAAGTCAAGGGAAAGTATTAAGTACTAACCATTAACTAAGTATTTGTTTATATCTTCTGTTTTTGTTCCTTTGTTTGGATATTATTTGTTGATTTATTTATGACGATTTATATAAATATTTATTATTTAATTTATTCCTGTTATTGTTTTCTGTCGTATTTTATTTTATTGTAATCTATATTATTGTGGATTCAAATTTGGTATCATTATTAGAAAGGTCTTTAGGTTTATAATTAAGAAATGACCTTGTATCTCGAGAAATATTAATATTTTTAAAAATTAGTGCAATTTAATAAATAAAATAATTTTTATTTAACATTAAAATTTTTTTTTGTCATTACACAAAAGCGTATGACTTAACAAAAGCAACAGAGGTAGCAAACTCGATCAATCAATACCAAAATAAAATCATCTGTAGAAAGTTTGAATAGAAAAGATTTGAGACCCAGGTCAGAAACGATTGATGTAATATCCAAGATTTTATATGCATCTACAAAAAAAAGAAGAATGGCTTTAGATTTTCCGTTGAGTAGATTCACCAAAATTCTTTTAAAAATGTCTCATCGTCAAGCGCCGGGTGAAAATAATCAAAAATCGGTTTGAAAAGTCAGAAAATTTTTGCAAATAATTCAAGCTCCCAGAAATCGGACACGCACTCGAAGAACAAAAGCACTTCCTTTTTCTCAGGCCAGTGAATCGGCGAATCTCGAGTGAAGTAGATGAGAAATCTTTAGTGTTTTTTGTTTGTTAAAAAGAAACCAAGTCACACCCCATAAAGGCGCTACTTGTGGTCTAGCCCTAGAGATTTATTTTATCTTTTGTCCGGATGGAAAGAATCAAAGAAGCGGATGTTAAGTGCCTTGAGTGGTCTCCAGCTTGTTCGTAGTTTTAGTGAGAAGCTAGAAAAAAAATTAATAATATAAAAATTGATCATCAAAAATAAAAATTTAAATTCTCTAGAAAAAAGGGTCCTTAGTAATTTTTTTAATATCTTGGACCATTTTATCAAATTTTGAATTTGAAGATTCAAGGACAAATTATTGAACCGATCACAGATTTTAAAAATTAAAAATTCAAATATTAACTAATAAACAATGTCATTGACAGTTGACGAATAATTAATAAAAAAGCGCGGCCATTGAATAAGCTATTGACGCAATGATGAATACAGTCGCTCCTAATTTGTACGATTCACTGGATAGCATAGCGTAATATATAATACACCATCACATCATTACTTCTATATAGATATATAGATATATAGGTGTATCTGAGAGGAATATGAGATGTTGATGTTGCAAGCTCAAATTGACCGTAACTCATCTCAATCATTCCACCACTGTTATCATCGCTATTAAAATTGTGGAACGTTCATCAATTATTTTTTGCACAACTGATTTATGTACCTAACATTATTAATCCCTTTAAAATAATAATAATAATTTATTAGATTTCTTCTTTGAATTAAATTAATTAGAGCACGTTGTGGTTATAATTGAATACGTCAATAGAGAATTGATGACGTTAGTTATCTGTATTGACGTTCAATCTCGTATTATCAGTTTTTAGTCATATTCTAACGAATTCTAATTAATCAAAAAATTGAAAAAAATTACTGTCAGTTCAAAATATTAAATATTAATTATTAAAAAAAAAAAAAAATAAATTAGCATCAGTTCATACTTTTTAAAGATAAGATACATCAAGCGCAATCTAGCGGCTAACGATCTGAGTAAGAAAAACTCGCTAACCAATATGGCCGCCGTATTTAGACTTATTTACTCAATTACAACAAAACTAAATGTACTACTGTAACAATTTTTTTTATAGAACCCTGTATTTCGGGTCCAATAATAGTTTTTAAAAAGAATTTAGTGGATTGACAGTCTTTTTGAAGAGATATCGAGCGTACTATAACCGGTACCGCAGCTAACTACAAAATCAACAACTAAATTCACTGATACAAATCTTTTTATCGCTACAAAATTGGATTTAATTTTTTTTCTTAGATTATTATTGTTATTATTTATGAAAAAATAGTATTTTATTGTCAGAATAGGGCAGAATAAACGTGAGAAGGAAGAAATGGTAGCAAAAAATGTGTGTTGAACTCATTAGTATCATTTTCTTGTCCCCTATGAGCATAATACCTTCTCACCTTGGCACTTACCGGGGCACGCGAATTACAGATGCGGCTAGAAGATACGTCTTACAAAATAAAAACCCGCATCTGTAAATAAAAGGATAGAAATCCAGAATGAAAAGTATATGGCGACCCCTTAAGCCGGATTTATATTTATATAGATTTATAAGCTCCTTTTCTACCTCAATCTCCATTGCACACTAGTCAAACTAACACAACCAACGATGATTTGATACAGTATACAGTAGTTTTATTAGTAGTTGATTCTGCGCTGGAGAAACCCCAGATTCAAGATCTATTCTGGTTATTCCAGTCTTGCAGTTCCCGGTACGGGAAAAGCGGTTGTGAAAATTACTAAACATCTTTCATTTAAAACTTGTCTCAAGAAGTTATCATTCTTGCTCTGCTTTGCCGCGACTTACTCAATTCACCATGGGATTTATATATTTATCGAGAGAAATTGTTGACAATATGATAAAATAACTTTTTGCGTTTTCTAATTAGGGCAACTTTCCTGTTTTATTTATTTTGTCGTTTATATATTGAAGATACGGAAAAAATATCAAACATTTTTTTATATCTTCAATAATTTAGCCCCAATCTTAATTTAAATTACACCTTAAAACCCTGCTTGTAAAAAGCTTAAAAAAAAGTCAAACCAATTCCCAGAAACCCAAAGAGCATGTGATTTTAAAAATATGTTTTTTTCTGGAACTCAACCGAGGGGAAGTCTAGAATAATACCGTATACAAAAGGGAATAGAGAGCGAAAGAGAAAGAGCAAGACAACAAGAAGGAAGATAAAAAGAGAGAGAGAGAGAGAGAGAGAGAGAGAGAGAGAGAGAGAGAGAGAGAGAGAGAGAGGTCAGGGCGTTGCACCTCATGTGACCCAGTGCTATTCAGTTTCCAACTAAACAGCCGTCTGTTTATTTTCTGTCTCTATTTCCAGGCTTTTCTCATCTTTTTCTCATTCTTCATTTCAACTCTTTCAATAAATTATTTTAAAAATCATCCACATTGTCTTATCGATTTGTGAAAGCCTTATTCACAATAAAAACATTTGACGATTTTAATAAATATTACATGTGTGTTCGTCTTGATCAGTTCGTACGTACTTGAGTTGTATTGCTGGATTATACTTTTTTCCTGCGATCTGGGTTAACCAGGCGCATTCCGCTATGTGTTCGGAGATAAGTAGAACGTCACGGATGTGTGAGTTGTACTGTTACGTGTGTCAATGACATAGCTTTCGGACATTTTAATTCAGTACGCTATTCAAAATATTTTTTTTAAGTATGTCATGCACATTCAAATCCGAGTTTAGTCCACTTACGCGAGGCTTTGACTAATTTTTTTCTGCTAATACCTTTAATGTGCTCTAAATTCACTAACAAATCATAAACACTGCAAAAATTCCCTTAAAAAATCTTAAAACTTAACAAAAACGGTAAAAATTTAGTTTTCCGACGTGCTCGACAAGATGGCGGATTGCCTTGAAATGGCCGCCGCGCCTGCGCGCTCGCTAATCACCGAACCCTGAAAGCTAGCGACCCGTAAAATGAGCCTACTGAGTAGCTAATTAACCCTTTCATTAGAATTGACTTGCACAACTTGAATAATTACTTAATACACAGGTATCGCTGGCAATTGACCCAGATTCCTTGACCAGAACATGGAGCTGATAAAATAGGTCTCTTAATAACTCGAGACAAATTAACGTGATGGTAGCGTGGATTTGTCGGTTGTCAATCTTGGATTAGATTTGCTGGCAACGGGTAGTTATATTTATCCTGATACTTAATATTCCTTATTGGTAGCCTAGTGGACACGCTCTGAGGGACAGTAAGTTCTGGAGAACAGCGACTCTGGAGGTTGGTAAACGAACCGAGACCAATAGCGCTAATAATCGGCTATTGCCTATTCGGTTGAGGCATATCTATATAACTCAACTCAACACTTTTAATGTCCAAGTTTAGCAGTATACTCCGGCAAGTAGTCCATACACGTTTGTGTTTATTTAGTATTCATGAATAATGGTGGTAGTGGCTTATGTTAATGTATTGATGTCCTCTGACTATGGCTTTTTATTTTATTTTATTCAGTAAAAGGAAAGACAGAATAGACTAGAGAGGGAGGAGAAAAGCATCGGTTGTCCTGGCAATGCTAATGCTAATGGTAATTGTAACTGACTACTAACTACATTTGTAGTTGTTGTTGTTGTTGTTGTTGTTGTTGTTGTTGTTGTTGTTGTTGTTGTTGTTGTTGTTGTTGTTGTAGGATTTAAACCCGGTGGACTCGATGCGATGTTTACTTTTTTATGTCCACTTTACGAGTTTTTAAATCGTGGATACAAATGGACAGCTTTCACTTCAACTCGGATATCTATCGCCAAAAAGGAGGGATTTATTCTCGATTTCGCCTGATGATTTATTCTGTTTTTTTTTTTTATTTCTTACCTTGATTATGATATTCTAGAACTAAGACTTGATTCGATCAATAATAATTCCAAGGTATCATTGGTTGATAAAATCAAATTCTAATGCATAATTGAAATTTTCAAGCAACCTTACCGGGTCTGAAACTAAAAAGAATAAATATACATCTATCATGCTTTTACTTTTCAATAGTCATAACTCATTGAATAAAGCCTGGTTGATAAATCCGCGGAAACTCATAAGTATTTCTCAGCGTCTTTCAAGTAGATGGCGCTTGGAGATAAAATGGCGGCGAATTAGCCGAACAGCTGTTGCATAATATCAGATAGTCGTTATTATACATTAGAGTATAGAGTATGTATCCAACAGTAGGCAGATATTATTGTATTTAAGTAAGGTAAAGAATGAAAAGTTGTGCGAGAATGTTTAGTTTTTATCTTGATCTGGAAGCTCAACAAATTCCCTCTATTCTGCGGTACCCATTGTGCATACATTGTACGTACATAATAATAATGGCTTACAGGACACGACTAACTACCAACTACGTACAGTGTATACGATAGCTATACGCCGATTGAGACGTCTAAGGAATAATATTAACCGACCGTTGGACAATTACAAAGGTCCCTCTCCTATTTACTTCTGGTCACCCTCTTAAAGATAAAAATTAAAAAATAAAACAGTGGAGTAAATCGGAAAAAGATTTTTATTAATGTTTCCCTTTATAATTTCCCTTTTGGGGGAGCGCACTGTTTGTAAGGCAAAAGAAAACCGGTATTAGACCGATCTACCTTTACTTTTTTCCACACCGGATGGAGAGGGAGATGGAAAGACGCAATTTTATTTCCATTAACCGTTGTGTATGTGTGTGCGTGTGTCTGTTTATTTAGCCACCGGCTCCGGTTTGCGGCTTTACTTCTCTATCTTGGGATTTGGGGCGGACTTTCGTGTATTGTAAAATACGAAATGGAATATAATAAGAAACAAGAAATAGTTGTTATTGTAAGAGCATTATTAAGAGGGGCACAGGTGAGAAAAGAGAGGGAGATGGAAAGATTATTAAAATGTGTGCCGTTTGCCAGACTATAAGAAATAGCTGCCTTAAAAAACAGGATATTTAATTTTAGATATCTTTTTTTCCGGCTTTTATTTTAGGAATTTGGTACTAAATCTTTTATTTATTTGAGTAAAAAATATAAATTCGAGATAATAATTTTTTTTTTTTTTTTTTTTTTTCCAATTGTTAGGACTACAAAACAAATTTTTTTATTACGTTGTTTATTTCAGGTTTTTTTTTTTTTTTTTTTTTTTTTTTTTTTATTAGAGGAAGAATATTTTTTTTAAAGACAAAATTCCGAACTGTAATTTTTTTATATAAAATTATTTTTTTCTTTAAATTTAATTTTATTATTTTGGGTAAAATGTTTTGGATTTTTTATTCTTGATAATAAAAAATTTTACTGTTATTTTATTATTACCTAATCTAATTAATTAGAGCTAAACACTCAATTCCAATAAATTGAGTGAAAAAATTAAAAAAATATTGTTTAATCAATTTTATCAAATTTTCCACTTGACCTTCTAAAAATAAAATTCATATTAGATTTTAAAGGTATTCTTTGGCTTCTAAGCCTTTAGTATCTGTCTAAAATTTAATTCTACCAATAAAAGTATCGATAAAATCAATTTCGCGAAAAGTTGAATTTTATAAAGACAAAGATTTTCTTACAGAATAAAATCTTATTTCAAAGTAGTATTATATTTTCTACTTGGTATATTTATAGCCATAAAAGCAAATTATTTTCCTTTATTGATATTAATTATTCAAGTGAAAAATAAAATACCTGGCGTGTCGTTAGGCTTCGATGCTCGATTTAAACGAGAGAAATTTAATTTTAATAAAATTCAAATACCTATGACGAGATATATATACATATATTTTATTTATATATATATATATATATATATATATATATATATATATATATATATATATATATATATATCTAGCCTAAGAGGTTTAACTTGATACTGCGGTATATTATATATGTAATAAAGGAATCGATGGGTTTATAGGTGAAAGTGAAACCGCAACATGGAATTTTAATAATGATAAACTCGAAATATATTTTAAATAAATAAAAATAAAGTTTAATGCATTATTCGCTTAATTGAAATAGAAACCATTCAATTATTTCTGTTATTATTGTTATTATTATTATAAAATAAAATATTATTAACAAATGTCAGCGGTTTAGCAAATCAGGTTTTACCTAAAAAAAGGTTTTTTATTTGTTTGGCCAAGATTATTATTATTTATCCTTAAACTATAACAAATTCTTTAGATTTTTGTCGTGTGAATAGAATCCTCATTGGTCACTTGGCTTTGTGTCGAGGTGTCCAAGCACAACCTGGAGGACAAGAATTCCGTACCCGGGTGTAACAAGTAGCCAAGTTGTTATGCGGTTGGAACAAAGGAATTTAAAATGCGTGTAAGCTAAGCTAAGGCGAGAGAGGCTGAGGTGCAAGCAGGACAGGGGTTGGTGTTGAAAATTTTAAATAATATTTTTAAAGATGACGAGACACAATTACACTGGACATTAATATTTATGCCTACTCATCTTAAAACTCACAGAGGTTTTCCCCACTCACCCCAAGCTGTAATACTCGTCTAATGATATGGACACAAGTTACCACCAAGTCTTTTCAACGATCCTTCTTCTAGATTTATAGTTCCACTATTTTATTTTTTATTTATTTATTTTTTTTTTTTTCACTCTGCAGACTTTATTATATTCACTGCTTGGAAAAATAATATTGTTTGTTTTTATAAAAAATTTTGGAGGTAGATATGTAAATACTGGTTAAGAATTAGTGCAATTTTATTATTATAAAAAATGACCTTTTATCTCGTAAAATAATGACATTTTTAAGAATATAATTTCATCCCGATATTAAATTGATCAAGAGCTTTCATTTGAGTACCCATATGAATTTTTCATATATTTCATATATTTATATATTTTATATATATATGTATATTAAAAATGCATGTGGGTACTCAAATGAAAGCTCTTGATGAACATAACGTCGAGATGAGCTTATATTTTTATAGATGTCAATAGTTGAGAAACTACAGTGCAATTTAACAAAATTAATTATTTAAAAAAACAAAATTTTGTTTATTAATAGTTCACATAGTGATTGCAAGGTTGCTCGTAATAATAATAAAAATACAGTGAATAATTATGACTACCATCATTACAAAAGTAATAAAAAAATTAAACCTACTTAGGAGTAATAAATATTAATTAAAAAAAAAAATTCGTAAACAAAATACCTCGTTATTCAAATACCATCTCAATGACTAAATCTAGAGCATAAAAACTTAAATAAATTAGTATAATTACGATCAAAGCAAGTGCATCAGAGCAAGCAGTTAAATAACAACTAAAAAAAAAAAAAAAATACTCATTGCACTAGTTGATACAATACAATGTACAGTAGTAAGTACTAAGTAGTTACCTCAGTTTCGCCTATCCACCATTACAAACTATCGTATATATACAAACTAACGGTTTACGATGTACAATTACTGCATAAAGAAAACGGTTTCGTCTCTTTATTTTTTTCCGTCTTCATTTCTTCCCTGTTACGTACTCGCGATACAGTTTAACTCTCATAAGAAATGCGGGCATATTGCATACATCGACATTTATTGTATTGCACGCATGCCGGGTTTCAGGGTATTTGCCGTTTACGTAAAAAATGAATTTAAAAAGATTGTTTGAATTAACCGAGCAAATCTGAACTCATAACCGACATTCTCAATTCTTAAGAAAAATTAATAGGAGTGTTATGAAAATAAAATAAAAAGGAAACTTGAATTATAATTTTAATAGTACTGTAGACTGGTGTTAGTTTTAATGCAAATTAAATTGTATACTATTATTATCGAGGATAAGGAAGTACAAGTTAAGTGTCGATGGTATTTACGAACCGTTAGAATCTTCCGAGATAACTGACCGATTTTTGTTTTTAATAATCGACGGTTATTAATCACAATTCCTCGGTTGAATTCTTCACTCAATTTAGGCAATTAGGTTATTCATTTTTTTCTTCAATAATTTTTTTTTTTTTCTAAGCTTCAGGATGTTCGCTAGAGTCAGATGTGTACTGAATTTTTAAAAAATTTATTGGGGTCTTGAGAAAAATTTTTTAAGAGTGAAGAAATGAAACTCCTAAAAAAAATTTTGCTAAAAATAAAAAATATGATATAAATTTTGATAAAATGAAATGGATAAAATATAATTTCCGTTAATTTTAAAAATAACTCTCGCTTTTACAATATCTCATTTCCGGTTTCGTGACAATAATATAGCATTGGTCCATGCTCTGCTCGCTACACTGGATAGAAGTACTCACTTATATATAATTATCATTATATTGTATTATTTCGTCTCGCCACAGTCACAATCTATGCCGTTCTTTTAACAACACACACATTCACGCAGTAATAAAACATGTCTCTGTAGACTTCGCACATTATTTCTGTCACTTTCACGTACTCCGTCTATGCATTTCACTTCTACCACCATAATTTCCTTCCTGCTTTAGATATCAACTCTCTAAAAAAAATGTTTTAAATTATCGACATTTGTAGAGAAGAAAAAGATAAATTTATATCACTACATAGTGTTTAATTCCCGTTTTTTTTTTTTTTTTTTTTTTTTTTTTTTTTTGGGTATGAATCACCTGATAATTAGTGTTGGTAATTAATAACTACGGACTTACGGTTAAATTAATGACCCTTTTTTATTAGACCGGCAAAAATTCCATTAATCATTTTAACGCTTCCATTAAAAAAATAATTAGATCTTATTAGTAGTTTCTTTGAAAAATTCTTGCAATAAATTTTTATTAAAAAAATATTTTTTGTTTAGATTTTATTGATTGGATCCAAATATCTAGATCTGATTAATTAGATCTAAATTTGCAATTAAAATCACTAAAATAAAATTTAAAGTAAATTTTAGCAGTCCTACCTCATAAAACTAACCAACTGTATCATTCTACTGGATTACAAAACGAAGAATTGAACAATTGTTTACGACAGTAGTTACGAATTCAAAATTCTCAGGTTTGGTTAATAAAAAAAATAATAAAAAATATGAAATTATTGCATAAGCAATAGTAATAATATGCATAAAACATCATGGAACTGGTCCTTGACATGCTTCGTCACGCAGTTGACACTACCCATGGATCCACAATTCACAATCCCAGTCAGCGATTGGGCAAGTCACCGTAAAGGTAACCTCCAAAGCTCAAATGGATCCAAAGAAAATAAATAAACATAAAAAAAACAGACAATAGCGTGAAAAATTGATATTAATTTGGTAGTATAGCACACCGGGGCAATTGGTTATGTGTGAATAAATAAATAATTCATAAGTCTTTGGTAATATATGTAATGAAGATACCGAGACTGTAGATAGAAATAACAAACGGGGAACGGGGACGACTAAAATTTTTGATGTATATAGTCTCATGGTTCAGTGAAAGGGGTTTATTATAACGTTTCAAAATGATGGATCAAGATGTGACAGAGTTTAAAAGACCGTAATGTATAATATAATAAGACTCGCCGGATCATCATTTCAAAATGTTACCTTGTGGCTGTTAAGGCCTTTTTTTTTTTTTTTTTTTTTTTTTTTTTTTTTTTTAAATAAATATTACTATTATTTGCATTTACATTTTATAACCGGAAAGGTTGGAATTTATTTAAAAAAAAAAATTCAGTCACTGGGATTCGAACCCACGACTTTACGCGGAATTTTTACAAGAACAAAGAAAGTCAGAAATTATAGCAAAAAGCCACGGTAATATTGTAATTAATAAATCTTCAAAGATGATAATTAACGAATTTCAGAGCAATGACTAACAATTAAAATGAATAATTGGATCGATAACTCGGTGAGTCGTCTCCTCATTCTGTGATTGTTGTTTCCGTTTTTGTTTTATTTTATGAATAAGACCTTGAAAACGGCGATAAATATTTCGAAAGTTATTTAAATAACATATTTAAAAATGCGAGCCGATTTATCAAACCACTGCCCAGTGATATGGAAAGAAAAATTTATTGCCGAGTCGTGTACGTGGGTATTTAAAAATCAACGTTGGTAATTCTGAGAAAATAGTATTATGTTATTATATAGTTAACTAAACGCTGAGATTTGTCTCTATTGCTGAAGTTTTCTCATCAATAATTTTGTATTTTTAATCAACAATAGAATACGGTAAATGCATACTATTAGATGTTCACTCCCACAGTTTATTCATTTTGACACACGCCGCCGGCATGGTTGATTACGGGAATAAATATTTATTTGGTAATTTCTTTTTTGTTATTTTATGTTTAGGTGACTAGAAAATTTTAGTTTCTCTTCTTTAAAAGGGGAATTAAGGATTTACAAAAATTTTTCGTAATTTTTAATTCTATCGATTACCTATGATTTGACTTTTAGATCTAATTAATTAGATCTTATACCTATGAATTAATGAGACTTAAATAAACTAGAGTAGGAAAAATTTTAAGTGAAAAATATATAATAAATTCATCGAAAGCTTGAACTAATAAAATTAAATAAATACATAATACAATATAATAAAGATAAAATATATAAATTTCTATTATTTAATTATTGCTGATATTACTAGTATTAACGTATTTACCGATGCGTATTTGTAATTAAACAATAAATAAAACTCCAGAATTTATACTTTCCCTTTATTACAATTGTAATAATTAATAGAATAAAAAAAAAAAAAAAAAAAAAAGAAACTTGGCAGCTTCACCCTCTGTATCTAAAATTAATATCTGATAATAATTAATGATAATTTAGTTATTGTTTAGTGTTATTAAAATAATTTATTGAGTATATAAATAAAGCATTATAAAATGGTAATTTATTTGTTGCAGGCGAGCTGTATGTCGAGGACTTAGGTGAAAGGCAAATGGTATCGATTAGGATGGGCTGGCTATGGGTAGAAGGAACACCAATGAGACTTGCACTGAGGGCACTGAACCTTCGTCAAGCATCGCCTGGAATATGTCAACCACATGCACTCGCACTTGGATTTACATTGAGTAATTCTAAAGGCGATCATCTTGCTACTTTTTGGGTAAATATCATTCAATTAAATTAACATAATTTAATTAAACAGGCTCGTAATGCAACATCTGCATTCCACTTGATTTCCAATCAATTTTCTTTTAGTAAACAGATCGGAATGTTAAGATGACCTAATTCTTAAGATCTTCTTTATATTGACAGAAATGGTCAATAAATTTTGTTGGATCTGATTATTAATCAGATCTCATTTAGATATTATTTTTGATCAGATCTAACATTTCCCCAACGAAAAATCTGAAAGTAAAATAAAATTTTCTCATGATTTCCTTGTTGGTATCGATCAACCAAGCACAATAATTGGATCCAATTACCAAACCACAAATCCAGAAGCCTGACAGTTTCTCTTCAAATCCAATTAAAACTCAACAATCTAATACCGCATCTAACTCGCAAAAAAAAAGCTAAATTAACAAGTATATCAAGAAAGTCAAGTCTTCAGTCTCTAGTCCAACTTCTCATTATTGGTTCCGATATTAAAGAGCTAATGAATCTGATTAATGATAAGCCGATCGTATCAGATCTTTCCGATAACCTTTGGTATTAAAAGCATGTGAGCAAGCTTGGTGGTAGCCAGACTTGGACAGAACTTTTTTCTCTCTCTCTCTCTCTCTCTCTCTCTCTCTCTCTTTCTCGTAGGATGATTGACCATGACTGATTTCGCTAGTTGCTTTGGAAAGTTGCGTGCTGGCCAAGCGAAAATAATTCACTCGTTAGCTGACAAATTATCGTTATATTACTGACTAGTTTTATGTAGCTCTTAACTTTTAACGGAAGTGAAACGTAAGTTCTACAGTGACAATTACATTACTATTTGCTTTGTCATTAACAACCTTCAGTTGTTGTATCTTTTACGTTTACAATTTTTTAAATTCTTTAGGCTTGTATTACTCAATAATTTTTTTATAAAATAAATAAATAATAATACTTTCCAAAAAATTTATAATTATTAAAAATTAATAATAATAATTTGATTTGAGATCTAGCGAAGTTTTTTTTATTAAAAATAATGATTATATTTAATGGTAATGACAGTATAATTTAAGTTAAGAATACAGAGTAAATGCGAAACCTCGGCCCACATTAATCACCGTGTAGGTATTGTATAAGAGTTAGAAATCGAACGACGATGGTATGGAATGAACGGAAGGTTTAATTAAGACTGCTCGCAGACTCAAGTCCCAAGTAACCAATTAACATTACATTGCTCTTTAAATATGTGTATAAATACGTATTCCACGGTCTTGTCTCGGTATGCACATATATGGATGAGCCTAAAATATGTGTGAGTTGTTAAAATAATAATAATGATAATAAAACTCAGCACAAAACAACCTGGAGTAGAGAGACAGATCGCGAGAAAGTGTTTACTGCTAGAAAAACGGATCGTGATGAAGATAAAACCCATTTACATGTAATTACGTTGATAGTTGCGTGGTGCTAAATTATCTTTCTGTGTATGTATGCACGGATATTTTTCTTCGTCGTATTAATGCAGATCTGTATAATATATATTTATAATTATGAGTATGTAGGCATGGGTTTCTGATTACACTATTCTCACTTTCAATGACCAAGATCAGGGCAGATCTTTATTACAATTACTCATTATGCAGCATATCATGTGCGAATCTCGGTATTGTTTTATAAAAATTTTTTTTTTTTTTTTTTTTTTTTTTCTTCTATTCTATTCTATTCTTTGTAATAATACGCAAGATTTATATTAGATAAATAAGAATATTGCTATTGTCATAAACCTGTCGCTCAAGGAGAAAAGATTTTTATATTCATTATTTTTTTATCTAATTAATTAGCTCTGAATATATTTGATTTTATTTATTAAAACTAAGTCAGAGGTATTATGATAAAAAAAAAATTAGGAAAATCTTAAATTATCCCAAAACTAATTCCAATTTAAACTTACAGGCAGACACAGAAGCAGCCTACTGGTCATGGGTGCGTGCCATAGCTTCGGAACTTGTCCGTCAGACGCCATTTCGTGCCCAACGGTGCTTGAATTTCTTGGAAATCCTGATGATCTGCCCAAGAGGACAAATGTCACTCCCTGAATCACCACCAGAGTCACGTCGTCGCTCTAGAAGCGAGTTGCGCTGCTGGATAGGCAACGACTCTCCATTAGACAAGGACCTGAGCATCAGATCGAACATCCTAATCGAGGACAATCGTCGCCGAGCAAGAAGTGAATTACGCTGCTGGTCCAGCAGTAATTCCAGTGACGAGGACGCGATCATAATAAACGAATACCAACACCCTCCACTCTCGATTCTCCCGAAGATTCCTCCCTCCCGAGTCTGGGGCTGCAGCGAGAGTAGTGAGGGAAGCGACGACAGCCTACCCTGGGCTACTATTACCCCCACTTCTACGTTAGCTTCGACCCCCACTCCGATACTGACGTCACCTATTCCCCTTCCAGAGGCTCCTACAAGGGAGCAGCGTATCCAGAAATACAAAGAAGCCAGACGTCGGGAAAATGAAGCACGCAGTCGTCGAGTTCTTGAAGAAGACGCAAGGAAACGACGCGCTAGATTAGAGGAGAACAATCATTGTCATGATTTTAATAAGTATTCGCTAATTAGATTCCGAAGATCGTCTAGATCTAATTTTAATGAAGACGATCTGATTAAGTCTATTGATGTTGTTGATTCTAATAATTCTATAAATTCTAATTACTCCAATACTTGTAATAATTCTATTAATTTGAGGCTACCCCCGATAAAACCAGAAAAATTAGATCTTAAAGTATTGGAAGACACGCGGAATAACAACAGAAAAAATTCCGATGACAGAATAAAATTAGATCTTGGAGAACGTCGAAGTCGAGCCCGAGAACGACGAACGGTTAGATCTGATTCCAATTGCAAACTAGTGGAGAACAAAGACCGGTGTATAATTGGATCTAGAATTCCAATATCATTAGATCTTAAAATTATCGGATCCAATATTGGAATTGAAAGGAGGACTCCGGTGGCCAAAAGTCAAGTTCCTATCAAGGAGATTCCAATCAGTCCAGCTCCAATTAGTCCAATTCAGGTGACTGAATCCAATACTTTATTGACCGGAAAGAAGAGTCCCTGTGAAGAAGACGTTGCCAAGTTATTGGCCAGGTGCCAGAGGGTCGACCACTATGTGCCGGTAAAGGAGAAACTGACGTTATTTGAGTCGCTTTCGAGGATGGGAGGGAGATTGGCGAGGAGTACCGAAGATTTGGGACGAACTTCGGCTCAGCCTAGTCCCAAGGGCAAGCAGAGGGCAAGATCGCTTCATGATTTAAACAGAGGGGTCAAGACTGTTCCGGTGAGGGAGATGTGTCGGTTGTTTGAAGGGGAAAAAGAGGGCAAAAGTGGGGAGGTGAGGGCAAAGAGTGAGGCGCCGTGTGTCAGGGCTAGTACTAGGAGAAAACAATATGGGAAATAAGGTGGTTATTAGATCTAGATTTTGTGATTGAAATTTATTTATGAGATTTAAATTGATGTTTTATGATTATTGGAGCTGTTTTGATCTAATTTATTAGATCTGGCTATTGGATTTAATTTATCAGACTTAGAAAATTTCGTTATTGGTGTGATTGAATCTAATATTATTATATAAGTCTAATAATTAATTCTAATTAATTGGATCTAAATCTGCTTATCAGATCTGACCATATAATTATAAAAAAATTAATAATTGCATCAATTTGTCAATTAGAGTTGAATTTCAAATTCCCACTTTCTAAATTGTCTAGATCTAATTCATTAGATCTAGATTTAATTATCAGATCTAATATCTTATTAATAAACTCTAACAATTTAATTAACTAGTTGCATTATTTAGTTAAATTAGAATTCTAAATTATTAGATTATTCAGATCTAATTAAAAACAAATAATTCCAATGAATCAGATTATTAAGATCGAGTAACCATTAAAATCTTAAAATGAATGTCTACCATATGGTCTTTCACAGAACCCAGACAAAAATAAAAAATGTAAATAAGTACGAGTCAATCGAGAGACTTAAAAAGTCAGTGGAACGAATAATAATTGTTATTTCGTAACGCCTGAGTGAAATGGAGAGAGAAGGGGATTATGATTATGATAGAGAAACCAGTAATTTACATTAAACGTTACACTCTCAGATACTGAATATGAACACCTGTAGACTCTACACTATCCTACACCTATTTACTCTTTACTCTTATTCGTAGACTCTAATGTTGACAATCATTTTATTCATAACTATCCGTATCACTAAACACAAACCCAACTATTTATTTTTTTTTATTTTGTTTACTCAATAACTATTATAATACCGCTACCATTCCTGCCATTTAAATTATTTATTACACCAACTATTTACACACTCAACATTAGTTACCATTTTTTTTTTTTTTTTTTTTTTTTCTCCTCTTTCTTCCGAATCATTACAACAAATCGCATCCCATTCTTTTAACTTATTTCTCAATAAATTCTTCTATTCAATAAATTTTCCTCCTAAAGTCCCCGTAATTTATCATAATTTTTTTTTTTCTACCATTTCGTCGTAAAAAAAAAAAACCCAGTGTTCAATCACCGTAACCATATGTTAAAACAAGTTTTTGGTTAATTAACCATAAATTATAAAACTACAGAGACGTGAGAACGGATTTTGATTTTTTAAATTATAAAAAAACCGTCTCTCGATTGCCATAATTTTTTTTCCAATAAAATTGTAAATAAATTATAAATTTTGTTGTATTTTTTAAGTTATTATTACAAAAAGTTAATTAAAAAATAAATCTAATCTGACGATTATTAAATAATTAAAATTGAAAATTGGTCCCTCGCCAAAGAGGCCCTCTAGTCTCTAAACTTAAGTCATTGTTATGTTTATTATTATTATTATTAATTATTAAATAATAATAAATCATGAGTATGATTAACAAAAACAGTTGTTTAAAATATATATTGTATGTTTATAACCTGTATGATAAATTATATATAAATAAAATTGTGTATATTGTTTCCTAGTGTAAAATTAATTTTTGTAATATTTATAAATTATAATAATAATAACAATAAATCAATAGATAAATGTACTGTGTAATGTATTTATTACATAGTTTATATTTTGTTAAATATATATGTATTTTCTTAAATTGATTTTCTTTTTTTTTTCTTCCGTTTATTTTATAAGTAGATTTATTTATTTATTAGCATTATTTTGATTGGCCCGCAAGCTTTTACTCTACCCCCCCCCTCCTCTCCCCGCCCCGCTCCTCACCTGTCAGCCAATGAGATTTAGTCGAGTGAAAACCGCGGATAAGTACACTACGCTGAGATTTCTATGATAATATTGGCGGGAGCGCTCTCTCCATGGTCCGCGCGAAGTCTACTACCCCGATATTAATATTAAAAATTTATTTAAGTTTTTTTTTTTATTTTTATTTTTTTAATTTTGTTAATTTCTTAATTATTAAATATATATCTGATGGGAGATTTTTTATAAATTATATACAAAAAATATAAAACACATACTATATACATTGGATGTAAGGGGTATAGACCACACTATAAAACCAATACTATATACTTTGGACGTGTTATTTATAACCTCGCTTTTCAGCTTTATAAAAAAATAAATAATACAATGGTTTGACGAAGCAGAATAAAGTCTTAGGATCACATCGGAGGATCAGTGGACAATGTGTTGGCAGAGATTTCGACTAAGGTAAGTTTTTAATATTCTCTTGTCTTGTGTCTAAGTAATTAAATAATTTTTAAAATTTCGGTCGTGATATATTGTCCATACTACTTTTTCGCAAGTGTTTATTATACAAAGATAATATAGATTTCTATTTGACCAATACTATAAATTATAGATTGTAAAAAAATTAATACGCGATATTTCGAAATTTTAGACAGCTATTCTGATTTATTGATTAAAAAATGAAAACAAAGTAAATTAGTAAAAAAATATTTTTATTCAAAATCGACACACTAAACATTAACACTTTCGTTTTATACATACAGTAATATTAACAATAATTAAAATATTAATTAAAAAATTAACTGATTTATTTATAAACAAATATTCGATTTAAAAATGCTACTTTTCATTTAAAAATTATTATTATCAAATAAACTAAGTGTATTAGAGAATGAAACGATATTATTCCGACAGACATAAAATGAAACAATAAATAAGTAAAAATAATATGTAGATATTAACAGTGATCTGACCCATATAAAATTAATCGGACAGCTAAAAAATTAGAAAAAACAAGACTAAAAAATGATTGATGAGGAAATGATTGATAATTGCTAAAGTGTGATGAAAATCGGATCGACGAGGTTATGTTATTGCGAACTTAATGTACTATTAATATTAATTTTATGAACTTGTCATTATTAACTGTCACGATCTAGAGAGTCCAGAGTATCGTTGCTCGAGGAGTGGGTCAGGTCACTGAGTTCATCCAAGTGTTTCTGACGTTTTCTGACGTTCCAGTGCAAGCATTCAGCGAGTGAGTCGAACCAGTCGGTAATTTGGTCTGACGCGCAGATACTTGGCACCGGGTAGATAGATGTCGTTACTCTTAAACTGCAAATAATTATAATATTTTTTTTTTTTTTTTTTTTTTTTTTTTATTAAAAAGACATAACTGATTTAAATTTAAAGTTATGCATAAAACTAATTATTTTTACTTTTTAAATTGTCAATTATTAAATATCGGTTGATTTAGTCGTTAAAATTAATTGCAATTAGTGACAGAAGTTTTTTAACAGAGAGTAAAAGAATATTCTTTACTTTGTTGTAATTTTTTAAAGTTAACTCTCTTAAAAGGAGATGATTTAGCGACCGTTCGCCATCTGTTGGCAAATTTCAAAACTATGTTTTATAAAAAAAAAAAAAAAAAATTTAATGAATATTTTGGACCACAATGAGCTTAAATAGGCATATAACGAGGCTTAAATTGTGATAAAAAAAAAATTACCTATCACCATGGAAAAGTTCTTGCCGATTTCTTCCATCAAAAGACACCCAAGAAGTATTTCTGCTATCAGGCGACACAGAAATCTAAAATCCAAAAAACAAATTACCAAAAATTGTTAAAATATAATGAAGATGAACAAACCTTAAGTTCGACACCAGCAGGCACGACAATTGGTCTGAAGGAAAGAGAATGAGGGCAGATCGGCGTGATCATAATAGCAGGCACCGAAGGGTGGATCATGCTAGCACCAGCAGCCACTGCGTAGGCGGTGGAACCTGTAGGAGTGCTGACGATCAAGCCATCACCCTGGACACTGGTAACGTGTTTGCCGTCGATGAACAGATCGATGTTGGATAAATACGGTGATGGTCCGCGATCGATCACGACCTCGTTGAGCACCAGAAGGTTTGTTGGTGGCTTAGAGGGCTGACCATCTTCGCCTTTTCTCATTATTATGCATCTCAGCCGGCTCCTTAATGTCAGGGCCGCGTGACCTAGAATAATCAAAAATCGATTAAGCAAGTCTATTATATATATTATTAAATAATAATGAATTTCCCATGTTGCGTAACGAAGGTTATTATTATTATTATTATTATTATTATTATTATTATTATTATTATTATTATCTGATGCCTAATTGAGTCGTTATTAAATCAAGGATGACACTAATTTTCTGAAGGACGATTATTATTTAAGACCGGTATCTAAATCTAAACAATAGTCTGCAATTTGAAGGTCTCTATCCCTTTTAATCTCGGAATTATTTATTATTGTAATGGATGATGACTTATATGATGAGAATTACCTTCGAGTACGTTCGTGACCTGTTCTTGGAAATTGTCAAACTCGAACGGCGTGAGGAAACCCAGAGAGCCAAGGTGAAAAGCCATTACCGGCGGTACCGACTGTTGGAACAGCAGACTCGCGTATAAAAGTGTTCCGTCTCCGCCGAGACACACTATGAAGTCGATTTTATCTTGCAGATCATCCGTTCCGTCGCGGAAGGTTTGTAGTCGGTCTCGCACGCCCTGGAACCGCGGGTCTCGTGTTAGGGCTAGGTCTTCTAAAACGGTTGCTTCCACGTAGACTACCATACGTTTTTGCTGGAAGATTAGTTAATTAGTATCGATAATTTTTAATTGATCTTAATTGACCTTAACGCTTCAAGATATCTAGAAATATCAATTATCTGATAAATCAATTTCTATGAATAAAATTAATTATCCATAGTTTTGATAGTTACCTCAATTAACCAGGTGACCAATTGAACAAACGGCGGAAGAACCGAAGAATCCCTGACTTTCTTAATTACCAAAACGGTCAGGGGTGGTTTGTACCACGTAAGACGCTGGGACGCGGGGTCTTGTATTGTCCTGCAAACAAATTTAATTAATATTTTCTCACTGTAAAATAAAAGCAAACAGAATCACTTCTGGTAATAAGTACTCAATACTAATAAAACAATGACGCGATTTGTATACGCACCGACAGGTCAATTAGGTCATCAATTACCATTATGAGTAATAAAAACTACTTTGTAACACTAAGTTACAATTTAAAATTACTGAACTATTATTAAAACATCACATCAGTTTACATATTTAACAAAGTTACAATTACCGATCATAATCTATTTTATTTTGTAACAACAGTAATTATCGTGATTCATTGAAAGTTTTGAAATATTTTGCGATAATTAAATTTAAAACTCGATAATTCTGTCTTACAATTATTATTATTATTATTGCTAAAGCCCTGGGGGGAGGGGGGGGGGTCGTTCTACTTGAGAATCATTTGAATGAAGCCAAAGTCCACTGATCGAACTCATAAGACTTTATTATAAATATAACTATAATTAATACTATTTATATAAAAGAAAACAATTAATTTTTTTTAAATTCATTTAGCAATTATTCTTCAATTTTTAATTATAAATTTCCACAAAATTAATTTATTTGTAATTAAATTAATTAGATTTCAAAAAAAAAAAAATTTTAACCCGCGAATTTTTGAATTTTAGGCAACTTACTAAAAGAATTTAATTAAAAATCTAAAAGGGCGGTAAAAATTTTAATAATTTTTTGAGTACATAAAAAAAAAATTTCTTACCTAATAAATCCCACCATAATTAAAAATAATCAATATAAAATAAAGGTAAAAAAAAAAATAACAAACTTAACAGCAGTAGATAAAAAAAAAAAAAAAAAAAAAAAAAAAAAAGTAACTTTTTAATTTAACATAAAATAAAATATCAAAAATTATAAACAAAACTAAAAACAAAAATCATGACGCTTAACCGCGAGACGATCGTAGGTCGAGGATCGCGCACATACTGCCACTGCTGGTGTCCGTACTGTTTTATATATTCATTCGATTTAATATAATATGTATGATACTTGTGTTCGCTAATATAATGTAAATCTTAATAACCGCGGCCACACGAGACATCGGTTGGGATTCGCGCATGCGTCATAATTAACTCGCATAATAATGGGAAGTTTCCCCGCGATATTATTTGAATAGTACATCGATCATAGATCGCAGTCTGTTTATGTCTTAGTATTTTTGTTTTGTCTTTGTCGATGAAATAATGATGCTGATTTTTTGAATTCCGGTCCCATTTTCCGCGACCCCGTTTCCGGTATTTTCTAACAACGTCAGTTCATTGACTTGCTTCGTTTTAATTAGATGGTTATTGTCATCTTGAGAATATAATATAAGTAATGTTATGAGTACTCACTATTTTTATAGAGTGATAGCATTTATTTATAGTTTTTAATTCACTCACATAACCATTGCTGAGTTCTTCATTATCCGACCACATGGCCCGAATTGTTGGATTGGACTTGGTGCGTTAAGACTTCGCGTTCTCCTGAAACAATTTGTTTTTACAATTTTTGGACTATTTACATTTATTTAACTAAAAAATCGAACAAAATTCGAAAGAGCTGAAAAAAATGTGTAAATAATGTTTCCCTGTAAAAATATAAAATTCAAATGAGAATATCTCAGCAACTATAAAACCTATTAAAAAAACTAAAGAAACCTTTTTTGTAGCTTATAAAATTTGGAATAAGATAAGTCTTCAGTAATTAATTTTTGACCCTTAGTTTATGCGTTACAAGCTTATTTATAAAATGCCAAAATTTGAAAACAATAATTCTTATAAATCACCGGAATTTCCTGCAGTATAAATTAAAAGTATACTAATTAACTCCAAAAAAATTCCCCCTTTGTTCCAAATGACTAAGCGATCGAATAAAAGGAATAAATTACCAAAAAAACAAATAAACAAAGGTGAAAACCCGCGAAATCTTTAAAGCCTTGATAAAACAAAAATAATATTTAAAAAAAAGCAAATTAATGCACAGTTAGAAAAGTGAATCATACAAAAGATAAAAGCCACTCAATAATTCAGCATGATAAAAAAATGATTATTGATAATGCTTATTATTTATTACAATGACGGTTGCAACGTGTAAAAATTATAATTACCCATTGTACCACGAGATTTTTTACACGTGCTCGGATGACACGGTCAAAATCACAACTTGTCTATTAATATTCATTATTTACACACATTAAAGCGGTAATTAAAGCAAGCTTCATAATTATTTTTGTTTACTTATATACTTCACACACTTATTTATATTAATTATTAATTAGTAAAACGTACAAGCAATTAAGTTATCAAGTGAATACCTTAGCACACGATACTTGTGTCCGTTTTCCATTTTTTCCCTATCACCGTTTTCACCCATTTCCTTGTCATTAACATTCTTGTTATTATCGTTAACTTTGAACTCTAAATTACCGTCAATGAAATCGAGTCCCTGGCGAGCCCTAAGTGGCGTCACCTGATCCATTTTCATTCAATCCAAATTAATTTCGGTCAAAAAAATTATATTTAAAGGTTTAAATTTCAAATTTTTCAATAATATGGTTTTTTTTTTTTTATCGAATTAATTGACATTTACACTGAACTTATCCTTGTTAATCAATTAAAATAAATTTCAGTTCACCTTTAATTTAATTCAACATTATTTTTATTCTTTTAATTATAAACAATCCGTTCTAGTTTCAAATCTAGCGTAACAATTTACGGGCACGTGACGCTGCAAATTCCTAAGTGAGTCAGCTTGAAATTAACTTATCGCGGCTTAGGTCCACAAAAGAAAAAAAAAATAATTTTTTTTTTTTTTTTTTAATTACAAATCCCAAAAAAAAAAATGCTCAAATTTGTGCTTGTTAAATTATACTTATTCCTCGATAATTTAAGTTGTTAATAAGAAAATAAAAGTGAAAGGGACGCTATTGAAATACTTTCGATACTTGATGACGTCAAAGAATGAATTTTTTCATTTTGTACGTACACTTTACTTATGTTTGAATTTCTGGGGGAAAAAAAAAAAAAAAAAAAAAAAAAAATTTAGTCCGATTTGCATCGAGAATTAGATTACCGACTTTCTATTGATTGCATGATCGCTGAGTGATATAACTGCTTATAAAAGTTATTATTATTGTTTATAATAATTATAAAAATTGTTGAATTTAATAATAATAATAAATTAGACCTTTTAAAGTCTAGACTGAATAATGTCTAGGCAAAAACGTTAATCACTTGACACGTCACTGCACTTTATTTGCTAGTTTTTTTGATAATTATTTTTTGGGAAAAAATAGTGCAAAAAATGCAATTAATGTTGTGGCTGTTTTGCCGATTTTTTTTTTTTTTTTTTTTTTTAAAGAGATGCTAAGAGTAATAACTCAACTGGAGAGATCGACCGAACGGAGGCTTAGTCTCACGATGAATGACGGGATAACACGACCGAGGTGGAAGTGGTGGAAATTTCTCTCTGATACAAAGTACCTGATTTAATCTTATAAATTAGTATGAGAAGGGAGGAGACTGATTGATTCGAAGGTTTTAGGGAGCCTGCTTTCGAATTCGAGAGGGAAAAATTTAAAAAAAAAAAATCTTTCAGGGCTTTTTAGATATTTGTGGGTCCAAATTTTGGAATTTGTTATCTGAATTGTTGTAATTAAAAAACTAATGGGCAAAAATGAACGGCTAAACGTTTATTTTCTTTAAAATTTTGTAAGCTACAAAAAAGGTCTCTTTAATTTTTTTAATAGGTCTTATAGTTGCCGAGATATTCAAAGTTTCAAATTTTGGAAATTCACAATGAAGAATTCTACTTATAAATTCTTAACTCCTCCTAACTCAAAAACTACTGATAATAAATTTATGATCAAGGACTTATTGTCTGTAAAATTAAATGATCTACAAAAAAGGATTCATTAGTTTTTTTAATATCTCTCACAGTTACTGAGATTCTCCAACTTTTCCACCAAAATTTCCAAAATTTAACTACAACCAATTTTTTTCTGCATTAAAAATTTTTTATCCCTAAAATTACTTATTTAAACACTAAAAATAAATAATTATACTAAATCATGCACGTGTCTCATATCATCAATTGGGTATTTGCATAATTTTGATATTCATAAACTTTTGATATTTTTACATTCTATATAATTTTTTTAAATTTTTCGAAGAAAAATTTTTCGATTTTGTTCTTAAAAATTTAAATAATTTAATAAATAAAAGTGATCCTAAATTACATAAAAGTCACGTGATGTAAAACGTGATGTGATTGGTGTGACGTCATTGTGCTGTTTGTAGCGCGTATATTTGAATGAGCATTTAAGTCATGTATAATATTTTACATTGCTAAAAAATTTTAAGTTTTTTTCAATTTTAAGTTTTATACATTCTATTTTTAATGCTAGATTTTGTTGAAAATAATTAAAAGTGAAATAAATTTTTGTGAAATGTTTTTTTAAATTTAAAGTGAATGTGTTTGGAGGTTATGAACATGTCAATGTTGTTATACTAAGACATTTGAGAAGCATCAGTTCAACAGTGTAGTTTGTGATTATCAACGAATTAATAAAAATGCCTCGGCGAAAAGTGGATCCTGATTTTTCCGTTTAACAGAATTTAATGAAACATTTATAAAAATTTTTTCTGGTGTCGATTTACCAGTATTTCTACACGTTGGAACTATACATCAATAAAACTCATTTTTTGACGACATTTCGAGTAATTAAATAATTTTATTTTATTATAAACAACACAACCAGATCTTTTTTTAATCAATCACAAATTAAAATTTCAAATGAAATAAGCACTATGACGTCACATATACGAGATGGAGCTACTTATTCATTTAAATATCTGCTTTTTTTTATTTATTAAATTATTTAAATTTTTAAGAACAAAATCGAAAATTTTTTTTTCCAAAAATTTAAAAAAATTATATAGAATGTAAAAATATCAAAAGTTTATGAATATCAAAATCATACAAATACCCAATTACATAACAACGGAAGCAATTTAATTATCTCTAATTATCCAAGCAATTTACAAATAATTAAATAAATAAATCAAAAAGAGAAAAATATAAATCACTGTCATCGGAAATTTTTTAATTAAAACTTCATCATAAATCATTAATCACTAATTGCTTGTCGTGATTAAAAATTAAAAAAAAACAACTGATGTGTCAATAATTCGCAATATAAATTATTTAAAAATACCTCAAGTGCAAATCTTCATCATCCTCGCCTTCAGTATCGACTTTAACATTACCATTACTTAAAATATTAACATTATTTATGTTTTTAATATCCAGCAGCGCCATGTTTATCAGTCATTTGTAGAATAATAATAAAAAAAAAAAAAAAAAACTAGAATTTTATTGCGATAAACGATAGATAATTTTTTAATTTATTTTTTATTCACCGCGTGATAACGTTAACAACGCACACCGCATTATAATATACTAGGATGCTACAATGGCCGGATCTTGAATTGCGCAGAATCTCCTCATATATTAATCATTATTTATACTCATCTTAAAATTTATATCCAAGAAGATTATTTTTTAAATTTAAAAATAATTATCAATTAAAAAATAAACTTCTGTCAAAATTAAATCCTATCAAAGAATTTTTAAAATTAACATAATAGTCCCAAAGAATTTCCTTTTTAGGCGTGTAGTATAGAAAGCGCAATTATACATTCCCGTTTCACTAAAATCATAAAAAAAATATTAATCAATCCCCAGGAATTCTGGAATTCAGTTACACCATCGGAATTTTTTTTTTAATCAATTGTAAAAATGAAATATAATTTGCCGAGGTTTGCATTTATATATACACACACTTTCGGCCAAATTTAATCGAGATATATGTCGCAGTTACCCGCCTCTGTGCCAGTTCCTTATATAATTCTTTATTTATATTTTAAATAATAAATAATCCGTTTTTTCGGACTGGGTTACACAAAAGTATGACCTACTTATGGTATTAAATGTGTAGCACAATGTTATTTATTATTTATGGTAGTTATAAGTTATAAATATCGATCAGATACTTTAATGTGCTGCATCGAATTACCTTAAAGTTTCAAGCGTTAATTTTTTATACGACATTACACGTTGTCACGTATACTTTGTAAATAAGTATACTTTGTAAAACACTTGCGTAAAAAGTAGTACAAATAATATTTAAAAATTTTATCGCCGTAATTTAAAAAAGTACATTTTGCGAACCGCTAAAAAGTTGATCTAGTACGGAGGAATATTCAGATTGCGCAAGGTGCACTGCTAGTGTAATGGTATCATGCAAGACTCCCATTCTTGCGACCCGGGTTCGATTCCCGGGCAGTGCAACTCTTTTTTTTTGTAAACCAATCAATACTCTACGCACACAATTTTCAATAAATTCCCTTATAATTTTTCTTTTAACAATTTAAAAACCACAAATTTAAATGAAAAAAATTCCTGCCAACGGATAAAAATTAATTATTTACAAAAAACAATTATTGAATACCTTTTTATGACTAAAATTGTTGAATTTCGGACAATATGTTTCGCAAATCTCATGCAAAACATCGTACTGACCGCCCCACATTTTGACAGATGAATTTTAGTGAAAAACTAAGAGATAACGACAATCTGCCGATAAAATATTTCGGATTTAAATTTGCAAGTTTGTGTAATATGTTATAGATATATATTTCTCAGAGTAGTTGTTATTATACATAACAGTTAACACTTACGCGTTATAAAACAACAAAAAAAAAAAAAAAAAAAAAAAAAAAAAAATTGAGGTTTATAATTACCATGTGGATAAATCTTCCATAGAATGGAACCCACTGCTACCAGATGGCGATAATGACATTGTTTCGCGATTCACTAATATAACGAGATTTAACTTTAAAATTTGTTCGAATATGGTGTTCTTACGTTACGCTCTACGTATATTTTATTATTATGGTAGCTAAAGTATGCGCACGTGAGCTAAAGGATATGTTTACTATACTATACCTATACTACGATATTCGGTACTTTGGAAAGGGACGGTATTTCCCAAAGAGAGGGGGTAAATTTCTCCGTTTATATATTGTACAATATAGTATTTTAAGAAGCTACGTAAGATCACTAGCGCCCACTTACGAGTACATTAAACTTTCCGTAAGTGTGTCGGCTTATTAAATTAACCTCGGTAAGGTAGGGATGTGTAATTTTCAATTAAACAATTTTGCACGCTTCATTTTATTAAAAAAAAGTGCAAATTTTATTGTAAAATTAAGTGGATTAATTTTTTTAATTGTTCTATGGAGTGTGCAATTTCTAAAAATAAGCTAGACTGGCCTTAAGGGTGCAGCACTACAGCACTACAAAATGCAACAAATATCGAGGGTGTAATTACAATAAAAAAAATTGCTCAAGCATTAATCACAACTGAACTTAATCTTAATGTGTGATAAATCTTATTAATGTCCACAATTCATGCCAGGTGCGACATCTATGATGCAACGATAATAATACTGAGCTATTAGTTTACCTTCGGGGCTCGGCGTGCTCAACTGTTAACTCCGATTTGCTTTAAACAAAACAAATTCTTTATTATTATCATTATATTATTTTTTGAAAAATTTTCCCATTTTTATGATTATTGTCGGAATTAATTATTCTGAAGAAATTTATTAATTATTATAATAATTACTTTCCTAAAAAATAATACATTTTTTTAAAAAAAAAAAAAAAATAATAATAATAATAATAATATTCTTGATCAATAAAGATTAATGTTTCACAAGTGATTAATGACCAGCAGCTTGAATCAAAGACAAACAATCTGTAATTATTTTAATAAAAAAATCCTTGACACAAAAAATTTATACATTTACTTTGTTGGGCAACTTATTAACCAAGAAATTTAAGTAATAAAAAATAATTCGTTGAATAAATTAATTTATACCGTCACCGTTTTAATTTTTGACCCTAGTGAGGATTCGAACCCAAAACCTTTTGCGGCGTCTAAAGTTACGGTAATAGTTATCAAAAATGACTCACCTGAATAATTGTTGCTTGTCTTGCATATTACCGACGACGGATTTAGGCTTGTCGTTAATATCCAGGCCCACTAATGCCCTAGCGAGCTGGAGGTCTTTTTCGTC